>NC_091026.1:8492348-8795378 GCF_041296385.1 Aphelocoma coerulescens | reverse complement strand
GCAGCTTAAGTATTTTTTTTTTCACTCAATAATGCAATGTCCCATTCTAAGCAATGACATGGGATTAAGCTTGAGAAATCTCTGCTTCTCACAGCAGCTCATGTGACATACCAATATTTCAACAAGGTGGCACTGCTGAAAGCTGTGTTAGTTCTGCAGCTCCTTCTCAGGTACTGATATGTCTCATCCACCATGGAACTTTGATTGTTCTCTCTAGAACTGGGTTTTCCTTTTACAGTGCTGTCCTCAAAGCCATGCTTGCAATTTTTGGAGTATCTTGCTATGGAGGTGAAGCTTAAGCTTTTGCAGCCCTGTCAGTGTAGGAAGTCTTATATAGTCTTAGAAAGACCTACAGTATGCCTGTTCCTTCTAAAAATACTGCAAATGTCAGTCCTTATTTTAGAAAAAAAGAAGTTCATCAACACAGTTGGAATTAGTAGTATTTATTCCTTCATAATCAAGTAAGCATAGATTTTTTTTTCCTAGTTATACATGCATCTTTTATCACAGAAGTTACAGAATTCAAAAGTCTGCTTTTCCCCAGAAAAATCTAGAAACCTTATAAAATACAAATTCATAATGGGGTTATGGCCCATGGTTTTTTACATTGTGTTTATCACATAATAAACTAACTCACCCTGTGAAGATATGTCCAGTGCCCATGGTGGTGGTTGTGCTGGTAGAGCCCCTGCACTCAGCTTGTTCCACAGAGTCCTCACTGCCCTGTGTCACTGCCCCACCACGGGCTCTGCCCAGCCAGCTGCCACAGCTCCTGCTCACCCTTCAGTCTCTGATTGTTGCAAAAATGAGTTGTCAGCACTCCCAAGTGTAACAACTTCTTCTGAGGTTATCTGGCTAATACTATAAAAATTAAGAGAACTGAGCTACACTTGACAATAGAGGGCTATAACTGCATGTCATAACTTTGCTTAATGGAAAGGACATCCTGTCACCAATAATGGTACTTCCTGAAAGTCAGTATGATGAAGAATGCAGGAGGCTTTTACATCAGTACAAGCCCCACCCAGAAAGTTACTATAGTTAAGCTTTTATTTAATACACAAAATGCTGACTGGAACCCTGGCACAAGAGGATTACTATCCATGTTTCCAAGATTAAGATACAACAATCAGAGTTGACATAAATATGCCATTGGTGGTTTTTAATAAAGCTATTCAGGGAAAATGTGCAAGTCAGCCTCAAACATTGTAAAAATCACTTAGACTTCACCAGAACAGGACCAATCCAGAACACCATCATAAGAATTTGACCACTCCACTCTATTATAAAAATGAGCAGAAAGATTGTACAAAATCCTCGGCTTGCAATATAAACTTCATTAGGAACACAAGTGCATTCACAATGACACACTGACTTACTCTTGTCATGACAACTTAGATACCATTGTGGCAGGGAAAATGTCAATTTAGTGCTTAATTAAAACAAAAAGCCTTGGGGACTAATTAACTTGCAAGAACTTTTGTAATACAGAGCAAGAGAAAGAATATAAAATATCAGCTTATGCTGTTACACTAGACATATCTCTACTAAATTCACTAAGCAGTGGCAGTTTTCTTTCTCTAGGTGAACTATTTCCTAAATAATAAGAGATGATATTGTAGCATAGTTTTCACCACTGGCTTATCCCAACTGCTGTGCAACTAATGAATCAGAATTTACCTTAAAGACAGACAGAATTTACCTTAAACAGTCGAATTTATTTCTTTATATCCATGTACATCAATTACAGCTTCATAAAGAACTTCAGCTGTTTTACAATTTTCAGCTCTGGGTTTACATCCATATAAAGAGGAGATCTGACAGCCCTCTAGAAGGGGAGTGTTTTTTGACTCTAAAATATTACTTTACTGTTAGACAGTAAATTGTCTTGATACAATTTCCAACTCAAACAGATTAAGGAAGTAAGACTATGACATTCAAATGGCTTTTCAGTACCTGATCATACCCAGTTAGCTATGTTTAAGTTGTACATGACTTTGACCTTGTCCTCTGGTTCACATTTGTTCAAATCTGGCAGGGGCCAGAGAGGAGTGCCAGCTATCATCTGTAATGCAATACAATGCATACCCATAAGCACACCTGCTATCTTTGTATATTCATGCCCTTACATACATAATGTATGCAGCTTGAAACAACTGACAGCAAGACTGGCTTGGTCTGCAGTGTGTAAATCTACACAGTGTAACAAGCTTCATATCCTCTTACCTAAAGGATAAAAGCGTGGCAGTAATTATGAGGCTGCAATTAGCAACACAACAAGTTAGTCCTGAACAACACTGCCAATTCAGTACCTACATGAAGTCACTTCAAAATCATGGACTTAAAAAGAATATTTTCAGGAGTGACTGAACTGTGTACATGCACATGAAGCAAACTACAGCTTTAGCTGAAAGTGCTTGAAAGATCAGTTTGTGAATAAAAGGCAATAGGAAATAATAAAACAGGAGAGTGTATTTAATCTCCTGTAATTTAGGAGAGGAAGCCAACTAGTAATTTAGTTACAATAATAAAATACTCAGGTGGTAAAATCCTACCACAGCAGTTCCCAGCAGACCATGAGGTGTTCCCACTAACAAGGAAAATTCCAAGCATTCTGATTTTTTTTCAACGAAGCTGTTTTCTAATGAAGCAGCTCTAAACCTTCTAGGAAAAAAGGTACCAAATAGCTTTTCCTTTTAGGAAGAAGGGCATGATAAAACCTCAGCAGCTATTTTTGCCTTGAGAGAGTTCTAATTACAACCTGTGGGATCTTCCCCCGCTTAGGCAAAGCTCAGTAATTCTCACCCACTGCTAACTCAATCACCATTCCTGTCTGACTTCCCCAGCTCTGCTGACATGCCCTTTGCTCATGGAGCTTTCATCATTATCCCAGATGCTTTTATACCTTCTTGCTCATTTTATACCAGTGGAATTCCCCTAATTTCCCCTAATTTTTCCCCTAATTTCACCCCTACATTTCATTCATGCATATTGTTCTTGTAGTGGTTAAGATGAGGATCATCCAACATAAATTAAATGTACTTCACTTCTATTCTCTTTTAGAAAGCTACCTTTAATGGCATATATGAAAAGCCTGAAAAGCAAATGGAATAATTCCAATATTTATTGCTAAATCCAGAAGATCCTATATGACAGCACATTCACCTGCCAACTTCATTATTCCTCATCTTTGCAGATTTGTATCTTTAAGAGTAATGGTAGTTTTAGAGAAAAATACAGTAATTCCATTTTCTGACATTTCTTCAATAAGGCTAATGCAAAACAGGCTATTGATCAGAAATGGTTTTTCATGAGAGTGCTTGTCTATTATCTGTCTTCCCCCTGGAGCCCGGGCTACTGCAGCTCCAGTGCTTAACACAACCAGTCCTCCTCTGACAAGCTGAGGACTGGATTCTAAACACTGGAGATCACTGATTTCATAGGCTCCCTGTGCTGTTTCAAAATTGCTTCATCCTCAGTAAATACTTGAGAGAGATACAAGTAAGACACAGTAACCTTGAGCTACGCTGTGATATTATTTGATAGAAAACAGAAATATCAGTAAATAAAAACAAACACAAACAAACGAACATGAACTGGAACAATCTGCAGAGAGAAACTGTCTGCCTTGCCACTCTCTGTAAGCCTTGATTTAAGCACAGAAAGGGAAAAAACTGGATTTGGTGTGCCTCTCTGTATAGTTTTGTTGGCAAGAGTAAAAATAGTCTCTTAAAAATAGGAGCTGAGAATGGAGGCCTAGATATGAAATAAAAATGCCACTGTCTTTTGAAAGAAGCCTCTGGTTGGTGTGGTCCATGTGGCAGTGTGCCAGCCAAATCTGGCCACAGAGCAGTAATATTTGATCTAACTGGACAACTGCAAAAGCAGGTATTTCTACAAGTGACTGGCTACTCTGGGGATGAAAAATGCACTGGAACAGCACCTGGTAACCAAGTCAGGAAGAGAACCTGGGGGCTCTCTGCTCCTCAGCCTCCCCCCTCCTTTTTCAAGGCAGGGCCCTTTGGGCTGCTCTAGCCCCTGCCTGGGCTATGGTGCAACCTCTGTCCAGAGCTGCTGCAGCTCCAGCTGCCTCTGCTGGTCCTGCCCTGGGCTGTGAGGGCAGGCACTGCTCCCGTTCTCTCCTGTCACAGGAGCTAAGGCCACCAGCTCTTGCCCACAGTCACATCTGCAGCACCAAGGGCAGCAGGAGGCTGCCAGCTTTGGTCAGTGCAGGGCACTCCCAGGCATCAGATGAGCTCTCTGTGCACCTACAGACATCCATCAGACACGACCTGAGATTCCTCACTTACTTTATCAGCACTGAGCAACTACGTAGGGCTGGGCCATCACCAGCTGCTGAGGAGATACTCTGATAATTGCTTCCATTCCTGAACACCAGAAATGCCCTGCAATGAACTGTAAATCACTCATAACTGTTATATTATAACTTGGAATATAAGTATATTCTTTTCTCTCTACATATCCTGTAATTTTCATGCCACTATTAGAGAGCTATCTTCTGTTCCACTGGATTTTAATATTTATAGTAATTAGTGCAAAAATAAATATTTCTCTTCAAACAAGATTTCTCTTCTGGATCAAAAGGTGAATGCACATCTAATACTATACAAAATAAATATTACACAGGGTATGGAATATGGAGTGCAGATTACAAGCTGTAAACAGACATCACTTTGAAAAATGCGTTCCAGGACTGATTCTAGGATGTAGGATTAGTATCGTTTCTTACTTCAGAACCAGTAAATTCTGTTTGCAAAATCATTTTCTATAAAAAGACTAAAGAGCCTCAACTCATTTTCAGTAGATGCAGTGTACTGGCAGCAAGGCTTTTACATATGTAGATGATTTTTTCATATGATGGAATTCAAGATGTTCCTACAACTCTAAGCATGTTTTATAAAAATGAACTTGAAGGTTTACAGCTTTTTGTTCCAAGTACTGAGGAAAAACCAAGAACATGGCACTTGTGCTACAAGGCTATATACATTACTCTTATAATTTGATGAGGAATGCTTTTCCTCATGCAGCAAAGTTCAACTGCATCTCATTAGCTCTTATCAAGATCTGACAGTATCTTTTTCTCCTGTTGAAAGAAGTTTCTCGGCATTGTATTCACCAAAAACAAAAAAAAATCAAGACAGTATCATACAGTGCAAAATGAAACAAAAAAAATCCTTCTGTTTAGAACTATTGCACATCTCACTGATGTTAATGAGCATCCTTCTTTCTAAATTTAAGAACAGGTATGTGCAACAAATTGGGTAAAGCTTAGCACTGTCTTATTTGGACACCCACTTTTGTTTCCAGCAAGGTGTTGTCCGTAGTGCAGTGTAAAGAATGAATTTCAGTGTTACTGCTGAAGCCCAATGAGTTTTCATTTTTGCTTCCAAAGCAGTCAATTGCACAGAGGTAAGTGGGGAAAAACCCCACATTTTTTCCCATACTGCACAGAAGCCTTGAGAAAACATGTTTGACATAAACATGGCAGCATCACCACGCTTCATCTGGCATACAAGAGAAATTATACTGACAGGAAATGGAAATCACTTAACTGAGAAAGAAAAATCACGGCATAATAGGGCCTACATATTGTGAAGTCTTTTCTATAACACGACAGACCCTCCCACCTACACTTAGATCTTGTAGAATTTGTGCCATTTCACCAGATATATCCATGATTCCAATTTTAATGAAGCAGGCAACCTTAGGCTTCAGATTCTCTCTTCTTCTTTCCATCTTCTCCTAAATCACTGTCTTCTGACTGGCTGCTGCTAAGGACTACAAACTGTCCTTCTGCGCTGCTCTGGTTGGATCTGCTGGAAGCTGCTATCAACCGGCTCTGCTCCTCCAAGTCCTAAGGTGGGAAGGGGGGTTGGGAAATCAGAAAAAGACTATTACCCTTAAAGCCATCTGCAGTTGACACAAGATACCATTATGATGATTTCTAAGTGATCTATCAGTACTATCAGTGGACAGTTTTGGACAAAACTGCAAAAGAAAGTAAGTAGAAAAAACCTAATATTAAGAAATAATGATGAAAGGTACCTTCTCAATTTGCTTTTGTTTATTCAGTTCTTTTTGCTGTTTCTCTTTGACTCTGTCTATTTCTTTCTGCTTTTCTGAGGCTTTTCGATCCTGAAGGGCAAAAATGTAAATAAAGTTAATAACAACAGCCTGAGATGTCTGATACACTACTGATTGATATGAGCTTGCTCAAGACTGACATCACTGTTTTGATTATTCTGCTTTTAAAGGACTCATATGGTTGTTAAAAGTAGCAAAATGAATCCTATATTGAATATTGTTCTACAGTAGATATTGGTCAGTCTTTTCATTTGAATTTAAATTCTAGGGAAAAAATCCCTTAAAATACACAATAGTATTACTGCCTCTACAAGCATCTTGCAGAATACAAGCTATTAACCATATTAAATATACCCCCTTCCTTCCACTCCCAAGTATCCCTTGCCCCAAAAAGATTCTTACCAGTTCTGCATGAAAAGCTATCTGTTTGGCCAGTCCAACAGAGTCACAAATCTAAACAGATAGGAAATAATTAAAAATGCCTTTAAATTTATGCCAGCATCAGAATTAGATATAACAGCACATTAAAGCACTTGTAGGTACTTAAACTGACAGGTTTAACATTTTCAGTACATAAAAAATCCCTTAGACAGCTTGAATGGATCTAGCATCTTGGAATCCAGATTCACAACTGGTACAAGTCAACCATCACCAATACCTTCTCCCCTTCATTATTTGATTCAAAGATATAGCAGATGGAAGTCTGGCGGCTCTCCACTCTCCCTCCTGAGGTTCTAAGCACAAATCCAAAGAGGCGCTTGTTTTCCTGGTGTGTAGCACACAGAACTACATTGGGCAAAGGAAACTGCCAAAAGGATCAAATATGGAAAGATTAAAACTGATTCCAAATACTTTCTACACGAGGTTTCAATATATTGCACATTAATTAATGCACAACCACAGCACAAGAAGTTACCTCACAAATGTAATTACAAAACACAAACAAATTAGACAGCAAGGACTAAATTATTCCAAAGACAAGCAAATGTCAGAAAATACACTCCATGTAAGAGGTAATTTGCAGTGTGAGTCAGGTACCTTCCTAAATGTGGATACACTCCTTTTTCATTTTGTTTTAATCCTTCATTATAGTTACATTTGTGACTAAGCTTTCAATATTTAGTTCCATTTAAAGGCACTACTCAAAAACCTTTACTGCAATTAGCTCAGCTCTCCTAATTATATAAGCAAGAAAAAAACCCCCAACTCATACAAATCACATACCCTCATTAGTCTGTTAGAAGAAAACTGTTTTGCATTCTTATTCCTAAAAGAGGTTGGACTTCAAATTATCTTTTTAAGACTTATCAAACGATAAATTTTTAAATACTGAGAGCCCCTACTACAGCTGCTATAAACTGAAAGGATGAGTTTTTCCTAAGATTAGATGTTTGCATTTAGCATATGGGACATACCACCCTCAGTTGATTTATCTCACCTGTAAAAGGTTACAGGTTTGGAGTATTTTTGAACTTAGTGTCAAACTTCAAATATCAAGATATTTTTCTATGTTCAAGACTTCCTTTTATGAAAAGGAAAGCAATTCAGAGCCTCCAAAAAACAGAATGTTTTTAGAAACACAAAGAAATTAAATGACAGACCATAAATTGTGCATAAAAAGGGAAAGAGGGAATAGTTTTGAAATATGAAGAATAAAGACTGCTATTACTGAAGAATTAAGCTGGCCTTCTTTGATATCCTAACATGAATTCCACTTACTCCTTTCAAGTGCATTTTTTATAACGAAGTAGAAAAACAAGAACTCAAACTAGAAACCATCCAACAACCTCAAGGTAATTATGCATTAAAACCAAAACAGAGAAACCAAACAGCAAACAAACCCTCTTGGACTTCAGAACTAATGTGACTCCATCATTAATGTTCTCTCTTTACTCTTTCACCCTCTCAGAACATGGGGAGAAGGGAGCCTCAATAGCCAGTTTGGCCTATTGAAATCACTCCCATAAACCTGATGCACGCGTTTCCAAATGTCTTGCTCTCCTAATTGCACTGGAAATTTGGCTGGATCTCATGCTATCAGTGATTTTTGCTATCATCTAATAATAATATTTTTAAAGTAAAAGAATTACATTGCTGGGTATTTATCTTAAAATGGAAAGTTACTTACTCGTAGTCTTGTAACTTGTGTCTGTGGATCAATTAACCTAAAAATTTGTTTTTAAAGACAAACCAGAAAGTAAATTTTACCAAAGTGAAAGAAGATCATTCTGTAAATAAACAGCAGTAGAAGTCAGGAAGGAAACTTACTTTAAACAGTCACAAGTGACTAACAAGTGTGATTCTGTCATCCTGAAAACATTATGGATGGCACGAGCTGCGAGTATTTGACGCATTGTTTCATAAACAACATCTGGGCTTTCATCAGACTTCACTTCCATAGAGCCAAGAAATCTTACAATAAACAACTGATGAAGAATTGAATCTAAGAAAAAAGAAAAGCATTGAAAAAAACAAACTCCATTTTGGGTTTCCCATTCAAAACCAAAGGTGGACTGCAGTCAGGAAAACTCCAAACTCCTCCTAACTTGGAAAGAGATTGCTCCTACTTAGCAATTAGAGGTGCAGTTACTACACAGCATGTCACACATCTTTTCATTTGGTTAATGAATACATTTTTACAACAGATCTTCAGATAGTAGTTTGATTTAACTTATCAAATATCTTACAATGTAATTAAGCATTTTAAAACTGGTGTTAAATTAGAAGAGAGAAGCTAGAGATGAAAACAGAAATACAATTTTCAAAATTTATTTTTAGTCTGCAATGAAATAAAATTTTTGTTTTACCTTCTGTTTCAGGTTTTGAGCCTCCAGATTCACCAAAAGGATTTGTGCGTCTATTAAAAAACGAAAACATTAAAGCAGGAGTCAGATGAGAGGAACCATTCATGGACAGTGCAGTAGTCTCATGCTGTGTCAAATACCAACATATGAGTTCAACAAACTTGTAATCTGGAGGAATAATGTGTCATGAATCATAAGGAGAAGCAATTTCATGAGGATTGAGACATGAATTGCTGTATTTGAGGACCCACATTATTGGAAAAATACCAGATATTATTATCCTATTGCTGGCCAAGGGTTTTTTTTATATTTTAATTAAGCCCAAACCAAAACCTTGTTCATGTTTGAAAAGGTGTAGTTTTAGGGGATGAAATTTCACAGAACAGCTTCAGGAAGCACAGCCAAAAGCCCTTTCAGTACTCCATAGGAGCACCCACTTCTCATCACTCTCAAGATGCTGAATTACTTACTCAGGAGAAGCCCCTGGGTTTGTTTCAAATGCAGCTTTCTCAAAACATCACTGGGGTTTTACTCCTAGAGGGTCAAGAGAAATGTGGCTATTTCTGGCTCTTAAAGACAGAAATTACTATCAGTTACAAAGAAAAGTGAAAATACTCTAGGCTTCCAAGTCTGCATTTTTCAAAAACAGTAAAGGAATGAGCACAAGAAATGGGGAAATTTTATTTAAAACTTGTAGAGGAAATCACCCTTTCTCTTTGGCTAACTGGTAGCTGAAAAGCTATTGGCAAGCGATCAATATACTTCAAATTAGGTTTTTTATGGGATTAGTGGAAGTGTCACCTTAATAGTGTTCTAAAAGCAGATTTCAGAACTATGAGGAAAAAAAGGTTCAGTTACACATCATACTGACTGCCAGTTTTATTTTATCAATTATCAAAAATCTTTTAACTAAGAGATGTCTGGTTTAAAGTACTAAAATTTTTCTAGATCGAACTCTGAAGTCAAGATGGCATTGCTACAATGTTTAGATACCATGGACTCAATCAAGAACCATCCCATTAAATGCTGGCTTGTGTAATTACAGTAAAAGCAAATTCCTTCTACTAGCATCTTCTACTGCTCAGACTTCCCTTGTCATTTAATATTAAACTGGAACAGTAAATGCAAAATCTCACAGGATCTCTTAAAAGGCAAAGATAAAATTTAAAATGTCATCAGTATCAGAAACCAAGGAAAGTACTTCTTTTTTAATAACAGACATGTTACCTATCTGTACAAACACTGCAGTTCTTTATTGAAGGTGATGGTTAACTGAAAATACTGAGCTCAACTCTATCATTTCTGCTATGAAAAATATTATCTTCTAAACTAGAATTATAACTGATGACATCACAGAATATTCTGAGTTGGAATCATCAAGCCCAACCCTCCAGTGAATGGCCCATACAGGGATTGAATCCACAGCCTTGGTCTTACTGGCACCCTGCTCTGACCAGCTGAGCTAGACCAGGCTACCACAGGAATTCAGCTAAGTCTTAAACTTTCCACTTCCTGCAATACAGTTCAAGTCCATTTTAGATCAGTATATTCTGAAAGATCTAGCTGGCCACCTGTTTATGCTGCTATACTAAACAACAACAAAAAGAAAACTGTCAAAAAAAAGAAAAAATAAATCTAATTTTACCTCTTACATCTGTAAGTTGCAATTCAAAATTCAAACATTTTCCTAGAAGGCAGGGGAATATAACACATTTTTGTGACCAGAGTCACATAAATTAGTTTTAATCTCTTTGGCTGTTTTCGTTGTTGTTAAGAGCAGCTGGATCTGCAAATACATTTTCTTAGTATCTGAATTCTAGAAATGCAGTGATGATTTACAGGTCTTTGGTTTTTAGTACATCTCCCACTCAAATACAATAACAAGTAGGAGAAAATGTTTTTATGTTTTGGGATGAACTCTTAGATGATTTTAACTTGTCTGTATGTGAAATTACTCTAGAAGCCTAGATCATTTTCACTCACCTTTCAGCTTAAGAGGAGTGTCATCATATGCCATCATCACCTGGAGGCAGGGCTACCAAATTTCTCTTGAGTTTCCAAGAGGAAATAACCCAAGCTGCTGGGTGAGCAAGCAATAGGAAAGGAAAATACTTCATGAAACCAAAAGTTTAAAATAAATCAATAAATAAAAGCATTGGCTGTTAAAGCAAGAAAAGCTGCTGCAAAATAGAAAACTACACCTTGACTCTAGTGATGTAATTAAGCCTTTTTTTGCAATTCCATTTAACAGTTAAATAAACTGTTTTGTTTCACTGGCCACTGCAGAATTTGTGACATCAGTCAGGGAAAAGGCAATGTGTGTGCTGGAGATGCATCTTAAATGTGGTTCTCTTGTTTGTTTAGTTTTGAATTAGTAACATTAACTTCAGGGATTTTTTCCTTCTCTCTCCATTTCCTACCTGCCCGATTGCCCTGAAGATTTTGCTTGGCCAGGCAGATCTTCACTGACTGGAGATATTATGTCAAATTGGATGGGAGTGTCAGGGGCAACAAGGGAATCCAAGGAAAGTGCTGAGAGAGCTGCTGAGTCAGATCCCAGTGACCCTGTGCTGCTGGTACGAGCTGCAGGAGGACGAGATTGTCTACAACAAAACCAAAAAGGCAAAATTAGGGTATGTGAGTTCAGGTTGGTTGATAATAAATTAAACCACAGGGCACACCAATACAATATTCCAGAACTTAGAGGTAAAACAAACCAAAAACTAAAAACCTGAAGATCAAGATATAGTAAACAAATACATGTACCTAGTCAAATTTAAGTTAAAGTTATTACTTCCATTAATAATTGCATCAGATTGTTTTAACATCAATATATAATCACATATTAAGTATAATACAATCTGAGGTCTGCTTCCAGGAGTAGGATATATGAAGAAAAATCTCATCATGAAATCATGCAACAAAACAGACATGATGAAACCAACCAAACTGTCCACCTGCTGGCATTGGGATTACCTGTAACCATGGATGCTCAACAGTGCTTCAGCAGTGAAAGGTGTGTTCAGGAAATTTTCCTGGCCTATCAAAGATTTAGTTCTGAACACAGAAAGTTGTGTAGGTTTGTTTGGCATTTTTCCCCCCCTGGAACTTTATCTAGGACTCTCTTTCTATATGTGCCCTTCAGATGCCCTCTGGTTGCTTCACTTACACAGCTGGCCTCATGCTCTCGTGCCTCTGCTGAAAGGAAGGAGAAGGAGTGACAGCCTCCAGAGCTGACTGGTTCACACGGGCAGCAATTTCCTGCAGCAGAGATGGGAAAACATAACTGAAAACATTCTTCTCAAAATAAGATTTTCGTTTTATTTATATGCAGTTGGCAGAAGTTACAAATTCAACCCTTCATGAGAATCTTGCATTCTTAAATTTTCACCCACACACCTGCAGCATTTTTTCTCATTTTTCTTCTAACACAAATCCTGATGTAAAGTTTCTCAATTTAAGTGAACACACTGGCTTTACAATACTGCCAATGTTAATAAAAGCCAGCAATAGAGAAAAGTTCCAATGATAAATCTGGCAAAACAAGCAAATGTAGCCAGGAAAGAAAAGAAAAATCTCATTTGACAAATGCAGCCCTCAACTATGAACTAAAACCCATGAAGACACACTTCATATATAGATACATGCTCTGTTATAAAACAGTTTTTATTGGGCCAATTCCCCTGATTTAGCAAGTAAAAATCATTATGTAAGTTTGTATCAATATGATTTTACTATATAAATATAAACATATTACTGACAACTATGCACTTTAGTAAAGTTACCTCAGGGTTTTCACTTAGATATATCTGCTTAGATATGTTGTTTATGGTGCATATCCACTGAAAAAGAGGAAGAAAAAAGAAAATCATTTGTCATGTTTTCTAAACAAACTTGATTGAATTCCTAAATTGCTAGTTTCAGCACTTTTTCTACTTCCTTTGTAAATTCAAGGAGCCAAGTATTCTGCACACCCAGCTTGTCATTAAATTCGTTGCCACCTGCATACTGCACCTTACACTTTTAGATTTTACTCACAAAAATTATTTTAGTCATACTAAAACTAAACTAAAGAAAGCTTAACTCACAACTCTGAGGATTTAAAAAAAACCCTCATCAGGATTCTCTCTAACTCGTTATTCTGTGCTGCAGATGACATTGTTTCCTCAAGACATTATAAAAATTCAATTTGGCTTTTGTGGAATTTGCTCATTTCTTGCATCTGCAAGCTAGAATCTCCTTTCTCTCTCTGCTCTGGAAAACCATCTGCTCCTGTTCCTGGCTTTTCAACTTTTCTCTGAAGGAGGAAACTAACTGGAACACTAAGATAAACAAGGTGTTATTAACAAAGATAATCTATTAATAAGAAGAAACAGAAAAAATATGCAGTATGCAGCTATGGTTAGGAATGTATTCTTTCTGTACAGCAGAAAATCACTGGGCTCCATGCACACCTCCTATAAGCTTACCTCTTCATAATCTTTTTTACTTTCTGCCTGTAAGATTGAAGACCTAAAAGAGGAGAGTGGAAAAGACAATTTTGTGTATTTAAAACGTCTCACAAATACAGTCAGCCAGGAAACTACATTTTCATGTTTACACACTGAAGAACAAGTTATGAAAGGCTGAAGATTGTGTTTGTGCTGAGTGCAGTCAGCAGTTAATTACAGAGGGGAGGAACCTATGCTCTCCTTTCAATTGGAAACAGAAAAGCAACAAAATTCTAATTGTGCCCATGTAATACTTCAGTATTCACAAAATGCAATAATACATGACTGTCAGCTGATTATCATAATCTTATTCTGAAACACTACTCTGCTACATCAGAGAGCCTATAAACAAAAATCCAGACATTAGGCAGTTAAAAGGACATCCCAGATTTTGCTTCTAAATAACCACAAAATATATCAAGCTAACATCTGGCTAAAGGCAGACCATCTTTCTTTTCTTAATTAGCAAGTCCAGTATTTCCTACAAGAAACAGTAGTGTAAGACCACTCACTTTTTGCCATCAAAAGATGTTATCTGAAAACAGTACCGTCTGTCCTCACAGTCCACAGCCATCACAGAGCAATTGTCTATATCCATGACAAGTCCCCCAGCCACATCACCTCTTGCCTGGCTCATCAGATTCCCACCTTGAGTGAAGTAAAACTGTCTCTCCCAACTGGAAGATACCAGCCCTGTCTTACTAAAAGATAAAGAGATCCTCAGTTAGCCTCACTTTTTGCTCACTCTATAATATTAATTGCTGCAATTGGGTTCTAATACAGAAATTCATGCCTCATTCACTGAGTATTTTACTTTAACTGTTGTTGTAAAAGTAATCTACTTTTTTTTTTTAATTTCTTGGGGCTTATTATATAAATTACACTAAAAAAATCAGAATGTTATAACTTATATTTAATAACTCTGAAAAACAGCTGTTGGACTTCATTAGAAGCAAAGCTCCCTCCTGTGGACAAGGAGCTGGTACTGCATGGAGTCTAGAAGCTCCTCCAAAGGGGATTTTAGTTAAGAGTGTTTTGCCTTGTTTAAGTCGAGATTACAATGTTTTATTAATAACTTGGATCCCAAGGCTTTAAGACATTTAAAGACAATCCATCTCAGACACTTCCAGAACAATCCTAATAGACAGAATCTTGCTACTTCCCCATTAGGATGCAGAGAAATTACACACTCAAAAGCTTTTTTTTTAAACTGTGAAAATTCAGGCAAAATTAGACTGAAATCAGGGTAATTATGCTTTGCACCTGAATGACATTACATCAGTGTAACAATGAATTTAATATTAATTAGATGAAGAAGTCCAAAGAAAGAAACAGAATAGCTCCTATGTGACTTATTCAACTAAATATGTAAAATCAGCATAGCTAACATTAAAAAAAAAATTTCAACTTCCTTAGTTTTTCTTTCCCAAAATTAAATGCTCTGGATTTTTAAATAACAAGTTAACCTTACTTTCTTGCATTGAGATAGCCAGCTTTCCGTGTCAGATTCCTATGAGCAGGAAACTTCGTAGGATCAGGATCAGGCAAATACAGTGGATCACTGGCCACTTCCAAGTCCTCTATAGTTTGTTGCATGTTTTCTACTTCACAATCCATTTCCCTGCGAACACTAAGATTAAAAAAAGTGTTATTAACAAAGATAATTTATTAGTAAGTAGAAATAGAAAAAATAATTGTCTTGATACAAGTTTGAAATTTAACGAAGCCAACTTACTTCTGTACACTTGTGCCAATATTGGTCAAAAATTCTTCCAGTTGCTCAGTAAGATTTTCTGAACCCATTTTAAAAAAGCTTATCTTCAGGAAACAAAAGGGAGGAAAAGGGAGAATTTAGTCATCAATAAAACTACATTAACAAGTAACAGATGAAGTCATAGGAGGTTAAAGGTTCTCGGAGAAATCTGTTTTCATCCCTCATTCCCACCCAAGCCTCTTACTAAAAGCAGCAGAATATGTGTTTGTGGCTGCAGGTAAAGGCTGCTGCTGGCCCTGCAGTGGGATTTGTGTCATAAGGATGTGCCCAGAGCTGCCTGGAGGAAATACAGAAACACACAGGAATTGCCCTGGAAAAAACTCCCAATGCCTCTCTGTCCTTTTTCAAGCTCACCACTCTGCTAACTGCTGTTATGGGGATGTTATTTGGGGCACATAGGAAAGAACAAACCTGTGAGGGTTTGTCCAGGGCCATCCACAGGGAACTAACAATATGTATTTTAAGTACAGCATATTCCACAATGGGCCAGAAAATCTGCCACAGCTAAATTGAGGTTAGCCAGGAGAAATTTCAGGACAGGAAGCCCCGGGACATGGCCCTACCCTTCCGTTTCTTAAATTCAGCAAAAAGCTCCACCTAAGCAACAGGTTGCACTAGATTGCTGCATACAACATGCAGAGCTTGGTTCTTAAATACAAGCTGCAAAGATTCAAAAGAAAGCAAGAGTTTTTGCCTTTGGGAAGCTTTCAGACAATATGCAGAAGTTAATTTCTACTCAGGTCACGTGGCAGTGCAAGATACTGGAAAGTTTGACTTGCAAAAAAACCCAAATCCCATGCTTAATGATATACTTCTGAAAATACAAATAAAGTCTCTCCAAATAACTTTATCATGGTTGTATTTTCTGTTACATCCATCCTCCAGTAAACCAATCAGGAACTTATTTATATTAAGCAAAACCAAACCAGAATGTTTTTTAGCATTCTGGCTCTTCCACAGCCTTGATTGAGAACAGTGGTGATGTGGCTTTTGATGATTATCTCATTCCAGAATAGCTGCCATAGGAATGAGTTTAACTGTCTCCATGTTACTTGCTGAGAAGGTACACTTCCATGTGAACTTGCAGGAAACCTCTAATCAGCCCTTCCCTTTAGTGGAATCAAATGCCCAGCAATGAAAATTTAGGCATTATATCAAATTCAGCCATCTAGGTTTTAAGGAAAAATTAACCTTTATATTTGTCACCCAGGCTTTGCTAAAAGACTCTCTGATGGCAGTGAGGATACCTCATGAAGAGATTCCTGCAGTGAGTGGGCAATGACCAGTGCCAGCTAATGGCACTGTCAGGGCTGCAGCTTTGGCAGCTCCAAGAAGTGGATGGGTGGGTCTTTTTCTCCATTTCCTTCCTTGGATTGCAGAAGAGCAATGGATTCAGTACATCAACCTTCATGAAGTACTTTTACATCTTTTTTCAGACCTACAGCTTTCAGAATCTGAAATTACCTGAGCTTGCATGTATCCTAGCAAGGGTTCTAGCAGAGAAATTTTCTTCTTGTACTGGAGAGTATTTAATGCACAGAAATAATGCATCATAGTCTGATGCTGTTTTTTCCTTGAAGTATATACATCTTCTGTAACTTCTGCTTTGATCTGAAGAGACACAGACAGGGGGAGGGAGAAAAAGCAATGTTTGAGACTTGGCATTGATCACATGCCTTCTAGACAGCTTTATAGCCCACATGGATAAACCCACAACCGTTTTCTACCCTCTATCACCAGCAGCTGCATACCTTATTTTGCAATTCTGCTTCTCTAATTTAAACGTGAGATATGTGAAAAACAAATACAGCATTCTTTTCTCCCTGGAAAGTGTGGTTATTTCTTCACAAAAACAAACTGAATATGGTATCACAATAGCGTTCCTAAAGCATTATCAGTGTTACAAGGACAGGAATGTATTGGAGAAACCTGCTTTTCTGTCTAGACTGCAAAAACAAACTATCAAATGGCACATGGAATCTGCCACACATTGTGCTCCATCATAAATATATATAAGATGAAAATTATTTCTTATCTTCTCTAAAAATCCTTACATTAAGATTTTGTTTTACAAACCTTTTCATTTTCCCTTCTTTTTGACAACCGACTGTATCTGGTGATGGCAGCATCATGGTCTAAGCAATCAAGAGAGAATTTATGATCATTTTCATAAATTAGTGACTTATGAAACAGAGCAGAAAACCTTTTATATCACTGTGTTACACAGACAGCTGAATGAAAAGTTCAATCATATTAACACCTTGATGAATTGTTCTTGTCTGCCTATAATCACTTCACTGCTACAAATACCTGGGCTGAAGAAAAATTCTACCCAGACACAAATGATGCAAAATTGTTACAAAGTTCCCTAAACATCCACTATTTTTCAAAGAACTGTCCGTTATGTAGAGAAACTTCACATTAGAAAATCCATATGAAATGAAGCAATTTTCACTCAGAGAAGCAGAATCTTACTTAAATAATAAGTTCTCTTCATGGATATATTAGAGGTAGCTAAAAAAAATAACTGACAATAGGGAAGAGCACTATGAAATTAATTTTAAGGAGGTAGCAGTTTTTTATTGATCCAGTCCTGACTTTAAGAAGTGAGCTAGCACCTTACTTGTTTTGTAATTCTGGTGGCATATTCTACATTATTTAATAATCTTACATACACTTAAGCTGTTATAAAAAAACCCTTTCCATTTGCCTTAATGCTTCAGTACACAAATCAGGGATTTACAAGTGAACCAGGAAAAGCTGAGTGCCTAAGTATCACTAAGAAAAATTACACCTTAATTAGTTACTTTAAGTCTACAGGCTTAACTCCACTAATTAAGTACAAATAATAATCTACAACAATACTGTTGTCTTGTAATATTGGTAAGATTAAGTGCTTTACACTTACCATTGCTTGCAATTTGGAAAACTTCTTTTAGAGTTAGTATCTCTAAAAAAACAACATATCACAATTTAAATAAGTTGTTATTAACGTAACAGTCATGTATTACAGTTCCTCACGTAATGTTTCACTCCTGAACAGTTGAAGGTAACACCCTGTACCATACTGAGCTACCAGCACAAGGAACTACGTGGCCAGGCAAGTGTGCTCCTACCTGGCACCTGAGGATCATTTCTGTGCTTACCAAAAAAGATACTGTTCTGTAATAATGTAAGGAAAAATTTCTTTTCAAAAGTCTTTGAAAGTCATCATCAATACAAATGTGTCACCTCTAGTTCCAGTCTGGGTTCTGGCTTCAGCTGGGGAAGTGGAAGCACAGGAGATGGGAGTAGCAAAGCCCAAAACACACTGGGACTCATCCTAGCTAAAATCAGCCAGGTTCCAGCTGGTTATTGTCTCACTGTGTCAGGGAACTGGAACCAGCACAATACCTTACACCTGTTCTCATCTTGGTTGTGATTTCTGCCATATTACAGTATAAACCAGCAGAAAGCCATGGTCAACTTTGTGGTAAAGCAAACAAAAAAACTGTCCAGGAAGTGCCTATGAAGTCCGTAAAGTGTGGGGTCATTACAAACTACACCAGCTGGTGGCTAAATGTTCCAGTGGGAAAATTTAATTTGCAATTATTGGCTCACGGATGCCTCTTCAGTGAGTATTAATGGGAGATTTTTCAGGTCCTGAGAAGTAATATCAGCCTTGGGACAGACACAATCCCTTGCTCAAAAAAAAAAAAAAAAAAAAAATCCATAATCTTTTCAATCCATAATTTTGCTGCAAACTCTTGTCAAAGAAGTATTTTCCAAGATTCATAAAGAGTTAGAAGACTTATGAAAGACTTGTCATTTTTATTTCAATTTAGACTTATGATATTCATATCTTAGGTATACCTACTCTAGAATGTTCACAACAGGGATATTCAAGTTACTTGGGGTTTAACTCTTCTAATTTCTACTTGGAAGCCCATTTGCCACAGCAGTCTTTTCACTCCAGTATCTTGAGTAAAATCTTATCATAATCACACACATTAGATGTTATTTTAAACCAGGCAGAATAAGCTACAATTATTACAAAAATAAGAAGCTGGAAGCTGCACATAAGAAGTCACCTGTATTACCAGCTGGGTTGAAGAACCACATTACTAAATCTTAATATAGTAAATACTACAACATTGGCACTTTGCCTTTTGAGTTTAGTTCAGCAATTATATTGATGTCATGATCCAATATATAAATCTCTCCTGAAAATGCAAATTACCTAAAAATTTTTCTTTTCTAACATCTTTGAGTAGCTGCTAAAGGTTCATCTTTAATAGAAGATAAGTGCTTCCCTAATATAAGTAATAATTTTTTGAAACAATAATAGTGTTAAATTCAACTGCAATACTCTCATTAATAGGAATGACTTAATTTTCTTTTTAAATGGGGAGATGCATACTTTTGAGAGTGGAAAAATAAGTGCTGTATTCTATTTAGTGAAACAAGAGCTATGGAGATTAAATGCTATGTTTTTATTATTGCTGCTGTTGATAAAAAACAGTATTTGGTCAAGTCTACCTTTTAGATCCCTTTCTTTAAACTGGGTAATAGGAAACATCATTGCATCTGCAAGCTGAGTTGAAAGTACTGCATGGCAAGAGCTGAGCTGAAAAAGACAAAAGAAAGAAATCTTAGGAAAGCAGTGCTGAAACCAAATAAAATCACAATAGCATGACATCAGTGTCACTCAAAAGATGACATGTACAACTCAAACACATTTTTTCATGATCCTTTTTTTGCAGCTACTTTTTTCTAGGTCCCAAATCTCATCATTGGCTTTTTAAAGAAAACCTTTAGAGTTTAGTTTTTGTCTGAACTTTTCCAAGTTACTGGATCATGTCCAAAAAGAGCCTCATACATAATGACTAATCAGTTTACTTCTCCAGTTTCCCTCCAGCTACGTCACAGCCCACCTTTCACAACTCACAGAGGCAGAACAAAATGTGATCCTCCTCCTAAAATGCTGTTTAAGTGACGAGAGGGATCACAGCAAAAAATCCTGATTCAGCTCTTAATGGTGCTCACTTGTATGTCCTAGGAGTCAGTCTCAAAGAGAGACAGCAGGAGGCTCCTTTGTCAGTCAGGTACCTGAAATCAGGCAATACAGATACCCTCATGAAAATAGTTGCCACTGTGTAATGGTTTTGGCTTTCTCTCTAGTAGTTAAACTACGTTTTTTTTCAGCAATATATCCTCATTTTGCTGAATTTGTTCTTTCTCTTCAGGTTACATAACTTTAAATAGATGCTGCAATATACAGTTAAGCATTACCTTGTTGACAAATGAATGCCATTTCTTTATCTCCTGGCTTAAAAAAGGCTGGAATAATTAGGCAAAGTTAAAGTCTGTACCTGAAAACATTAGCAAAGCACATACAAGCACTTACCTCATCAATCACTTTTGCAAATTGCTGCAGAGTGGAAGTCATGACTTCATCATCTCCCCCGAGTGGAAAACGCTGAAAAGCCAAAGAGTTATGTTGTTTGCAGTGTTTTCTGCCATTCACAAAACTAGATTAATCACCTCTAGGAGTATATCAGGTTGTCTTGGGGTGACTTTGTGATGTGTATCCCCTATCACTGCTCTATGCCCAGAAATTATTTCAAAATATTACACAGTTAAGATACACTGGAGCAGTTCACCTCATTAGGTGGAAAAGAAGGATAGGGAAGAGCAGCCTCCTAAAAGAAGCAAGTATTTGTTTTTAACATTTTTAGTCTCAGAAGAGGGGGCTCAGCAGCAAAGCTACAAACAGAGAACCCTTCATAGCTATGAAAGAAAGTTATGGATTCCACAGTCTGTGCTTTCAGAGATGGAATTATTCTCACAGAGTAAATTATGGTTGTCAATTGGAGATTGCAATGCAACCTCTTCTCTTTGTGACTATTGAAATTAAAATTAAAGCATTTAAGGGCAAACAGGTTTATAAAGTAAAAACAAAACAGAACCACCCTAAGCAATTCCCAAAAAACTAATCCAAAAGTAAACTATTTCAGAACTTATTAATATTCTTCATGGCAAGAGGAACTTCATTCTGGTTTAGTTAGAAGAACTAAAATAAAGACAGTAGATTCTTTTGGCAAAGATTTGAACCACCAACTACAGCAGTTCATTTTATCTGGACCAAACCTAAACACATTCTACACTGTGCTCTGGGAGATAAAAGGCTACAAAAATACACAGTCCTGACCACACACAGACAACAATGATTTATGCAGTACCTGTTTCTCATATTCCTTCAGAAGCTTTGAAGTCAGATGAGTTGCTGCACTCAATTCATTCTGATTTAAAAAAAAAGGGAAAAGATCAAAATCAATAAAAACTCAAACAGTTAAAGTATATACAAATTTAAAATACAGCCATAAACTCAAATTTTTAGAAAAACATACAAAATAGATTCTGTTTCTGGCATAAAAGTGGAGTTATTTCTAGATGAGTGAAACATGAATATATTGTGGGTAAAAAAACAACCTCCCACTTGGTACATACTATTATACACACCAAGATCATTTTAGTGTGTATAACATTTTAGAAACACTTGGGAAATACATTAGAGATACTAGGAGAACAGAGAACATCATTTCACTTGGCATCAGAAATTCTGTTGCAAAAAGAATCACAAGAATTTGGTCTTTACCACTCCCTAACATACAGAAAAACAATCATTAATTCTTACTTTATTTCACTTCTATATTTAAAGAATATGGAAGTTAAAGAAAAGCATATTGCTCATAATAATGTAACATAAAGCAAGAGACATGAAATGTGGTTCCAAAGCTTTATAACACATTCAAAAATTTCACTAACACTACCTGTGCATCATATATTCTGTGCATGGCTTGAAACAACTGATTGATGTAATTGGATATTGCAGCAGCATCTTCTTCAAATACTCCCAGCAAAGAGCGGGTCTGCAACAATCAAACACCCAAAAGATGAACATGACAAGTTAGAAGAATTTAAATATAATGGGATTTCAGACTTAAACAGCATTATTTCAGGTTTCATTACTGAAAATTTTATAAACCCTCCAATCCCATTTAAAGGAATGATACTTGTTGCATGCCTAAGAATCTTACAGATATCCAAGCTCAGCTGTCCTCTTACTGTCAGCCTCTCTTCAGGTTAATACATTTTCAGAAGGGAAAGGACAAAGGGAGATGGACAACTGTTAGAAGTTGAACCTGTGGGCAATTATTGGGCTCACTATGGTACCTCCCTAAGGAGAAGGGTGAAGTTGACTGGTATTGAACAGCTTGCCAGGTATACACATTTCCTCTGCAGTGAGATCCAAATAAAGGCTGTGGCTGTCCCATATTGTCCAGTCTGGACATAGACAGTTGCTGGTTGTGCTTGGACCTATAACTCACCTGTGGAATAACCATCAATTCTGTGATCAAAAGGTTGAGATACTACACCAAACCAAAACAAACAACACAACCTACATCTGATTGTCCTCAACATACATGTTTCTCACTGCTGAAAGGGAGTGGAAAGATCTGTCCTTGTGTCCTTACCCCAGCCTGTCAGTCTGTCTGTTCCTTAGCTGGTGTCACCCACAAGCCTGATGACTCTTGTGTCCTACTGCACTGCCTGCATCACTGATGGTGCTTAACAGCATCCACCTCAAAAATCAACCTCTTTTCTCACTGGCCACCAATTAGACTGAAACACTGATCTCTATCTGTAAGCCCAACTATCCAGCCAGTTTTTCCACTCAGGTCACAGTCCATACCTCTCCCTTTTGGCCAGAAGAATGTTGCCAGACCATGTCAGAGTCCTTGCATTAGTCAGGGTGACTGACATCCCCTGCTCTCCCTTCTGCCAAAATGACTGACTCGATGAGAAGGCAATCAGGTTGCTCAGGTATAATTTGCCTGTAAGCTTAAATGAGATGCTGACTGCATGTTCTTGCATCCTTTTGCACTTGGAAGCAAGGTTATTCCTCACCATGAGGATATTGAATGGCTTCCTTCCACCATGACAAAATCCCAAAGGGGGAAAAGCAGAGGATGTACCAGTAACTCTGCACAGCCAAGATGGGCTTTTCCTAAAAACACTGGTCAGGATGCTTGGCTGTAGGATCAGGAGCAGCGATTGCAAGAGCCACAAAAGAAATACTTTAGCAATGTTTTAGCAAAACATTGTATTTTTTGCTAAAAAATACTTTAGCAATGTTTTGTTTCTAGTTTTACACTAAAATTAATGTCCAGACAGAAAACTGAAGGAATCATAAGCACATAATTGTTTTTTCCCCAAACTATGATTGTTAAACACTCAAAATTGGAAATTCTATTTTTTAGTCTTCCCTACACTGTCTTGAAATTACTGAAGTCTTTAGTCCATCTCCCCCTGAAGCATGAAGGTCTTTTTCAGTTACTTCAGTAATTCTTTGCTTTCAATGATAATCAAAGAGTACACATTAAACTCATATAAAGTATATTATTTAACAATTCTTTTGACATAAAATTCTTTTCTCTAACTTGCATTAGATGCTTGGCTGTATCACAATTACTGTCATGCTATATAATGTCTAAAAGATATTTAAATATTAAAAAATATAATCAAACAGCATAATCAACACAACAAATAGCTTTAATGCTGGTTCTAGTTTATAAAACAAGTGGAAAGAGGTGGAGGAGAACTCAAATCTTTGCCAGGTGTGGCAACATGTGTCATCCTAACAGCCTTGACTCTCCCATTAAAATAGACATACACGAAAGAATGCAAAAGAAAAAAATTACATGGTACTATAACCACTGAATTATACACTCATGACCTTTAAACCTGAACATAAATAAACCTGAGCTTGTAATTTTAAAGGAGTATCATGTAAGGTTTCTGGATTATATTTACTCTTTAAAACTGAACATCAAAAAAACCCATATTTCTATGTTTTATTTTAAAAATGTCAGTTATTGATGTTCAGCCTTCAAAATAATATGATGAGATACTGATGGAAAGAAATTAACCTGAAACCTTAAACAAGCAGACTTCTGCTTAGCAGAAAATTAGGCATTGTTTCCTTGTGTTTCTAGTAAAACTCTGCATCATTTTGCATGCTCTTTAGGATTCTTTCAACCCGTGTTTATGAGCAGGCAAATGGGAAAGGACCAGGGAGAAGCTGCACAAAGAAACCACCTCGTTAGAAGTCAGTGTTAAGCCTTTTATGCCACCATATGGAAGGCACTGCAAGCGACAGAAGACACAGAGCCTGTGATACCAGAGTCTCCTGGCTTTTTTGTTGTGCAATGCTTTGGGAATGCAAATCAGTGTGAGCAGAAGCTCTCTCTAAATACACACTGAGTATGTGTGTGTAATATATGTCCAAAGCTAATACTTAATCTGCTCTGTTTTGCATAGCAATTTGCATAGCAAAAGACTATGTAAAGTTGGCACTTGGTTTAGGCCTGACAGCACAGTGGTTAGATTTTTATCCTGTGACAACAGGAAATGAATGGGTTTGAACATTTTAGAAAAGCCTTTCCTTCCCTCAGACACAGAAAAAGTTTGATATGACGTTTATATAACTACAGTCAGTGTCTGAAACATGAACTCCAGGCCATAGTGCAGCACTAAACAACGACCCAGGCTGATGAGCATTTCAATATTCTAGCATGAATGTATCCAAGTCACGGCAACGCCTCTAGAGAGAGGGTTCTGCTTTCTTCAACCACCATTTGTTGCCATTTCCATTGCACTGATTTCAAAGGAACAGAAATTAACTAATGCAACACATGGACTACCCTAACAGAAGACCACCGAGTCCTTACTAGAGGACCTGGCTCCCAGCATTCATCTGAAATATTAAGCTGACTGAAAGATGCAAATTTTCTACCTAAAACAGAAGACAATATTGGCAAATCCAATTGTTCAAGCACCTCAAAGACATTGGGCTGAATCAGGCTTTACTTGCCTGCATCACAAATAACCTCACATGGAAGATTCCAGAATCTACAATTACATTCCATTAAGTAACATTTTTTCATGTGCTTCCCAAATGTCCTCAGATGATCCTGAAGTTTATGTTACATTTGACATTTCCTGTAAATATGAATGGTTCTGACTTCCTTATACTAAGAAAAGACCTTCAAGAGATAATTTTTTAAAATCAGTATTATTATAAGACTTCCAAAATTTTTTCCTCTTCATGAGATGACAGCAGGTTTTGCCCCTGGACCAGAGCCCACATTAGAGGCGAGATCGCATCTCACATCCAGCATTTGAGCTATCTGGGGCACTATCCTTAGGAAAGAACGATTCCTTTTCTGCATGGCCTTCTCTTGCCTTTTTTAAGTTGTCCTTCCACTTGATATAGAATTGCTACAATGACTGCCATTTTAGGGGCTAAAATTCCCTATTTAACGAGTGAAAGTTTCCCTTCCTATGGCCAAGGAATTAAAACTACCAAGGCACATGCTATTGCAATATAGGACATCCCATTCACTACATAAACAACGCATCAGAAGATTTTCATTCAAAAGCCTGCCATAAAAGAATATATTGCAAACTTTTTTCCCACATCTAAGAAGCACAGTACAAGGACTTGCTGTTGCTGCTGCCAGCAAGAGAAACCAGTGCAATTAAATAAAGCATTTCCTACTTTAGAAAGAAACACCAGTGCACTACAGGGCATCGCTGACACAGATCAGGCACTAGCAATGGAAAAGAATCGGAGCAATGAGCGGCCTCCGGGCACCACGTGCTTCCCACCTACTCTCCGCATTAACCATCGCCGCGACAACCTCACCCAGTACCTGCCGTTCATACGGGGCTATTAAACCTTAACGCCATTTTAGTGAAAAACAAAGAGGAAAAATCGTTCTGAGAAGGCAACACGGGCTTTGTGGTCACGAGGTGTCCAAAATCAAGCCTGGGCGCGAAGGCGGGGGCGGGGATCAAGGAGCAGGTGGCGGCACTGCCCGGACGGCGCTGCCGCAGCACCCGCAGCACCCGGGCCCGGAGCTGCGGCCCCGCTCCCGGCCCGCGGCACTCCCGGGAGCGGCGGCGGGGCCAGCGGGGCGACGGCGCCGCGGAGCTCCGGGCAGGCGTTCGCAGGGCACGACCGCGGCGGAGGGCCGGAGCCGAGACTGTCAGAGCCCCGCGCAGCCATGCAGGCAGCGTCCCCGCCGCGCTGCCGGCGCGTCCCCCTCCCTCCCGGCCACCGCCGCGGCTGTCCCGGGGCCGGGAGCGACAGGGAAGCAGCGCTGGGCCCTGCGAGCAGAGGCTGGGCCGGATGCGGCCTCCGCCGGGCCCGTCTCACCTGCGGGCTGTCCTCCAGCGTCTCCTCGATGGGCAGTTTGTCGATGCCGGGCATGGCGGCGGCCGCGCTGAGACCCCCGCGGCTCCGCTCCCCCCGCGCCGGCCCGGCCGGACCCGACCCGCACCGACCCTCGCCCACCGGGCGCCGGACGTCCCGCCCCCCGCGCGCCCGGCCTCCCCATTGGCCCGGCTGCCCGCCTGCCCGGCTGCCCATTGGCTGGCGGGCCCGCCCGTTCGCGCGCAGGCGCGGGGGCTGAGGGCGGGGTCGCTCGCGCGCGGCCCCGCGGGGCGGAGGCTCCGCTGCGGGAGCGGCTCCGTGCGGGGACCCGAGCGGAGGCGGTCGGGGAAGTGTCCCTGCTGAGGTGGCTGCTCGGCAGTGCGGGTCATGGGTGTCAAGCAAAGTGCCCTCCCAGCTCTGTTTGTGCTCTGGGCGTTGCTGTCGTCTCTTCATAAACAATTACCCTGGGGGCCCCCCCACAGTGGGGGAGCCCGCTTGGGTCCCTGCCGTTATGAAGCATCTTTGGCCCTCTTTCTGTGTTATCTGGAGCGTCCCTTTTGGAAGTCGCCTCTTATCCCTGCCATGTGGATAGTCCTCCCAGGTGGAGGCCAGTCACTTCTACCGTGCTTGTAGTGAGAGGACAAGAGGCCTGAAGCTGAGATGGGATATTCTGATTAGGTATTAGAAAATAGGCTCTCTGCTCTCTTAGGCTGAGGAAGTGTGGTGCTATAGGTTGGGGACTGATTTTAAATGCTCAAAACTACAGAGGGCTCACAGGAATCGAAACAGATCATTGGTTAGACTTGAAAACGGGTTCAGCTCAGAAATTAGTGTAGAATCACTAAGGTTAGAAAAGACCTCTAAGATCATCAATCCCAACTATTAATCCAGCAGCCTGTGTTCACCACTAAACCATGTGCCCAAGTGCCACATCCTCCCCCCTTCTGAACACTTCCAGGGATGGTGATTGTCAGTGTCTGACCACCCTGCCCATGAAAAAACTTTTCCCAATATCCAATCTAAACCTTTCCTGGCACAACTTGAGGCCATTTCTTCTTGTTCTGTCACTTGTCACTTGGGAGAAGAGACTGACCCCCACCTGGCTACAACCTCCTTTCAAGTAGTTTTAGAGAGCAAGACTTTGTAGACTTGATTATACTTCTTAGCTGGGGAGAAAAAAAAAAAAAAAAGAAAAAAAAAAAAAAGAGGCAGTTCCCTTGTTGGTTTTGCCTTTTTGGGACCAGGTGTACTTAGTATAAGAGCAGATTAGAAAGTGCATTAAGTCATTCAGCAGAGCAAATGATAATGATTGTCCAGTCTTGCTATGGAGACCTGTCTTTATGTTGTATCAGGTCATGATTTACCTTTAAAAGCAGATAAAAGACAGGGCTGGCGTGTTAAATTACAAACAATTAAAGATTTTTGAGGTGGCTTTTTTTTGTTTGTTGGTTTGGGTTTTTTGGTGGGTGGTGTTTTCTAAGGTTTTTTTTTTTGTTGTTGTGTTGTTTTGTTTTTCCCTGTAGGGAATGGTGAAGAAATTTCCAAGTTAATACTCTGTTCAGTCAATTCATTTACCAGCTCAGCCGGTGACTCACCTGACTGAAACAAGTCACAGCACCTCTCCCTTCCCCTGTCAATGAGGGTAATAATTCAGGGTTATCTTACAAGGTATTTTAAAGACTAAGTCTTGTACCTGTAACCATGTGACAGGGCATTAACATTGGTTCATGACCTATAAATAGATGTGCTTTCTGGTTTTGAGACAGTTAACTTGTGACCAAGTTCTACAGCAGTCTCCTGTAAGAAACTGGTCTGGTTTGTAATGTAAGATGCATTTTCCCAGTGGAATTCAGGAAGGTAGTAACTTTAACTGGATTGGGTTTAGTTAGCTTTGTGTATTTACAGCTGTAAGTGGCATCCAAAAGTTTTACTTGAGCTACAAATTTGACAGTAACAAATGTGATAGTAATGAATTGAAGAATCCCTCTGAATCCTCTTCGCGTGGTTTTAGTGTTACACTGTTTTCAGTATTGTAGGTCTTTTGTTAGTGTGTGAGGGTTTTTTTGTTGTTGTTTGGGCTTTTTGATTTGTGGGGTTGGGGTTTTTTGTTTGATTTGTTGGTTGTTGTTTTTTTTTTTAGGGGGGTTGGTTTTTGTTTGGTTTTGGTTTTTGTTGTTCTTTCTCCAAAATATCTACTAAGAGGCCTTAAAAATGTGGGGAACTATCACTAGGCACTTTGTCAACAGGGAGAAGAGCAGCGAACAGATCTTTAGAGGATGCCAGATGTGTGCCCTTATGGAGAGAATATTTTGCCTCTGCTGGAGGGTGAAAGTAGCTGTGTGGATAAGGCAGGCTTTATTTGCAATGTCTCCCACTGTTTAACACTGTTTCTCATACTTTTGTTAGTGGTAACTTTGGATTAACCTTGAATTTACCTGCATTCACTCAATCTCCCTTTGTCAAAATAGCTTTTACTTCAGCCAAGAAATAGCTAACTGCTTTTGTTTCATGAAAATTGGTGTTACCATTTTGAGGTATTCTTGCTGTTAAAAAACTTGGGAATTTTGCAGTTGGCTTTGAATATAATACTTGTTATTCATGTTCAAAACATATTTGAAAGAGAGCTTTATGCAGCATGACTTCTGAGGTGGTGAAATAGTGCTAGGTAAAGAAGTTGTGGGAAGGGTGTGGTGAAAGGCAGATTTTTGGAGTGTGATAAGTAATCAAGAAAGATAATATATACCATTTATGCCTCTTAAAAAACCTGAAAAAAATATTGCCCAGGCTCTAGTGAAAGGTGACCCAGCAGTGGAGTAGCAGTGGGTGAGAAGAGCAAAAGGCAGCAAGAGTAAGGGCTGGGGCTTCAGAGCAAAGCCCCCAAGAGCTCTCAGTGTGGTCTCTTGGGCTGGTGTAAACAGCCCTCGGAGGCTTCCCGTCTGTAAAGAACCGGAGCTTCATCTACTAAAGAGATGAACTCCACTGTCCCTGGGCAAAAAACAGTGGTGCAAAGTCTGAAAGGGAGATTAGTTTGCTCCCTCATCAAGTATGTGATGCTGTAAGAGGATTGGATTTGCATATCCAAGGAGCAGTGAGTTTTCCTATTATTGATTACTTAGGATTCCCAGCTTAATGTTTGCTGTGTTGCTCTAATTGCCCCTACAAAGGTATTTAGCTAAAAGTCTATAGGTAATTTCACATGGGCTGCAAGGTAGTATTGGTCATTACTAATGGGCCAAAATAATGAAATACAGTTTTCAAGTGAAGGCTTAAGGTCTATAAATGGTGGCTGGAACTCAGCTTGCAAGTGATCACTGCAGGTGGATTGATGCTGCTTCAAGATCCATTGATCTGTGCTGAGACGTGTCCTTGGTAAGATCACTTCTGGAATTATCACTTTTTAATAGTTTGGTTTGACAGCAATCTTACTGCACAACACAAAGGCCAGTAGGAGGGGTAACTGTTCCTCCTGAAATGAAAATATTGTTTTCATTTTTGCCTGTTATTTTTGGATAAATCTTGATTTTATAGTGTCTCTACAGAAATTCCTCCTTTTCTTGTCCTGAACCAAAAGCTGGTTTTGAGCATGTGATGTAAACTGTTGTGTGACTGACAGATGAGCTTGAATATAATAATGTTATACTCAGTATTTTCTTTATAATGGATGAAATCTGAATTCTGTCAGACTTTGAGCCCCATTACAAAGCCTTTATCTCCTTTCTCCCCATTACTCATAATTTTTTAAGTGTTTGCTCTGTAGGATTTAAATATAATTCTATTTGCTATAAACCTACAAGAAGGGAGAGGCATCTGTGAGAAAAAGGATGCTTTTAAACCTGTACATTTGAGTGTACTACTTCTATTACTTGAAGTTTTGCTTTGATGTAGTAAAGAATTATCAGGAAATTTCACATCTGGTATGTTTCAAAAAGGCTGCAACAAAGTTATTTTAATAAGAAAAATGAATGCATGAATTATTTAAAATAGTTGGTGCAACTGTTCCTATTAACTAATCCAGGCACTTGGAAGGCAATTACACTGAGCTTTGACAACACTGCCAACCCACTGCACAGTGCCTTATGCCAAAAGCTATTGTTGTTTTATTGACCACGTTCACCATTACATATGCATATGAAAAAACAGAGGCATTTTCATCGGGATTACCCTAATAGCATTAAGAGATTATTTTTTAAATTTCCTTGGAAGGAAATTCACTTAAATGAGATTACTTATTACTTGACTGGTTTCCTATCATGCTTCTATGTTTAGGTAAGTGGAGTCCATTAGAGTATAAAGTTTTTTAAAAAACTGATTTTATACATTAATGATTTCAAATAAAAGAGAAGTACTATATTTGTGCACAGCTTCTTTTGAGAAAGTTAAGTCGATGCTCTGGTTAGGAGAGATAACACTTTCTGTCCCCCTTGGTGGCCCCCCTAGTGTCACCATTAGTTGCTAATTACTTGCAAACAAATAAACAATTAACTCCTCGTGCCTCTTGGTGGGAGAGTTTTCATTGACATGCTAAAACTTTCTAATAAAGGATTTTAATTAATGACGTTGCAAATCCAACCCCCTTGTCAACATAGCTATAAGGAGGACTTGTGGAGAAATGCAAGTACAGTACCCCTGCTATGCTGGCTGAGGGCGAAGGCATGGCCGGTCCCTCGCTGTGTGCTGCTAACACAGCAGCTTCTCCGGATCTGCACAAGGTGCCCGGCTTTGGAGAGAATAAAACCACACAGTGCTCCTTCTCAATTGAGAGTATACTGGGACTGGAGCAGAAAAAAGATGGCATTCCAGCTGGGAAACCCCACAGACCCTGGATGGATGCATGCAGCAGTTTGGGTAAGTCGGTCTGTTTTGTAACCTCTCAAGCTTTCACCCTTTAAAAAGATTGGCATGTTTCTACTGCAAACCAGTAAATTGAAGCTCTCCTTTTCTTGTTCTTTCTAGTTTTAGGTGATGACAGTGATCCCCATCGGCAAATCCCTGTTGTTTGCTATGAAAATCCATTATTTCATGCTAGAAGTGATCCAGTGCAAGAGGAAAAAGTTTACAAATGTGAAAAATATTTTTCAGTCACTGAAAGGCTGTCTTTCAAACGAGAATTGAGCTGGTACAGGGGTAGAAGACCACGAACTGCATTCACTAGAAACCAGGTAGGGCTTTCCTCCTACTTAACAAATGAGTAACAATGTAGTTTAATAAAATGTTGGAAGAAACCTCTAACAGCTGATAAATTCAGTGTGATGTACCTTGGCAGAGAGAAATGTAATCAGGAACTAGTGTAAATTAACAGGAATGTTGCTAATTTCAGCAGACCTCTCTTTATCTATGGAATCAGAATTGTGCAAACACTGATCAGAAGTCTCCTGTTGAACAAACTAAGCTGTTATTTTATTTATGTTTTACTGCTATGAACATAGTGATAACTATTCAACAAGTGTGTTTAATCTCCTCAGATTGAAGTATTGGAAAATGTTTTTAAAATGAACTCCTACCCCGGCATTGATATTAGAGAAGAGTTAGCTCGCAAATTAGAGTTAGATGAAGACAGGATCCAGGTAAATAAAAATTTATTTGAACTTTTCTGTAATTCCAGCTATATGTACTCTCTGGTTATATAAGTAAGTAGTTTGACAGCAGTAATAAGAATGTTAATATTCTCAGTTTAAATCAATGTATATATGTGCCTTCAATGATTTGTGAAATGGAAACCATCGAATTCCTTCTGAAATCTAAAGCCTTCCATAGCATTGATGAGGTATTCATCACTATATTTCCACAATCTCTGCTCTGTTAATCTCTAGTTATTATGTGCAGAACTTGATCATTTCCTTAAAATCATATTTATATTTTGCTTGTCACCATATTTGAAAAACGTATTTGAAACAAGTATGGACATAATTTGTGTGACTGCCTGCACATTTTGCAAGACTGCCAGCAGGGCATAGATGTGTTAAATAAGTGTTTGAACCTATGTCTTTATCTGGCCAAAAGCAAAATCTATTCAGGGATATTAATTATTGATTTCCAGGTAGTTCAGTGTGATAAGAAGCATACTGTAAACATTAGAATTTGGGCTTTGCTTTGTTGTTTATCAGGCTTTTGATGCAAGTATTGTATTTGGCCTGATGGGAAACTTGATGTTGCAAATAGTTAAGCAGCTGAAGAAATAGCACCATAAGGGTGTGTGAATTCCAGATGTTCAGGATCTTCCAGGGTCTGATTCTGTCACTGAATTTAATACCACTTTTTATATTAATTACAGTGAAGCTGATTCTTACTTCCCAGTTAAGCTGGGGATATTATTTTCTTCATCTATGGTGTTAAAATTACAGCAGGTAGCTACATGCTATCATCTGCAGATTTAAAATTTGTATTGAACTTGCAAACTGGTATCACCACACAAATGAGTAATGCTGTGTGAATACTTTCCATTGCTGTATTTCTGAAAAGCATCCCTTCTCTTTCCATTTTAGATCTGGTTCCAGAACCGTCGTGCAAAGCTGAAAAGATCACACAGAGAATCTCAGTTTCTAATGGTGAAAAACACTTTCACCTCCAGCCTGCTAGAGTAGAAGGAAGGATGGCTTGCTGTTACAGTACTACTGCAGAAAATGAATAATTATTCATAACCTGCATTAAGTAATGATATAGTAATTATGATTTTATGCCCAGATTTGAAATTTTATTATAATTTTCATTCAAATAAACTGTAAATACTTGAAGTATTACTATAATCTACTTTTTGTGGAAAAAGTGAACTTTTCCTATATACTTGAGTAAGTATTTTCAAAGAAGTTGAGATATTTTTGCAGTTCAAAAAAATGCAAACCCTGGGTTGCACAAGATTTTCAGCTACTATGAATTACTGCAGGTGACTTGACAAAGCTCTATGGTTTTAGGAGAAGTCTGATTCAAGTCTGAAATAAACCAGATGCAAAATAAATTTTGCTACTGGAAACAGTTTGTCACATTGGAGTTTAAATAGCTTATTTATAAAGAATATGATAGTTTTCATAAAGAACATGGTTTTTAAAAAAAGGTGTCTCAAATGGAAGGACTAATATTCAACTGGCTCTTCAGTTTGAACAATTGCTCAGTTAAAAGAAGCTGACAATTATAATCTTTTTATATAATTTTAATTAATTTAGGCTATTTGCCTGTTTAATTCTTTAACTTGGTTATCTCCTCTCTTGTCAGTATAAGTGTTCCAGTTATGGAAGTTGCCCTATTATCTTTCAATGACAGAATGTAGCATTTCATGGGATCAAATCAGTGGGGACCAGGCCGGATATCCAGATCATTGCCATTAATTTTAGGGTGTTGAATTCATTTTTATCAAACAGTACAAGAAAGTTAATTATCCTCATATTTGATATTCAGCCTGAAGTCAAGGAGAGCCTTATATGAAAAAACCCCACCCAACTCTTCATGGCCACAATGTAGGGGACCATTGTAAGTACAGGCTTATGCTGCTCTTTGTTCAGCAGAGCTCTAAGCACTTGTCCCAAGTGCTGGTGACCTTCTGTTAGACTCCAGCCTGTGTTTCTTGCTACACATAAATTCTACATTATCTCATGAACAAACACAGTATTGCTCTTCCTCTCTCCATGCTTGTATCCATATCTGTTGTCCAATAGGCTGAAAGGTAAGTTGAGAAAACAGGGTGATAGAAAAAAATCATTTTATGTTGTCTCATACTAAAAAAAAGCTAAAACCCAACAGGAGGGATGATCTGACTTCAGTCCTTACTTAGTATTTTGAATGATAGTTTGAGCTATGAGAGTTTAAATTAAAAAAAAAATTATATTTTCTGAAAAATATCACTGAAAAACTGCATTACTTTAGAACTGGGCTACAGATATTGTCCCTTCTGTGTTCTTAACTTCATTGGCTCATTGCCTTCACTTTTATACAGAATCCTAAAAATCTTGAATTGTTTGATTTTGCTCCTGGAAATCTTATTTTAATATGAAAATAACGAACTTTTATCTGATGTTGAAATGTTAATTTTTTGTGCTTTGTTGGATTTGGGAAACAACATTCCTAACTGAACTTCTGTTGTATCCTGCATTCCAAAATACTTAAGGGAACATTCACAAGTAAAGCAATTTAAATTGAGCCAGATCCATTAAGAATAGTTTTTAGAGAAATTGAAATCTCAGTTCAGATACCTGCCTGATCTGGTAAAGGCAAAAACAATATTGGGAATGCATTCTTCTATTTTGTTTTTCTTCACACCTCAAAACATATATTGCCCATAGTTTAACCTTACTGCAGGTAATCTGAAACTATTGTCAACTTTGCTTCTGGAAACAAGGTTTCCAGCAGCAACAGATTAGACTAATCTGTACAGATTGATTGCCTAAGAACCTTACTCTATTATCTGGCAAATACCTAAATACACCTAATGTCTGCTATAATGGAACTTGTCTCAAGTGACGGAAGTCTGACAAAGCAATTTAAGAGAAGCAGTAGAATAGTAGCAGAATAATAATAGCACCAGCCCAGGTATCCTGCTCTCCATTAGCAAATGTTACCAGCAGGATCTTTGGTGTGAGGTACTAGGAGTGTCCCACATAGTGCTAAGGGGGAAAGAATTTAAAAGCAGAGTTGCATTATTTGCTTCATTTGGCTTAGCTTGTTCTTCCCAGAGTAAAGGAATCAGCAGTCAGAAAAGAGCCTCTCACTTTACATTTATACCTGCTCTGACCAGCATGGGTTTAAATTGTGCCCATCACTTTCTCAAAACAGCTGGATTTTTTTTCCCCTTGAAAAGTTAGTCTGGACTTCACAGGATTTTTGTCTTGTAGTTGCTGGCAGTCTGCAGGGCTCCCTTGGCAATGTGTGTGACAGTTCTGTTACCTGTGCAGGCGCTGCCAGGCCAGGAGCGGCAGTGGGCGAGGCAGTCGGCAGAGGCCACCCTGGATGCTGGAATCCAGCCCTGCCCCAGTTTTGCACGCTTCGCCTCGCAGTGGTTCTGTTTGTCTCTCGGCGCTTCAGAGTGTAGAAGTCTCGGTCTTTTTTGTTCTAGTTCTGACTTAAGCTCATGAAGCCACAACCTTTGCTTCCAGCCATGTTGCCTTGCTTTGGCTCCAGCGATCATTTGACCCTTGTGGTAAGCTGATACATTGACTAAGATGGAGAAAAACTGTTCCAGCAGAAAACCCCTCTCACTCTTAATATGGGCAAGTCGTCATGTCAACAGCCATCAATTGCTACAATCCTCAGTCAGGATGATACTGGGCCTCTGTCTCTGACTGTACTGCAGCTTAAATATTCTAGTAGTGTTTTCCACTTGCTTGCATAATAATTTGTTTTAAATTGATGTTCTTCTCTTAATTACTGTCTCTATCTTAATTTTTTTTCTAACTACAAATTTCAGCAATGTGCAGTGCTGTCCAAAAAAGATGTGCTATGCTTATGGTCTAAAAGCATAAGCATTGATACCAAAGAGCCAATGCTTCCAAAGTTCTATTTTGATGTTACTTGAAGCATACATAAAACCATAGTTTAAAACTTTAATGTTAGCATCAAAAGCCCAGGGTGAGACAGCATTCATTAAACTGTCATTTAACACTTTGAATTTGCAATTATTTAGTCAAGTCTGTGCTTACAAATAGTAAGCCAGCACACCAGCAAACTACAGGTTATGATTTTTCTTGTGTGTGTGGATACATTTACATTTTTCTACTTGTTCAAAGTTTTGTATTGGAAATACTTTGGAAGAGATGAAACCTGTGACTTTTATAGTTGTATGTAAGAAGATTAACATTGTGCTCAAAGCATTATTAAAAGGAAATGTGACTTTAAAAATAATCCAGCAATTTTGACTGGATTTTAACAGAAGCCTTGTATAAAAGCAGCGTAAAATCATTTGCAAACTCCTTCAGTTTATCTAACATGAAAATAAGCTACTCTTAAATGATTGAGACCAACTCTCAGGTTTAACTAACAATCATAAAATCAAAGCTTTCTAGAAATTGGTTGTAAAACAACTTTTTTATTCCTTGGATTGACTTCATTTCCCTATTAATTGTTAGATAGATTATCTTTGTCCCTTTATTTTAAAGGACTGAATATTACATAATTGCATGGGAAATTTAAGGTATTTTATTTCCAAAAATACTTTGGAGCTATAGGGACTGACTTGAATTATTATTTCATGTCCTGTTATTCATGTCATGGATTCACCTTGAATCAAAATCAAAATTCTATTACTTTTACATGAGCTATTTAGAATATCTTATGTACATATTTGATAATGAAACAGTAAAAAGACAAAGCAATAATAATAATTATATGAGGGGGAGCTGGGGCTGTTCAGCCTCTTGGGGGGCATAAGGATCCCACCTGATTGCATCACGAAGGGAGTTCTTGTGACAAACAGGATTGTTGGTGAGGGAGAGGGATCCAGGGCTGCTGAAGAGCCTGCAGTTTTAGATTCCTTTTGAGAGGGATAGTGCCTGGACTTGTGTGACATGAGGGGGAGAGGGCTACACAGAGAATATGGAAACCAGTCTGTCTGTTTTGGGCACCCAAAATTGATACTGGTGGGGCCAGCAGTATTTTCAGGAGAATCCCAGGAAGAGTGAAATGCTGCTTTGCATGGCACAGTGTTACCACTGAAGTTTTGCTGTCTTAGATTGACTAGCAAATTGGAAAACTAATCATGTACTTGTTGAGTTTAGAAACAGCAATAAGGATTTCTTCTAATATCTGGTTTTTTGCAGGACACTGTTTATTAAGCAGGGAGGTAAGACCATGATCAAAAATGCTTAGGGATATACAGGTTTTGGTGTAGCTGGGTGTAACTGCCAATGACTTTCATACCCCTGGGTATGTTTTATATTTGATCACATGGATGTGCTATGGGGCTGGTATTGGAGTGTCAGAATAAGTAATACATTGCTTGTGCCTTAAAAGAAAAATAAAAGGGAAAAAAAAGAACAAAAAAGCAATGAAAGAACAGATTTTGCAGGTGTGTTTTGATCCATGTTGTGGATCCGTGGGTGTAAAGTCCAGTGTCTTGAGCAAACAGAATATGTTGTGGATTCACACAGGTATCAGTTATGCTTTTGATATTAAATTTCAAGCAGGGTCATCTGGCTTGAGATATTGTAAGGTTGTGTATGTGTGGCCAGTAAAATTGATACAACACCCAGACTGAAAGGGAAGTAAATATTCCTTCTTTCTGGATTTATGTTCCAGGTTTTTTTTCTCCTAGCTCCTAAACCAGGATTTCCTCTGCCATTAGGATGGCTTGAGAACACCATGAGTATGGTCTGTCACTCTTTTCCTTAATCTTGTGCAATTTGGAGCAAAAAGGACAGAAGTAGGCAGGTGGTATAAGATAGTCCTCTTCATTAAAAATTATCTATGTCATTAGTCTTGTTATTAATCACTATAAAATTTTGGAAATTTGTAATTTTTAAATTGCATATGTTTCAAACACATTATCTCATTGTGACCTTTAAAAAAACCCCATAACCTTGCACCAACTCAATTATCGTACCTTCTTTTTCTCTGATCCTTTCTTGCTCTCTTAGCACTGAATTTTTATTTTACCAGTCCATAACATTTTACTGCTTCTAAGGTTTTAAGTGCCTGTCCACAATTTCTAGATTCTGGGGCAGTCTCTTGTCTGCATAACCAAATTATGTTTTATATATTAAATGAAAATGAATATATATATATTAATGATAGATTTCATACTTTTAATCTTCAGAATTTTATTGTATGGACCCTAGTAATATTCCAAATTATCTTGGGATTCAGTTTCTATGAATGACGCCATATTAAGGAAATTAAGAAGATAGCAGATAAAGTATTCTGCATTTAAAATTGTTGGCTATTTATTTGGCTTTTCCATATAAAGGCAGGCTTTAAAGTTACAAAGTTTGAAACAGTTTTAGTCTGTATTTGAACTGCCTAGAAAACTGCTGGGCTGCTTCTGCCCTCTGGTGGCTGCATTTAGTAATGACAGCCCCACGCGTTCGGGGGTTTCATTCCGCGCTCTGGAGCGGGGCCGTGGGCACGGGATGCCCGCAAGGGATTGACTGATCCTTGCGATTAACCAACATTCGTGAGCGAACTGACATCGTGCACGCATACAAATGCTCCATGGCAGGCCTGATTTTCCAAAGCTCTGAGTGCTCCATAATGAACAGAACCTAGTGATGTGCGGGTGCTTAATATTTTTTGATACTCACAACAGCCAACCTTTTAAAATCTTGCCTCTAAATGAATTTAGGCTGCTGTCGTGATTATGTGTCTGTAAGACTGCCCAGGATTGCCAGTTTGTGGTAGGAGAATATTTTCACATTCCAGAAAGAAATTCTCAGGAAGAATTTCTTCACACAAAGGGCTGTTAAACATTGGAACAGGCTGCCCAGGGAAATGCTGGAATTGCCATCCCTGGATATGCTCAAGAAACCACTGGATGTGGCATTTACTGCAATGGTCTGCTTGACAGTGTGGTGATTGGCCAAGGGTTGGACTCGGTCTTAAAGGTCATTTCTAAGCTAAATGATTCTGTGGAAGCTTTTGACAAATTATCCTGCAGTTCTAAAAACCCCACTCATTATGGTGTAAAACTTAGAATGACATCTGGTACAATATCTACTAATGTAATTCTTCTGTGATAATAAATACAGTGTTGTCAATGCAAATATTTGCCAGGCAGAAACACTTATTGCCACCTATTTTATTTTTCATTGTTTCATCACATTAGAAGGATAAGAAATTACTTCATGCTATTTAAATACTGTGCATTTCTTAATTTTATTGCATTTCAAAGCATTTGGTCAGAGCAAAATATTTTAAAAATATTTTAAAATAAGATAGTATCCACTTTAATTTCTGTCATGATTCAAATATTTGTAGGCTTCCCTCACTTCAGAGTTTAATCTCATTATGTGCTACAGGATGTGGCTATCTGACAATATTACTGCAATTTGCTCTGATTCATTTTGGCAGAGAAAGGAAGTCAGAGGGAAGCAGTCTCAGGTGGCATCAGCATTGCCCTTAGAATGCTGAAACTTTTGTAAAATTTAAGTGGGTTACATGGAAAATCTTTTCTTGGGGATGTTTTTGTTTAAATGAGAAAGCTGATTCAATCTTTTCCTTCTCTCCTCTGTAAAAATATGATCCTAGGTAGTTAGTTTTATCACAAATTATGGTTTAGGAGGACTAGTATTTTCAGTGATTGTTACTATTATAATCTAATTCAAAAGAAATAATAATTATCTATTGTAACTTACCATATTAACAGGCTTTAACTTTCCATGGAGTCTTAACAAATCTTGTTCACTGCATTTGATCAGTCTGTTACTATCTGCATATTTATCTTACTCTTTCCAAAAACAAGCAGCTAACTCAATCCTGATATCCAACTGCTTCAAATTACTGTTTTAAAATAATATGCCAGACTGTAGATAAAAAGAACCATGAGTTTGTTTGTTGGAGAGGTAGAGCTGCCAGCAACAACTGTCATTCCTAACAAGGCCCTTCCTCTGGTTTTTTTTAGCCCAGTCATGTAGAATTGCTGTGGATTCTTTTGTAAATCTGTTATAAAATGTTTTAAAATTACATTCGACTATTTGGGGGAATATCTATCATATAAACAAAAAATGTGATTTCCATATGTCTCCAGCCTTTGTATTTTCTTTTGTTTGTGTATTTCCCTTTGTGGGAGTAGAATGAGGTGCTACTGACAAAGGGTTTTCCAATTTTCTTCCACAGTGGTTGCACAATAGTCAGACTTTTTGTAATTCTTCCAGTCATGTTTCTATTGTTCTGCAGTGATATCTGTTACAAGTGTCTCTATGCATTTTAATTGCAAAAATTTTCAGAACATTTTCTTTAGCCTTAATTACCCTTAGCTTTTGGCCTCAAATAACAAATGATGTCATCCCAAAGTGCTTGAGCAAATAGCTCTCCCTCAGTTAAATGGGAAAGGGTTTAAGGCAGGTTATGCTCAGTGAGGGGTCCCTTAGTGTGCTAGGATTAATTTTGCAGACATTGCCACAGGATGCTGTTGAATTGCACAACAGACTGTTAAATCAGGTTAGGGTTGTTCTCCCACCCCACCTCCCTCCCCCGTATTTCCCTGCAGAAGGAAAATGACAGGCTGTCTGCATGGGAAGCATTGTGCTGCAATAAGAAAGGGTTGAGAGTAGAATTAAAACTGGAAACTTTTGTGAAGACATTACTTCATTATCATTTCTGGCATTTATTCAAACTGCATTGCGAGGATCTTGGTTTGTGTTTTTAATAGCTGTTTGACATAAAATTTCTGTATTGCAGAAATACATTATTTTAAAATTGAACATTACAAATTATTCACTTCTTAAAGAATAAAACATAGATAACTTTGGGGATACAGTTGTTGGTTCAGAATACTTTTAGTTCAACAGCATTTTTATTGAAAAAGTAAACTTTGGGGATACAGTTGTTGGTTCAGAATACTTTTAGTTCAACAGCATTTTTATTGAAAAATGACTCATCCATGCAATTTTAAATTTTCTTTGCATCATAAATCTACTCTTCTCTAAAAGTGCAGTTTCATATTACACCTAATCCAGTGTAACAGAAGACTGCTGCTGAAAGATGCAGTCCTGCCCTGCTCCCACAGAAACAACATGTGGCCACAGGGTGAGTCACTTCAGTGTGCTTTTGGAGCAGGGAGGAGTATGCTTGGTGGCACATCACTAAGTGGAACAATCTTAGAGAACTTCCTTTATTATATTCATATGAATAAACAGATACAAAACTCAACAGAAATACGGAAAGTTGACATTTGGCTGCAAACATCGTCTGCCAGTAGAAGGAGGCCTCTATACAATATAGGGAACTGTGAGGTCTGGGGAGGAGTAATATTGTATGAAGATTTGCATCCATGGATCACTGACAAATTGTTGATTTGATGGTGATCAGAAGTAATTTTCATATAATAGTATTTGCTTTAGTTCAGTCATTTCCTTTTCACCATAACATACTCCTACATCTGATGCTGACTTGAGCCTCTAGGAATATAGGACTTAAACTTTTCTGGTCATTGAGTGCAATTTCCTGTAGAAGAGATTAAGTCATCCAGAAAGGTCACAAGACCATTCACTCCCTTCTCTCTGAACTCTACAAGCTTCAACACATCCCCAAATATCTGGAGACAGACTTGAGATTTTTGAGAAAAGTCTCAAACATGACACTGTGACAAAAAAGTGAGCAGGAGAGAAACATCCCTGCCAGTACACTCCATGGGATTCTGGAAGGTCTGGCCAGCAGTAAGGACTGGATGCTCACTTTCAGGACCTGTTGCAAACCATCTGGATATAGAAATGGTGGCTGCCAGTGTCAAAGTAGAATTCATGAATCTAATTCCACTTTCCCATCTGGACACAGCAGCAGCTACTCCAAAGTGCCAATAAATGTGTTTATGGCCACAGCAGGAGGCAGCTGGCTGCCAGGACAGCCTGCTGGGTGCTCTTTGCCACTCCAGAGAGAGAAGCAGCCACTTGGGTGGAATTGTTCTGGAGGCTTGCACCCACTGGTACTGTCTGGATGACCTTAGGAAGCAGAGTGTGTCTCTACAGAAAGCAGCAAATTAAAACCAAAGAATGCTACACACAGGGGTCTTTTCCTGTCCTTCTAAGGCACAGAGTCTTTCCTGACTCCAAATCTAATTATTGGTTTAGCCCTGAGCATGTGTGCAAGACATAAAAGCAGGCATCTTTATGACTCAGTGCTTAAGTTTCCCCATCTATAAAATGGGACTGGTAATACAGATTTTTCTTTGAGAACTCTGTGTTTCATGAATTTTTGTCACATTTCTCAAGGCCTAATGATTTAACAGTTGCCTTGAACAAGATGGGTATTCATAACAATTGATAGACTTAATTCAAATTTCAATTCAATTTTATGGCTTGAGGTTGCTTTCTTATCAGTTGATAACCTTTCACTTGAGCCTGGCCAGATCATTTGAAACTGTGGCATGTTATAATACAGAAGATTCCATGGAAACAGTATTTTTATGTCCCCTGACACAGGTGGGAATTTTCATGCCCTTGCTGGGAGTGTCCACATCCATTTCACACTTGTTAGTTTTGATCTTAAAGTTTGATACTGGAAGATGGTTCTTCCTCTATTTTATGCTCAGTGCTCATCCCATAGGTAAATCATCCCCATGGAAGTGGGACAATTTCATGTAAGTGGGTATTTTCAAAAGATCTGATTTTCTGTCTTCCGGTATCTGCCAGATGAAGACCCTCACATTGAGGGGTTTCCATTCTGGCATCTCTTTTAGCACATGGTCTGCTTGGTTCACTGCATCTCGTCCTCATTTCCTAACAGTGGGCAGTGTCTGTAACAGGAGTTATTGACGTATTGCAATATTGGGATATTGCAATAGTCATGATTGTCTGACTCAGCTGAATACTCTACAAGCCTGATGAATGCTTTCTGCCCCAAAGTAAGCTGATTTCTTTTGCAGACAAGGTCAGGCTCTCTTGGGAAAGAATTCAGTGCTAGAAATATGAACTATGGATGGAGCATACAGCTTCCAAGTCCAAGAATGAATTTTTGCTGAGCAATAGAATGTTTTTGTAGGGAATTTTTAACCATATTATTAGAAATTTTTGGTACATGAGTTTTCATGTTTTTATAGGGATTGCTGAGTTCTCACTGTCTCCTTCATCTGGGAACAGCTGCTCAGAAAGGGGAAGGGAAAAAAAGGGATTTTTAGCTTTAAGCAAGAAGGGAGAGTGGCAACCAAAACCAGCTGTAGAATGCAGGATATTGATACCCATGACTTTTGGATAGTATGCATTCTATACTGCTCAGAAACAAGAGACTGTTGTAAAAAGGACAAAAGAACCTACAGACAAGCAGAGTCCTCACAGCCACTTTTGCCCTTCCATGAGCTTGCAGCAGTTTGGAGACTCCAGTTAGAAACATTAACTGCTGTCATTTGATTCCATCCTCTCCACTACTTTTTTCCGCAAAAGATTTCAGTATAAATTATTCTAAATGGATCCTGAGCAATGCAATACTTCTGTATTCAGTTCACTCACAGGATAAGTTGGACATGGTGGCAGCATGGAGGAATTGTTTTTCAGACGTGTCATTTTGTTATTAGCATAGGCTGAACTATTGGGAAGGAGGTATCAATGCTGGTTTTGTCAGGTGGCATCTTTGCTTTGTGCTGCTAGGTTTGAGGTCTCAGTAAATATGACCAATCATTTTGCTGCTTTCTGGGTGCAACCAGTGGCAGCTGTGAGTGCAACCAGTGGCAGCTGTGAGTTCTTCAGTTATTCTGCTACTGAGGCATTGGCACCATTTGTTGTGTGTCTGTTTTTGTTAAAATCATAGACTAATGCATCAATGGCACAGATAATTCTAATTTTGTCCTCACTTAAAAATTACAGCTTCTCCAGCAGTCTAGATCTCAGTTAACAGAAAAAGCCAAACAGTTTTCCCTATGGTTTAGAAGATTTAATTGCAAATCAGTGGCGTTATGTTCAACAGGGAATCCTTGCTTGTCACAGGTGGTTATGGGAAACAGAGGTATTTACTGACCTGTAAATGAACTGTACATATGTCTTCCTTTCTTTAGCCATGATGCTGTGTTTATGTCCTTTGTAATTCATTCAAACAGAAAAGGACTAGTTATTTACATGGGTTTTATGCAGCCTGACTTGATTAAAAATAAAAATGTTCATATAGTTTTCAAGTCTGTTAGATTACTTCTGAGTAATGCAAGGGGAAAGTAAAGCAGGAATATCCAGACAGAAGAGTGCGGTGTACAGTTGAGAAAACATGCTAAACTTCCATTCTGGCCTGGGTATACCTGACCATCAAAAATATCTCATCATAAAATCAGTGAAATTCCACCTAGAGACTTAATACTACCTTTTTCAGAATTCCAGCCTGCAGGGGCAATGGACACCAAAAGTAAGAACCTTTTGTTCTCAGAGCCGCAAAGAGCTATGGCCTAACCTCCAACTTTTGCTAAAAAAAAACCTTTAATAGCAAAAATGTAATTTCTGTTCATGTCACAGTGGAGGGCTATAGCTTTCCTGAAGTCACAAACCTGTTTTCAAAGGTAAATGTGAGTGCCAGAGCTGTGATCCATCAACTTAAACAAGCAGTTTAAGAAAGTTTTATTGTATTATTTTCACCACTAGTCACAAAGGATGGAAAACCCTATGACAGGTGTAAAACTAATAGTAGTTAAAAATTACCAGCTGGTCATGTTTCCTTTCAACTGATTGCCTTAGTGGTGGTTTTACATACTATTTTAATCCAAACTGTAATGTCTTTTATAAAATACTGATGGGTTTGTCTGTTCCATTAGGATGATGTTTTTGTCCAAGATCAATCATTGCAAACAGAATGTACTAAAATCAAGGTTTTCAAAGCTAATTGGAGTTAAGGCATATGTAAAAGGGACATATGACAAGGCCCTGGGCTGCCTCATCTAAAACTGAAGTTAGAGCTACTTTGAGCAGAGGGTTAAGCCTAGTGACCCCTGAGGTCCCTTCCAAGCTGAATCATCCTGTGCCTCGGAGGAGCCTTGGGCTGCTCTGTCTCTTACATGACTTTGAGGCAAAGGGGTTGAAATTGATGTGATTTACTGATATATTAGACGAGCTTGCATTTGACATTTATCAGAAATATGATTTATTTAATTTTAAAGAAAAGTATTTTCATCAAAGCATGTAATATCAGAATTAACTCCAGTTGAATAAGCTGAAATATTTATTGCCATGTACAACTTCCTTTGCATTTTCTGCAATTGAAAACTTTATGATATTATATTCTTGCGGTTTGTCTTCCTTAATTAAAGAGTAATTAAAGAGTAGCTATGGGAACTGGTGTTGTTTAGCCTGGAGAAAAGGAGGCTTGGAGGTGACCTTATCACCCTCTACAGCTACCTGAAAGGAGGTTGTAGCCAGTGGGGTCTCTTCTCCCAGGCAGTAACAGGATGAGAAGACACAGTCTTAAACTGTGCCAGGGGAGGTTTAGGTTGGACATTGGGAGGAATTTCTTTACAGTAAGGGTTAGACATGGGAATGGACTGCCCAGGGAGATGGAGGAGTCACTGTCCCTTGAAAGCGTTTAAGGAAAGATTGGACATGGCACTTGATGATCTCAGAGGTGTTTCCCAACCTAATTTATTCTGTGGTTCGGTAATGCATGAAAGCACATCAAAGATCTATGACTGGTCTTTGGCTTGTGGCCCTGATCTTGTGAAGCACCTGGACCGTACTCCTTGGGTTTTGTGTCACTAAGTGATGCCTCTCTTCCCTGCAATGTAGTGAGTGGATCAGGAATATGGTACCGCACCATATAACCAAGATGGGAATTCGGCAAGGTACTGTCTTGACCCCTTACTTGCCAGGAAGGCAGCAGCAGCCCCCCGCTGTCCCAGGGAGCGGGGAGGCCCCGCACACTGAGGGATCCCCGGGAAGGGAAGGGAAATGAAGGGAAGGGAAGAGTGCAAAGCAAAGCAGCCGGAGGGGGTCCTGCTCCCTCCCATTGTTGCCGCTTGCCAGGACGGGAGCGGGGCGGGGGCGGCGGGGCCGGGGCTCGGGCGAACCCCCCGCCCCCGGGCCGGGCGCGCATGCACACACAGCCCCACAGTCCGACACCCGGACACACCGACACGCACCGGCGGCAGCGCTGCCGCCCCCGCCCCGCCGCCCGCGCCGGGCTCGCTGCGGACCATGGCACCGGGGCTGCAGCTCGGCTCCTTGCTCCTCGCCCTCGCCGCCTGTCTCGGCGGTCCCCGGCTCGCTGCGGCCGCCGGAGCAGCCGGCGGCAGGAGGGGCCCGGCGGCCGATGCGTGCGCAGGGAGGGTGAGTAGAGCGGAGCGGTGCTGCCGGCTCCCCGCGCAGGCAGCCGCGGCGGGGAAGGGGCTTTGGCGAGGCGCGGGGAGATGCGCGGAGTTCCGCGGAGTTCCGCGGAGTTCCGCAGCCGCGGGGCTCGGGCGCTGTCCCGCGGCTCCGCGGAGCTGGGGCGCTGCTCCGGGAGGGAGGGAGCGGCTGCCCTGGAGACACTTCTGCAACAAATAACGCTGCCCCGGGGCTCTGCATCTGGAAGTTAATTGCAGGCGGGAGAGAGGGGGGCATTTCCCGGCGAGGGATATTTATTGGTTTCTCGCCGAGGGGGGAGGCAGCTCGTAGCCGGCGAGTGTGAAGAAGTCACTCAACAGGTCCTTTACCACCAGCGCTTTCCACTTCCCCGAGCCGACCTGGATAAAAGCGATCGCTGGGGCTTTGTTATTTTAATGATTCGAGGCCGGTTTGGGGTCTTAGCTCCGGGCCTGATCATTATACAGAGGATGTAGGAAATTTACGGGAGGGGGAAGGGGAGGAAGGTGATAAACGTTTTGTTACTGGTCTTTGCCTTTTGTTCCCGTTTCTGGTGTGTTTTGCTGTCAGACTTTTCTCGATTGCTTTTCTTTTTTTTTTTTTTTTAATACGTTTTTAATAACTTTTGAGTTGTATGATTTGGTTTGTTCCTGTGCTGTCTCCCGATGTCTGGTTACAGGTTTAGTTGAAGCGTGGTGATCCGAGAGCACTGGAGGGAACACAACTGACTTTCATTGCTTTTCCTTTTTGTTAGACTGTCACTAAGGATTTTCCTGGTTTCAGATCAGATCCTTTGAGAACGTTGCTGCAACACACAGTTCAGAAGTTTGTAGGGCATAGTTTAGAAAGGCGAAAGCATGGGAAAATGTGTAAAAGAAGTGTGGAAAAACAAACTTCAAACCCTGGTAAAGCTTAGGATCTAAATCTTTGTGTTGGATGGAACAGTTGTAGGTTTAGACTTCCCTATAAGGTCTTTTTAACAGAATTAGCAATAAAATGTTTTGGCTTAGTACGTCTATTGTGTGTTTCACCAGGCACGGGCAGGGTACTTCACAGGCTCATAACACCATTGTATATTTGTGTCAAGTTTTGCACCTTCTATTAAGTAAGTTATCACTGTTACAAGTCATAGTACGTGAGTTGTAATGCACTTGAATAAATGTATATTGACGTTTATAGAAATATGCAGATGCGGTTTGTTCTGGATTTTTTTGCTTACATAATTAATATCATTGTGTGTGTTAAACGGGAATGTACCACAATATAATTCTTTTAATATAACAATTTTGACTGGCTTTTAGATCAGCAAAACTTACACTCTTTCCAATTAGCGTAACCCCCTACCCTTTGTCTTTATTGCTCACAACTAATGTACCATTTTAACTTATAAAATATTTGTACTCGTTTCTGGTTTTATTGTATTTTCCGCTTCAAGTTCAGACTTCCCTAGCCAGTTTATTAGATACCTTGTCTGACTATAATTTTGTAGTCTGATTTTGTAATACCACCCTTGCACATGATTGCCTCCATAATGCAGGCAGGGCAGCACTTATTAGAGTAATGACTGCAGGATGGTACCCATTGTCTCAGTTATGTGGTATTTATCTTGGACTGCATGTAAGTTTTGAGTAGACTTGACATACTATTAAGTGACTGATGGCCCCTCTAACACGTTGTCTGCTCTGGAGCAGGGCTGCCTTTGAAGTAGTACCCTGTAGGAAGTAAAGAGACTATTTGCTCTATTAAAATTCCTTGGTATTTCCTCTGTTTAACCGCAGGCCACTTCCCCTCTGCCACTCTAAACACTGCAGGGACACTGACTGATTGAAAAGACACAAGCCCTAAGTAATTGTATCCTATTCAAATAGTTATTCTTATTGCAGGTTATTTATAAGTGGTGTCTAATTAATGTATGTTAAGGGCATGAATAAATCTTAACATTTTATACAGAGAAAGTAAAAACGTCTAGTTTGCATTAAATGAAGTGGTTGAATTGAGGTAATTCTCAAGGGCATAAATAATCTAAAAATATGTCATTTAACTTTTAATGGTTGTTCAAGGAGAAATAAAATGTAGCTAGCTGGGTTTACGTGCATTTAGATACATTCACGCTGGGTATTTTCCTTTGCTAAAATTGTAAATGTGTGGTGTATTTCCCTATGGTGAATCTTTCTTTTATCATCTGAGTGTTGTTTTTGAGAATCTTGTGTTCCATTTTTCTCCATACACACACGGGTGATATAGGTACCTGCACAAGTAATGCACAGGTTTCTTTCACTGTACAAAATACAGTTTTAAGTGTGCTCAATATTTTGTAGCAGTAAAAAAACTGACTGAATGAGAGCATATTACTGGACTATGGTTAAACGAATGTGATGAGGAAGTATTTTTTGGCTTTATTCATAGCTCCTGATATTAATACCTAACATTTCCAAAACTATAAACTAAATCACATTCTAGATGTGATTTTTTGTTTGTTTTTTTTACAACTTCCATCACAAAATACATTTATAACCCATATTATTCATCTTCTCTGGTAATACACTGGCATTTGTCTTGCAGACTTAACATGTGTCTGTAGCAGGAAAGCAGTTAATACCAGGATGAGTAACTTAATTTTACTGTGGCTAAGAATTATCAGATTTCAGTGGGTTCAAGATTGTAGAATTTGGATTGACTTTGCTTGGTGTAGGATTCCTTTCATTGATGTTTAAAAAAAATTTTCATGTATTCCAACACTTAATATTATTTCAGATTAGGGTAGATGTTTGCTTAAAGTAGAATAGTATTGCAAAGTAGTTTTCCATATGGATGATCTTAGTACCTTGTATACATACCTTTATCCAGAAAAAAGTAGTGCAGAGAGGGGCCTCTTTTAATCTAGAATAAAGTGTGTCCACATGGGGAGCTCTTCTGGAAGAGTAGTCTCTCAATTTTTCTCGTGCTGTAAACAAGCCACGAGGTGCACAGAGAAGACAGACTTGCAATCTGAGGATGATTTGAATATATTTCAGATTCATTTATTCAGTGTTAAACACATGAGCAACTTTACTCTCAAGTTATTTTGTGGATTCTAATGGGACTACACACATGAGTAATTATTTTCATATGTTTAATTCCTCTGAACTTCCTGGCACTGAACTGTGTTCAGTATAAAGCTTAAATTTAATGTGACTATATGAGGAAGAATAAATAATCCAGCATTTTACCAGCCCTCCCCTCCTTGTTAGCAGAGTTGTGCCTTCTCTTGCTCTGCTAAGCAAAGCTTCTCAGACAGACTAAGAGCTCTGTTCCCGTGCATTCTCCCTGAAATTCCCTGCATCCCTTTCTGTGCTCTCTATGTAAGGAACTTTCTATTTCCTTTTCACTTCAGAGCAGAGACTGAAGATTTCCTACTGTTCCACTATTGGGAGCTCTGCCTGCCTCATTATTCTAATTTAGGCTCATGCTGTTGTGTCCCTACATTTATCTCCTCAAGCATCCCAAAGTAGACTCATGCTTCTCCACAGTTAGGAATCTGCCAGACACAGAGTTAAGTCATATGGAAATACTTTTCCCAGTTAAGTACATGTTTTGGGAACTTTATTTTGGAGGAAAAGCACCCTGTAAAATGGTAAGAAATTACCAAAGTTTAAATTTCTCCCTTCTATTTAATGTTACTTTCCAACAGTTAAAACCCCCAGATTTTCTCTTGCAGAGTATTTTAAAATTTTAAAAGGTATTAGGCAGATGACAAACCTAAGATGGAGCATGGTAGAAGGTGTTAATGTTTGCTGTGAGGGAGTTCTTTAATCTGTAGACAGTTCCAGAGCTGCTTTACTGCTCTGCACACCAGATGCTAGCAGTTCCATATCTGCTATTTTTTGGGAATTTATAGAATCAATAGATCTCTCTGTGGCATCCAGAACAATGTGGTAGCGTTTCAGGATTGATGAGATGTGTCACTTAAAGCTTCGTGTGTTCTGTGGTTAGATACAATGCAAGATGTTGCGTGCAAGGCTTTGCAAGCATGGTCAGTCATGCAGGTAGGCATCTGTATGACTTTTGTTTAGCTTAGAATTTGACTTCAAGGTCCCTCCAGGGTTTGTTTTCGGTTTTTTTTTTTTAATTTCATTTATTGAGTAATGTAGCAGAGAATGACAACCCATTTCTACTCTAGTGTCAAAAAGTGTTGATGGCAATCTGCCTGTTTAAATAAATTTAAAAATGCATTAAGTAGCCTAAACATGTTAGTGTTTAAAAAGCAGATCACTGTTTCCTCATGAACTGTGAGGCTGAGCAGTTTAATGCTGTGTTTTCAGAATGAGCTTTTAAATACATGACCTAGAGGAAAAAAATATGGCAACATATGTTTATGTAATTGAAACTAACTCTCAGTATTAACAACGAAATTATATATTTCCTTATGTGTTTGCATGAAACTGGGAAATTTGAATATGATAGGAATTCATCAGCTGCTGACTTAACAGGGTTTCTGCAGTTGAAGTTGCTTGGGACTGTTACAGATTTGATTGAGTTCCTCTCTAGAATGTGTCCCTTACTTTAGATGTTGAACTCCACTCCCTGCCTTATTGCCCTCAAAATCTGCTTTTGAGTAAGTACAACTGTAGAAACTGCTATATCAGACTTAATTTAAAATCTTGAGACATTTATTTAAGAACAAATTCTCCTTTAATAAATACTGTATAGTCCACTGGTGAAAGAATGTTAAGTTGTCACGATTAGATTATACTAGCTTTTCTTTAGTTAATTATTTGGTAATGTTAATATAACATGGATGTTACTTAATTAAAACTGCAACATTTAAAGGGTGTGTAATAAGGACCAGCTGTCTTTTCCAACAGATCAGTCTAAAGATGATGAAACAAAGCTTTGATGTGAACTTGCCTGCTTAATTATGCTCAAAGGCTGAATTTTACCCATAAATTTAGCATGTGTTTTTAGAAGCAAACAAGAGGAGTGTGAAGTATTACTGCAGAACTGCTAAGCTTGAATGCCCTTTTTAGTTTTTAAAAGTAAAAATTTTTTCAAGTATCTTGCTTTGGTTTTATATGTACTGCTACCATTATAATGAGTTGTATTTGAAATACATTTTTCTAGAAGTTGAGGTTAGTGCTGATGTTCCTGTAGTTGTTTTTACATTTAAAAAGGAATGTTATGCATTAATACATCATACCTGAGAAAAACCACATAAAAGTAGTATGAGTTACATGAATGCTTATTTTTTGTATCCTTATCTCTATATTAATTATAACAAAGGATTGAATGAAAGTGTAAGTTACAATAACTTAAAATAATCAGTAGATCAGTACATCTGAAGTACTTAATTTTAGATTATGGTAATGTGAGACTTTATTTAAGGGTCAAAATTTAAGTGCAAACTTGAAAAAGGATTTTATCCTTTCATGTGTATAGTATTTTGTAGTTGTTTCACTGTCCTATTTCTCCTCTCCAGCTCTCCTCAACAGGAGTGGCACATCCTGACACCCAATGTTTTGACGTAATTTTATCATAACGATAAAGATTTGAGCAGATGTATGCTTGGTAAAGTAGTGAATACAGGCTTATGCCAGTAATGGACAGGCTCATTGCAGTATTCATACAGCAGAAACACAGGTATTACCACTCTGGTTAACCAAATTCTGCCACCCAAACCAGGGTATAAATGTGTATCTTAACACGCTTCAACCTATTTCACTTAGTAAACTCTACTTTCAGCATCATGTCTAAGACATCATTTCTGGATTTTAAAGGTATAAGTGGCAGCATTGTTCTCCTCCTGTCACCTCTCACCTCTGTATGGTAGATTCCAAGAGTCTGAGGAAAATCAAGTGTGCAGGTAGGGATTTGTTCTCCCAAAGTTTGATTTGATTATTAAAAATAATTAGGCTTGGGTTAGAGTTTTATCAGGCATCAGCACATGTTCCAGGAGATACTGTATTCTCTGAAATCCTCTCACTTGGAAGCTGGTACAGGTGTCACTACAAGAATTGTTCCAGACATCCTATTTTTATTATTCCTCCTTGGGCTGTTATTCAGCAAGACAGTAAATCTGCTTTTGGGGCACATCATTCATACTCCAGTGTGCCCAAATAAATGTGAGAGGTGGCTTTGTCCTAGGAGATTTCATGCTGCATCAGGTGTCACACCTGAAAGCATAAACTCTGAGATGTACATTCTGGTTGATTCAGGAGAACCAGAGTTGTGTGTCTATGACTAATCTGAATCAAATTTGCACCTCTTGGTGATCTGTTGGCACACAGAGGTGCCTGTCAAGTGCTGCCCACTGTGTTGGCTGATGCACCTTTTGCTGGCAGCACGGAGTGAGGGAGCCCGCAGCCCCTGGGTCTGTCCCAGACCTCCTCCTTTCCCTGGACACATTGCAGAGCTGCAGCAGTGCCGAGGGCAGTGCAGGCACTTGGAGGGCAGTGCTGCTGGAATCTGTTCTTCTGTTTTCTCCAGCCTTTGTATTCAGAGGATCTCACACTGAAAGTAGGAGCTCCTTCTGTGCTGAGCCCTGGGTTCCCAGGAACAATAAGAGACTGTTCTGGAGCAAGTGGAGTTCAAAGGGCCCCAACTCAAAGTGTGTATTGGGACATGAGTTGCTGTGAACGGTGGGTATTACACCAACAACTGGGCAACATCAATCAGATCTTGAGGCTGCTGTCTGAAGGACATGATAGGCCTGCAGATCTGCTTGGAGCTGCACATTCTGGGCTTTAAGGTTTCCAAATGATTGATTTGTAGTGATCTATCCATACGATCCTTTATCTCACAAAATTGGGTGTAATAACCATTTCTATGCCCCCTGTTATATGGCCCTGCTGGATTTTCCTCATGGTTGGTGGGCAGACTTGGATTTTAATTTCTGACCTTGCCTATGTTCTTCACTCTTCTATCAGTGGGAGGGACTAGGTATTTCTGATCTTACTTCTGACTACATTCAAATCCAACCAAGCAATCAATGACTTCCCTGACTTTTTTTGTATACGGCTGTGGGAAAATTCCTGGTTGGCTGGCTATGAATTAATGAAAATCCTTAGAATGCTTCACTAATGATAGCTCCTGTGGCTTTAAAAATGCTATTCCCTTTTTTAATTTGAGGGAGGTCACAGAGGTTTACAGAAACTAAGAAAAGAAAACTTAACATCTGGTTGTGCTCTGTAGATGACTGCTTTTGTGTGAAGAAAAGTTATGGCGTCGCCTCAGCATCAAACACATTCAAGGTGATCCTTTCTAAGAACTCTTTGCAAGGGCCCTCTTTGCTCAAACTGTGTTTTCTAATTAACTTTGCTTTGTATTTTTAAATGGGGGATTTTAGTTCTCCATTGGAATCCCAAACTCGTATTGTTGCTTAAAGTTCATCCTACCTTTATAAAATAAACTTATTTTCCTGAGTTTTGTAATTATAGCATAAAAATATTTCTATATGTTTTCTAATACTTTCATCTAAAAGTTAAGGAACTCCAAGAGGATCTCCAGGCTGCTGGGTTGAATTCTGGTATTAATGAAAGAAGATTTGTTCTGTGTTTGCTTATCTATAATGAAGTTTAGTTTCAGCTATTTGTATGTAAAATACTGAAGAGTAATCTGATTTGTGAAAGTCCCCTTTTTAAAACCTTCATTTTACAGGCTGGAAGAGAATGATTTATTTTTTTCCCCCAAATAATGCAGATTAAAATTATATGTGAAGTTAGTTTATCTCATAGAAAAGCATAATATGAGAATGTTTAGGTCTAAACAGTTAATCTTCGAAATTGTTAAAATTGTAAGTTATCAGCTGCTCAGTTAAACATACGTAATTCCAGGTGTTGTGACTGGTCTGGAATCAGAAAGCATTAAAAAATACAACTTAAAATAGTCACATTATCTTTTCATATTATTCGGTGATTTAAGCAAACTCCAACCAGGCCTCTGTCATCTGCTTGTACAAACAGCTCCCCAGTCTGTTTTCCTTTCAAACATGGAAAACTAAGGGATTTGTTTCTGGTTTTATTGGGCTGTTTTGTTTAAAGAGCTAAAACCCTACCTGTTAAAATCAGTGGCAACACTTTGACTTCCATTTTGATGTGATTTTCTTTCATACTTGAAGTGGCGTGATGCTGTGTGATTGCCCAGCCCTGAGCTGCTGGGACTGACTTCATGCAAGAGCTGGGGAGTACAAGCCTCTCCTCTGGCTGCTTTTTTGTGTTCGTGGGGATGTTACTACCTGCTGAAGGAGATCACAAGTTCACCGTGCACATCCCTTCCCCAGTGCATCCCACGTGGGGAGGGTTTGGGTGATCTCCTCAGCAGGGGCAGTGCTGCTCAGAGCCACCCTGATGTGGAGCCAGCGAGCTCAACAGCAGGAGCAGGACTGGGGGGCACGGCTGACCCAGAGCAGTGGCTGCCAGGGCAATTGCTGCTGCTTAGGCTTTGTTGGTAATTGCTGTCTACAGTCGTAGTGTTGCATTGGTGTATCCTGCAACAACCCATGTGGTGTGTTCTTGCAGAGTTGGGAGCGCACTGTCAAGTTGTATCTTTGTTTATCCCACAGGAATAACTTCCTTGATTCCAACCTTAATGATTCTGTGATTTTTTTTTTTCTCCCCCCTCAAATGTTCCAGAGCACCTTTGGTTACAGCTGCCCAGCCAATGAACAATTCCATTCATTTCCTCTGTCTGAGCTATTGAGGTGCCAGTCTGTATCTTGTCTCACAGCCCTTGTAAAGCCTGCCTGCGCTGCTTCCTATTCCTGCAGTTTCTATGGGAATCAGTTTTATCTTCCTGTCCGGGCTTGCCCCAGTTGCAGGCAGTAGTAACAAAATGAGGACAGAAGTTGAAACTCGCAAATTGTGCAATTTATGCTGAGCATAAAGAATGCTCTGTCTGGATGAACTTTAAATATGGTGTGGGAAGGGGACATTGCTGAATTGCAAACCTTTTTGGCAAAGTTTTCAAGCCTGTGCTGGGCTTGCCCTTGAAGTTTGAGAGATATGGGGTATAAATGGGTGATTTAAGCTTCACCCTAGAAGTGTGAGAAGATCCTTAGAAGCTCGGAGTGGAATTCTGAAAAAGGATGGAGTGCCCTAACTCCTTTTAACTTTCAAAGGGATTTGTTCTCTTTTGTGGCTCAGGGGTGTAGTTATGTTTTATATTGACTCAGCAGTGAAGCTGGTTAGTGAAATTCTCACTCCCATCTGTTTCCTCCCACTTTGGTGTTGGTGTTTGCCCTTCCCTCCTCACCTGCTTTAATGCACCTATTTGTGAGCTGCAATGTAAATCACATTATTAAAGCAATCTGAATGGAAAGTATCCCTACTTTTTTTGTTTTGTTTTTTCCCCTTTTTACAACTGGAGTAATTTCAGTGACATGGAGAAAATGAGGCCCCCATGCAGTTATATTAAGTATATGTTCAGAATTGGTGAACTACAGCGTGGAGGCAGAGGAACTGAACAGGGGAGTCAGGAAATCCCCAAGCTAATTTTGTGATTAGGCCCAGTGTTCCATGTAACTATTCAGATGCTTTTAAAATTCCCACCCTTGAATTGTGTTTAGATAACTTTTTAAAAGGTGTCTCACCAAAAGAGGTTGAGGTTAGTATAATGAGCATATAAAGTATTGAAGATTTTTCATGTGAGCATTTTTTAACAGTGAGTTTTACACAAGAAAGAAGATGATAATGTTTCAGGAATCACTTCAGCATCTGTTGAAATGCAGCCAAGTCCGTGGTGGAATACAGAGCTCATGGTAACGCTATACAACCCTTCCTGCCAGGAAATGAAGAGTGGTGTATTCATTTGTAACCCAAGGGGGGCACTTCACCATCCAGCCTATAGTTTGTGAATGGAATTTGGACAGATTACCACTAAAATTACAGAATGACCCAGTGGGGGTCTTATTAACTCTCTCCATTTCTTATCTTGCTCTGTAGACAGTGTCTCTTATTAATACAGTATCTATGAGCAAATTTGTGTAGTTAGGGAGTACAGTTAAGGATTATTCCCCATTATAAGGAGCTTTCATTTTGTTTACTCTGTCAAAATTTTATCTGAGGTCTCCTGGTACTGCTTCACAAAGCAAGTGTTAACAGACCCAAAAGGAGAAAGGGTCAGGTGTGTAGCCCGATGCTTTATTTGTGAAAGAATATCTAAGGTTTTGCTTTTTCTGTTGTTGACTACAAAAAGTTTAGCTAAGATACTTTTCAAAGAACCAGTAAAATTGTCTGTTGCATAGTTAAAACTTTGCTTTATTGTTTAATTCTCTGTTTTGAGCAAATTATGTTCCTGGTGTTTAATGATTAGCTTAGTTTACCTTCTGACAGGAGTAATAGGTTAACTACAAAAAGAGTTAAAATAAGAACCAAAAAGAAAAAACACCTAACTCAGCCAGACCCTTAACAGGTGAAAAGTTATTTTTCCATGCTTCTTCAGAACATCAAAGGAAACAAAACCTTTATCTTTTATTCATTAGTTGGGAATAATGCAAGTGGGGATAGCTTAGGTTTCTCCATATAGCTGCATTTGTAAGAGTAATTCACTAATCATGCCATTCACTTTTGGGGTTCATTTTCATTAAGGACTGCTGGCCGTGAAATGTCATGCAGAGGTTTGAAAATGGGACATTCAGCTCTCTAAAGAATGAGCTGCAATGACAGAAGTTTCTTTTTATTACCTTCTGGCAGTAAATGTAGGCATCAAAGCCCCAAAGAAGTGCTAGAATAACACCCAATATCTCCTAAGAACGCTGGTAGCTGTGGATGATGATTGCTCAGGGTAACCACATTGCATTTGGTTTGCATGTTTTAGTTATTGTTTATTATATTCCATTCAACCAGTGAAGCTCCAGTATGCAAACTCCAGTAGTTTATCTGTGTGCTTGTCTGTGGCAAGCTGACTTGGAGTTATAGGTGTGATTCCTCCCTCTCCTCCCAATGTGGCTAGGTTTTACTGCAACAAAAAAACCCACTTGCTTCCATGTTTGTATTTTACAATTATATCCAAGTAGTGTTCCTGTTATAAGTTATCATTTCTACTGGAAGTGAAACTTGATGATCTTTGGATCTACTTCTCAATTTACTACAATAATGTGATTGTTTTTTATGTCTTCCTGTTCAGTGTTTTAGGATGAGCTGTATGTGTGTTAAATTTAAGGTTGATAGAAAGAAGTCAAGTGAAAGTTTGAGAGAAACACAGGTTCAATTTAACTTTTTAATCTGTATTTGACTGCTGTCTTAAAACTTAAATTGCATTCTGCTTCTTAAATGAGTGCTAGAAGACACCTTGTTCATTGTCATTCTGTAAAGAGACTTTATTTCTTAGAAGTGATTCCTTCCTGCAGAAAAAGATCAGTTAGTGTGCGTGGATCTTTAAAAACAAGAGGTTAAACAATTAGTGTAAATGCTTTTTCAAGTATTTTTAAATTCAGATGAAATTTTGTCATAATTTGATCAAAGTCACATAACCTGTGGCTCTGTTTTTGTTACACGTGCTCATGATCTGTGGATAACATTACATTTTTTCAGCATGAAACTGAACACTTCAAATCCCTAAAGCAGGCTCAAATTTATGGTTAATAAAAGAATTTATTGTACTGGATGTCATCTGTTATATCACTCTGGGAACAGAAACTGGCAGTGAGTGGACAGGAAATATTTCCATTTCAAATCGCTTCAGTCTATGGTCTATGGTGAAAGTGTCTGATTTCAGAAAAATCACTGTGAATATCCATGTAATAGAAGTATTTAAGAGGAGTATAAGCTTTTTCAAATATGTTTTTTTGCTTTATAGTATTTTGTGTGAAGATACTGCTTATTAATGTCACATGTTTTCTTTATTTCAGTCTTGATGCCTAACCTTTTCAAGGCAGAAGGAACAGTAGAAATGTAATTTCAGGTATATTCAGGCACCTCTATGTGCCAAGTAAGCAACAATTTGATGAGTTGCTGTGCAGTGGCCAAATTGCTTCAAAGTCTCAGAGCTTTGTGTTTGTAATTGGCTGGGTTTTTAAGAGTGTGAATTCCTGTGTGTTGGTTGGGTTCTTCCAGCTCAGTGCATTTCTTCAGGTTGTCTCCTCTTCAAATGTGTTATAAGGTGTGAGATCCATGGATTGTAACTTTATTAATGGAAACTTCAAGCAGTCAGGTTGGCATTTTGGTGTGTTTTTCATGTGTTAAGTAGTACTTAAACAGCTCTACGTTTAAAAGTATTTAAAGTGTTTCAAATAACTGTGCATTTTAAATGGACATGTTTGTCCAGGAACATGAAAACCAGCAGAAAAAAAAAAATTTAAATTTTTATCTTTATCATGTATTAACATCCTGAAATACTCAACTGTACATCAAGTAAACTATTTAGGTGTGTGGAATTTTTTTCAGCTTTGCAGGAACACAGAATAGGAAACAAGCCTTAATAGCATCAGGATTTATTACCTAATTTGGACAGTTTGGAAGAGTTTTATTATCTGATGTGTAGGCTAAAAAATAATTAATTAAATCTGTATGCAAAACCAAAGCACTCCTTCATTTTAAACACAAGAAAAGTTTAAGGATTCATTGTGAAACCTGTTAGTTACTGTGAGTATCATTGAAGGGCATGAACTGAAATCTGCCTCTCCTTGTGCTGTGTTCATTTGAACAGCTCATGTGCTTGATGTAGTATTCTAAAAGGATTTTTTTTTATTTCTATATATTTATAATTCTAGTGAGATGGGCAAAATTACAGTTTAGGATACCCTCCTTTCAGGTTCCTCTGACTTGTGAGGACAGTTGTGGAATGAGTCTGGATCTTATTGGTGCTGCTTGTGTGGAAACCAGAGGTATTTCTTTAGTGCAGCACAGCAGGGGTATTTTTCCTGAGGCTAAATGGACTTTCTACCTTTCCTGCATCTTGTCAGAGTAGGCCATGACAGAACAGATCCATATGTCAAGCCTGCATGTGCACCTCAGGCATTTGGTTTTAGGGTTCCTGTAATTCTTCCCACAGTATGATTTCCTATTATTATTATTTATTAGTGAGTATTGATATTTATAATTTCAAAAAATCTGATTTGACTGAAAAATTAAATGTTCTCAAGATACAGATGTTCTTTGCCATGGGTTTGTGGGAGTGTTTGGTTTGGTTTGGTTTTTTTAGTCATACATCAATTTTAACCAGTAATACAAGAACAAAAAAGTGTTCCAAGGTTCTAGAGAAAGATTTAGAATGAAAATCTCACAAGAGCTTAAATAGTAGTTAATCAAGTGGCACTAATGAAGTAATTTAAAGCCCAAGCAGGCTGTGGTACAGATTGTGTCAGTGTTTTAGCAGCTATCGCATGTCATGTCAAGTGCTGTATTAATTAACATGAAAAGGGCAGTTAGGAACTGGCCAGGTACCATACAGATAGGATGTGTAACCTTTGCTTTGGCCACCTTTCAAAAGCACTTAACATGAAATATTTATGAAAAATGCATCTCTTAAAGTGTTCAACTTGATCAAGTGTGTTATAAAGTGTGATATCCATAGGGTGTGATTTTCATTCGTGGAAACTGAATGCAGTCAGACTGGAGTTTCAGTACCATTTCAAACCTTAAATATCTCTTTTAAATATTGTATCTAGGCTCCCTTTTTAAGTAGTAAAATACTGCATGGGACTTGATAGCACAGAATGCCTAAAGAGTTTGCCAGTACAGAAATACTTAACACACGTATTTCTTTCCCTGGGGTTTTTTCCAACACTAAAACTTAGCAATACTTAATGCTTTTTGAATCCAAAAAGCATCCAGTACTGAAGATAGATGAGCACACAGGAAAATTGGAATGTATTCTGTCTTCTCTTCATCCTTCTTTTCATTGTGAAAAGCCTCAACAATCCTGATGGCAGAAACTATTCTGTGTAAAGAAGGGGTTGAATCACGAGGTGAACTTTATTTGAGGTTGGCAGTTCTCAGAAACATTCTCAGGAATGTTTCCTCAGAAAACTATGTTTTGGATGCTTTTGTTTTGTTGTGTTCAAATTCCTGGTGTTGATTATTTGGTGCAGCTTTTCCTACTTGTGTGTAAGTGGGGAACCTCCAGTTTGCCTGCAGAAACGTGCTGGTGTAGTTGGAATATTTTACTACTACTTCTTCCAGGTATCCTTCAGGTGAGCAAGAAGTGTTTGTGCAGCTTTGTGTATGTTTCTGACACTTCCAAATGGAGTTTTTTTGGCTGCAGATATGATGGCTGTACTCCATAGAGGGTAACTAGGGGTGTATAAATTCCCTGGCAGCCAAAGCTTTAAATCTGCAGCCACCAAATGTATCTGCCTGTGTCTCTGAAGTTCAGCCATGTGGATCATCAGTACACAGCAAGCACTGGACCTTCTAATCCTCTCTGTTGAATGCATTACTGCTTAAGCTGTGGAGTAATTGTCATCTTCTCTGTGGACCTGGACTAGACAGAGGCTTTGAGAAGGAATTATTTCCTAAAAATGCATAGTTCAGCAGTAAGAATCTCACATGGCAGAGATTTTGGGGAGGTGGGAGTAACAAAGTGTAGCAGCAAAGGAACCAAAGCCTGTCCCTATAACACAGCTGAAGGAAGGGCAGCACAACTGAGGCTTGAGTCTGCCTGCAGGAAGCAGCTTCTGCAGCTTGTCCATTAACTGAGGGAAGGGAAAGAAAGGGAGGAGTACTTGATTTCTTCCTAGGAGTGGATTTGTAGGGAAAGGTAATTGATTTTATTAGCACAGTTGATGTACAAAACCATTTATTTCTAACCAAAAAGTATCTTTAGTCGTTGTGTTTGACATAATGGCCCCTCCATTTTTATGGCTTGTTTTTTTCTGCTCACCCACAGTAAAAAAGTCTGGAACAGTCATCATGCTGGTGTGTTCTGAAACTGCAGCAATCTGCCCCTCACTTCTGATGAGCAGATTGTATAACATCTGTGTATGGAATAAATGTGGCACTTCTTGTGTCCCTCCTGCTAGTGAACTTAGTGCCAAAGGCACCTTTTCATTCTGACTGAGTAGATGCCTGTCACATTTCAAGTCCTGGCTTCTCATTGCCCAAGGCTTTTTAAGTTCTGTAGCTCACAAGGATGGGAACTTTGGGAGGAGATGCTTGTGTTATTTTAAAGAAAGTTGTTTTTTTGCTTCATCTCCTGTAAAAATGAGTTTCATGCGAGATATTAAAAATACTATTGGGGGAATGGTGAATGATTCTTTAAAACTAGAACGTGGGGGGTTGGCAAATAAATCATTGGTTATTTCTGGACTAGAACCATACTGCTTATGAATTCACTTTTAAATTCTCATGGATGAGTGTGTGTTTCTACACAATTGTGTGTTTCTAAATCCCTAAGAATAGTTTTTTATGTCCAAAATAATTGTGTTATTTCAAAGGGAGGGATTAAGATGGAAGAATCCCAAATCCTGTCTACTTTAAAAGTTTTATGAGTTCTGTGGCACTTTAATCAGTGCAGTTACTGCTAAATTACCTTGCCACCATATCCTCCTGAGCCAAGGCTTTGGTCTATTTATATGTTGGTCCTACAAAACCAATGTACATTAATATTCTTTGCAGTCAAGGTCTCTTGTGAATATGTAATACTTTCTGTAGTTGTGCCTGTATGCTTCATTCATGTCAGTAAGAATTACAGTGACCTTTCTAAGAATATGCACATTTTCTGACAGCAAACTCTTAAAGAATTTCAGTGACTTTCAAATAATACGGGAGAAGGATCTGGGGGGAAAACACTGTCTGAATACACCAAGACAAAATAGATGTGCTATGTCAAATTTTTCACATTCCAGCCTTCATGTGATGTTCTGCTTTGAAGATTTCCTTGCAAGCAGCTGTTATAATTTTCAGAAGTTACAAATTGGATAAACTCACCCTGTACTGCAAACAGAGTATTTGTATTCTGCTTACTCTGAGGTTGTTTGCAATAAAAATGTCCAAAACTGCAGTAAACTTCAAATTAGAATTTTTTTTAGGTTAAGCAGTTATGAATAAAGCAGTTAATCCTGATTTGATGACAGTTTCCCACAGAATTTTTAGAGGGATTTTTTTGTGTGTGTGCACTTTGGCATTTTATTGAGAAATGAAGAGTAAAAAATGCATCCTGAATTAGTCATAATTGTGAATTGTGTTCTGGCTGAAGCTTAAAACTGAACCTATGAAGTCAGTGCTAGTTACTTGTACTGATTTTCTGTTCATTTGGATGAAACCTGAAATCAAACAAAGAGCTTGTGCTGGGAGTTTCCAGATTGAAAGGTAGGAATCTGGCAGCAAAAGATTATTTGGGAGCCATTTATGATTTTGGAAATAAGCTCCTTTAATTGTTTTCCAGGTGCCATTGCATTTGCTCAGCTTTAAAGGCAAAGACTTCCTTTTTGGATCTGTCTTGCTTGCAAGTACTTACTCATTTAGGAGCAGCTGCAAACTTTTATTTGCAAAAAATCTTGAAAGATACAATTTGTAACTCTGAAGTTTTGGGTTTTTTTTCCTTTTCCCCTGATGTTCTGTCCTCTGAAAGCTACATCATTTCTCAATGTGGTAAGCAAAATGAATGAATGAACATACCCATATCTATTATGGACATATTAATATAAATAATATATATCCATTGATCTATCATGCTTCAGTCACTTCTTGAAACCATTTCTTGTTTGTCTTCTGTGTTTGAACATCTTTGTGAGACACAGACTGTTTCTCTCAGCTTATGGCTCTGTGTGCACAGTAAGTGCACAAACAATAAAATGAATGAAAATAGATTGTTTAATTGTTTCATGGACAGGTTAGTTTAGAAGTGCTTGGGCATAAGCTAAAATCCAGCGCTCGTGCAATCATTCCTCTTAAGTGTGAGGAACCCTGTTGGCCTACTGAGGTTGTGGAAAACTTCCTACCAGAAGAAGAAAGATACTCTTTGACTGGAATAGTCAGCTTGCTGATTTTACAGTATGCTGTGCAGTATGTTAAGCAATAAAAAGCCATTACAGGTTTCATTAATTTCTCCTCCTTTATTTCAGATATGTGTTATTCTGTTTGTTGTTTACAGCAGAAGTCAGTGTTTCTCAAACTAATTTGTCTTGGGTCCCTCTAAAAGCAGCTTTACCATTTGTAGCCCCCTTCCTTCCCAGTTGTAATCACCACTTCTGCACCTGTCTTGGCATTGCTTTTTCTTCCCCTTCCCAAACACCTCGTCTTTTCTCAGAATTCTCCTGCCAGGGGTCATGTCCCACAGTTAAGAGAACACTGCTTTAGCTACAGACTTTTGGCTTTTGTCCAAATATCCTTAGACCAGCACATTTCAGTATTGTTTGTGAGAAATGGGCTTTGTTTGAAAATATTTATTCTGTTAACTTCTGGGGCGTTTTTGTTTGTTTTTAGAATGCTTTTAATTTACCAAACATAATTTGCACAAGAATGTTGGAAAAAAATAAACTGTGTCAATGCAAACAATAGAAAACTTCTTAGGCAAACTTTCAAATTGCATGACAGAAATCAGAGCTGGTACTGCCCATTCTATGCCACGCTTTGCTGCATTACATTCCTGAGTTTGACTCGGAGATTTAAGATTTTCATGGTAGGTGGTGAACAGTATAGGTTAAACCTGCTTCCTTTGTTAAGTTGTGCCCCTAATAACTGCCTGTTCCTTAAAGAAGCCAGTTCACATAATTTCAGTGAACAACTGCCTGGAGCTGTGTTGTATCTGAAGAGTTGTGCTGCAAATACTTCTTGTAGTGTTTCTCCTTACGATGGTTTCTCACTTCTCTGTCAGACAAACTAATGTGTAAGATAACCTCCCACGCTGCCTTTTGTAAATAGAAGCTAAACCAGGCAGGAATGGGGCATAATGAAAAGGCATTTTTACTGGTTTGGTTTGCTTGGTTTTCTGTTTTCTTTTGTTCAGATGGGATATGCTGTGGCTCGTGCTCTTCAGCCAGCATGTTTCACCTCAAAAATCCCCAAAGACTCTATGAAATGAGTATCCATGAATACCTTTTTGGACCACCTCCTTCTCTGGTGGGGTTTAAACCAGCAGCTGTTCAATTCAATATCCTTTCTTGATAGGAGAACCTTGAGAATAACACATCATTGAAGTGGCAGAAGGATTGTTCGGACAAAATGTAATTACAAAATATGGGAAGTCAACCATAAAACCATGGATAATGTCATTGAGATATCTAATGATCACAAAAGGTCAGGACAACTCAAGGGGAGTATGAGTTCCTTGTGTTTGGTTTAGGAAAATAAGTATTACATGTTACTCTTCCAAGTAAGTTTTATCTCTCAGATTCTTACCTAAAATGGCTTTTTTTGCTACACCTCGATTATAACTCACTTTGCAATATGATATTATATACTTTAATATCTCACTCTGGGGCATCTACACAGTCCTGGTTTTGAATTTCTTCCTTAGAAGGTTTTGACTGTTGGTTAAATCAGTTAGCACATTTTTTTAAAAAGGCTAGTATGGATGCTTCATAATGTGTTTCCAAGACATAGGGCTCAAATTGGGTTAAAAAGCTGTATTCTGGGAGATGGAGAAGGAATATGGTAGATGTGAACATGCCTGACAGTTCTAAAACAAAGGCATGTGTTTTGTGTCTGCCTCCAGTCACCAGACATCTACTCCCTGGAAGGCTGAGCTGCGCAAAGAATGTTCACATGAAAAAAGGGCCCTTCCAGATCAGAGGAAGGGCCTGATTCATCTACCAGACAACCTAAGGGACAATTGTGTACAAGTAATGTGCTACCACCTGGAGATTGACCACTGAATTTTCACAAGCAGCATGGAAGAAAAACTGGGGTCTTTGAACATGACAGGCTGATGTTGGCAAGGATGTGTTAGGGAAGAACCAGGTAACCAGCTCCTATGACAGGATAATCAGGGATTTTGGGCCCCTCTCTACAAGAAAAGGTGCTGCAGTGTGGACAAGGAAGCTGCTGGAGGGGCTGGAGCACAAGTCTGATGAGGAGAAGCTGAGGGAGCTGGGGGTGTTTAAAAAGGAGGCTCAGGGGGGACCTTATGGCTCTACAACACCTGAAAGGAGATTGTAGCCAGGTGTGGTCAGTCTCTTCCGCCAGGTAACAAGTAACAGGACCAGAGGAAACAGCCTCAAGTTATGCCAGGGAAGATTTTGTTTAGGTATGAGGGAAAGCTTCTGAACCAGAAGAGTTGTCAGTCATTGGCCCTGGTCAGTGGTGGAGTCACCATCTCTGGAGGTGTTTAAAAGCCGTGTAGTTGTGGCACTGAGGGACATGGGTTAGTGGTGAGTTTGCCAGTGCTGGGCTGGTGGTTGGACTCAGGGATCCAAAAGTATTTTCCAACCTAAATGCTTCTTTTATTCTGTGACATTCCTTCATGCTCAAAAGTGATGGGTTTTGTTCCTAGCTAATACATAATTTACAATGAAGGAAAAGCAGTGCTTTGCCTTTCATGTCTCAGGTCAAATTCGAGGTGCTCTGAAGACCCATTCAGCTCCTCTGCAGCTGAACCTGTGTGCAGTGGCTCTGCAGATGAAACACTAAATAGCCACCAGCAAACATCCAACCAAAATCTGGTAGCTTCTTGTAAATTATGTTGCTTACATAAGAGCAAACACAAAAGATGTCAACTTAGTAAAAGAAATTAAAACCAGCCTATTTAGAGGAGTCTAGGTTCCTCTTTAAAATATGAAATAGGCACCAAGAAATCGGTTGCTCCTTTAATTCACTTAAATTCACTTAATTCACTTAAATTAAAACTAACTTTTCAGCGTCACTGAGATTTTTCTTTTAAATGCTATTCCCATAATTTGTGCATGCAATGCAGGAGCATATATATATATCGAAAGGTAAATCTGGACAAAATGCATGGTTGCAGTTGTCAGTCATATGAAGTTTTTAACAGTACAAACCCATTCACCCAGGGCTTGGAACTCATTCTGCAGTCAATGGAGTACACACAATTTATATAGCAAACATCAACATGGATTATGTATTTTGTTATATTCTCTTAAAAGCAATTCGAAATGCAGGCATCTAAATAATACAGATAATTCATCATTTTACTGATGACTCTAGAAATAGAAAATATTTTTACTTGGTCGAAAGCATCAATAAAGCTTTAAAACAAGAAGAGCAGATGTCAAATATAAAACCCTTGTTTTAGTGAGCAATGAGTATGATAAACATTGATTATTCATCTTGATGTTAGAGTTCAAAAACAATTGTCCCTTCAGTTTGCCTCATGGGAGTGTGAAATTAGGACCATGTGTGCATTGATTAACAACGTATGAAAGATGAATCATGATTACTGTTTTGGTCTGCTGCACAAGGCTGTGCTTGAGGGGTAGTGATTTCCTACCTCCTTTACCAGATTTCTGTAATTAGTGCTAGCATCCCTCTGTGTTTCCCAGTATTGATGTTGAAGTGGTTGCCTGACAGTACCTATTCACACACAGAAATTGGCTTTCTTGAATGAGAGAGTGTTTACTCAAAAGATGAATGTTGGAGTATATTTCAGTATTATTTGTAATAAAGATTAGTCATAGAACTATTCTGAAATCACCCATCCATTTCTATCACCAGTGCTATCTCTGGCAGGAATTGCCAGATGTAAAAAAAATATGTTTCTTTCAAATATGAAACACTGTATGTTCTAGCTTAAAAAGAAGAAAGGGAAAAGTTCAATAAAATCAAACAGATTTTTCATTTCATTCAATTGTATTTAATTTATGCCTGACAGCAGACATTAGTTAAATTTAACTTTTCTTGGAGGCACAGTTAGTTCCTGTGGTTGCAAATTTCATTTAAGCTTTATTTCTGGATATGTAATCCTAACTTTGTTCCTCTCTGGCCTAGTAATTGGTGTTGTCACCAAGAGTTGTCATAAATGCATTTCATTACTGAGCTGTTACTATAAATGAGGGTTGGGTATTAGAAAAATATAAACAAAATTAGAGGTTAACTTCATGTAATAATCTTTGCCTTTTATTAATACTTGTGCTCTTTCATGTTGAAAGATGGATGTTTAAATAAAATGAAATGCCTGTACATGCCTGGAACATGCAAATGAGCTGTTTTCCTTCAGGAGATGATGTGTATTGGTCTTACTTAGATCTGTGTTGACTTAAGGTATCTTGGGATCTTAATCATTCAGGCTGTTTATGTGCATTGAGGAGCAGATCCAACATTGATCTCTGTGATTTGAGGTGTGTGATGTATGATGGAAATTCTTCCTGTGCTTGCCCAATGTAGATACAGGATTTGGATTTTAGCTTATCATGTTTTCTGTGGAGTTCTGTGCTTTGAGCTCACATAATGTGAGATTTAATGTGGCTGATGCCTCCTGTGCTCCCCCAGCTTTTTGACAAATAAAGCTGTTTGTAATTTAATATGCATGCATTTCAACTTGGATTATCTGTCCAAAGATCAGTGGTCTAGAGTTCTTCAGAAAAGATATTTTGTCTGTTTTCTTTCCTATTTATTTCTTCTCAGTCCACGTGTATAGAAGTATGTAGACCACAGGGATTTTGTAGACAAAGCTCCAGGACACAAAGACTTGCTCTCTAGTAAAGTTCAGAAGAAATTAAATTAAACAAATGTACATTCAACAAATGCTCGTGGTTAATTAATGATAGAATCACAGAATGGTTTGGGTTGGAAGGAACCTTCCAAGATCATCTACTTCCACCCCCCCTGCCATGGGCAGGGACAATTAGCTGAGAATGTAGAGCCCTGAGGCCGTAACATTAGTGTTTATAGGTTTAAAGATGCTCTAAACAAGTTCTCCTAGCTATAAGCCATCTAAATAGCACAAGTACTTTAATTCAAAACCAAGGGAATGCTTTCTGGAAGAATATATTTTTAAGCTCACAGCAGTAAGTAGTTTTGGGATTAACACTAGAGTTTAGCATGATGAAATTATCTGAGTAGCTTGCATGTTTTAATTTACAACTAATACAACAGTTATCTAGTTCAGTAGTTGAAGGTGACCCTAATTCTCTCACTAATTACTGCAGCCTTTTTGCACCTTTTCTACATTTGGGAGCAAATATTTGCTACTAGTAAGTCTTATGTGCTGCATAAGTTCAGCAGAGTTTGGCTTATGTCTGTTTTATGCATCTAAATTATCAATGATTGTGGTATATTTATTTATGCTTCGCCTATTATATATTCTGTCACCTTAATCCCAGTAGAAATGTAATTAAAGGAAAAGTGTTGCCTTTTTATTTTCATATAGCATATAAAAATCCTATCTAATGAATGAAAATACGTGTGCTAATTTTCTGTGGAATTTGGTAAAATTTATGTCTCTCAAAACTTCATCTCTAGGACAAAAGGAAGACAAGTATCAATTAATTTGAGGGTTAATCTCCCTTTATAAATATAAAAAGTCAGTAGTTACTTCTTTGAGATTTTTTAAATCAAATAAATCATGTCTTTATTTTGCTATAAGTTAAATGACATTTAATAAAGTTTAGAGAAACAGTGAGTCATAATAGATCGAGTATTAATGGAAAAGTTACAGCCTGTTTCAGGAAGCTTTTTTGTATAACAGCTGGTTCAGTGCCAAGCTAAATCAAACTTAAACAAATGAAAAGCCACCTAAGAAGAGAGTGAGATTACAGATTTGTAACACTACTATCAAGGTCTGAATTGCTTTAATCCTTTAGGAAGTGCTTTACTTTTTTTTTTAACTTGACAACTCCCACCTTGTTTTTCTTTGTCCATACCTGGGTCTGGCTGTGGAGGGACACACAGTGAGTGCTTGGGCATGATCCTGACAACATCTAATTACTGCTGCTTTTTTATACTTTTATCAACTTTTATACTGTTGATTTTTGGTGTTTGCACTGTGGCAGTGAACCCAGATACAATTCTGTGTAAATGGGTGATATTTTTTTAAAGCTGATGGGAAATGTGATGTCATTTGACTTTCAGGGAATGATATTGTATCATAAGAATCAGTGTTCCAGTTTTCAGCTTTGTGTCTTGTGAGGGTGATGCTACATTTTGTGTTTCAAAACAATTTCAGTGCTTTCTGAAGGGGAAGGTACTGCATCTCTGAGGACCAAAGTTCTTTTCTATAAGTAGAGAAGAGACAGCAGACTCATCAACCTGGATTTTACCCTGGCAGAGCAGTTCTCTGGTTGGTCTTCAGTTTGCAGTATCTGCTTTAATGGTATTTGATAAAAGAAAAGGGTGTCTGAGGTAGCATAATGGGTTTCTGCAATGGTGCTCTCTTGGAACTTCTGATACTCCTTTTCATGTGGAGTCCTTTTTGGCTGACATTCTTTTCTCTTGCACCGTTTCCCCTGGAGAACCCAATTTGATTTGTTATTAAACCCTGATTAAAGGTATGGTTTTTGTTCAGACACAATTCACCTAGTTGGTGGAAGTTGAGAATATCACATAATTTTCTTCCAAAAATAAGCTTCTGTGATTCCCATGTACTGGGCAGGTCATACTACTTCAACCACAATTTCATGGCTTCATGCAAATACTATATTCAGACTTTGCTTTCTCTTTGTTTTTTTCTCTCCAGGGGCTGTCATCAGTCACAAAGAACAATGGACTACTCAACATCACCTTTAAATATGACAGTAAGTTGAAAATCTGCACTATATTCACAAAAATCAAGGACTCCATCCCAGTTGTCAATATATTGCAACATGTCTCTTAAACTGGCTCTAGGAATGGCATAAGCTTTTCAATATTGACATAATTTTAAGATGTAGAAAATCTGTGTCTGCAGGGTCTGGTAGATCTCCTTCTGTGTTTCACTGATAGTAAAACTATCTAACAATTTGTAGTAGTTTCTCTTTCAGGTTGGCCTGCATCATTTGCCCAGTATTTGACTGAACATTATAGAAAATTATTTTATTCTGTGTAAAAATGTAGTGACTGAAAGGTTCAGTACACACGAAGACATAGGAAAGGATTCTTTTGAGCTTTATACAGCTTTTCTCTGATGTGTAATTTTGGGTGAAAATGGCATAATGTGTGTCTTGAGGTAGAAAATGTATACAGGTAATATATTTAAAAAATTGTTGTTGCAAGGATAATATTGAATGTGAATATTGAAGAATATTGAATAGCATCTCTTCATTTAGTTGAATCAGTGAGAACTTTTCATCAGCTACAGTCTTCAAGGCCCAGGCCAGTGGAAAACTGCTGTCTACATTTGCAGTGCAGACAGATGGTTTTAGAGCTGTGGCAGATGTGGTGGGTTTTGCAGCTAAACTGAGAACAAAGCAATCTCTGCCATGGTAACAGTGATAAACAGGTTGCAGCAGTAATACTTCAGACCTCTTCAATCATCTGCTAAATGGCTGTACCTTGTTGCTGGCGGTTATTTTAGATATTTTGTCATCTTTCTTGTCTAGTTGTCAAAGTAGGACTGCTGACTACATTAAGAATTTATCCTTACTAGGGCAGGTAGTGGCCATCATCAGTATAAACTCAATGTACAGTCAAGGTCCTCATTTACATTAAAACAATGGTTTTTTTAATGCCAGTGCAAGTCATAGCTGTTTTTTTCTGCCTACCCAAAGAAGTTATCTCAGATGCTGAATGTAGGTAAAGTTTCACCACTGAGAGCATGCCTCAGGAAATCTAACAATAGTGATTTGTTTCATTCCGATCATCCTTTTGCTCCTCAATTTTTATGTTAATTTCTGAATTTGCAATCCTTCACTGTGAATTTTTTTTAAATCTAATTTGATCTTAACACTTAAAATGAGCAAAATTTAAGTGTGTCAGATTGTACAAGATGTAGGTGATCACTACAAAAGAAGTATGATTTTGTTTTTTAATCTACATAGAGAAAACTAGGAAGTAATACCAGTCAGAACAGAGATCCCCACATTTAGTTAACACAGTGAGTCTGTTTAAATCCCAGTATGTGTCATGTTTTTTCCATTAATTCTGGCACCAGAAACTGTGTTTAACGAATGAGGAGTATTAATTCACAATTCTGCTGGCACTGTGTGCTTCCTGGACAAAGGAGTTATTTGAGTTCTGCAGGACTAGGAAAAGAGTTTGCTGATAAGAAGACTAAAGAGCTCATGTGGTATGGAAATACATATTTACCTTTAATAAGCCAGCACAAAAGAGAATTTGGCTTGCTAGCTGTGATTTAGAGGCTTTTATTTTACCACACAGCAACTCTAGCAAACTGTGTTTTATGATGCTAAATTAGTTGGTTAGATTATTTATTCAGGTGAAAAAGAAATGTCTATTTTTTAGCATGTCACTTGTATTCAAGTAAAAGAAGTGGTTTCCTAAAAAGTGTGATTTTTCCATGCTGTTTTCTTCCTAAAACTGTTGTTCTTTAAAACTGTGAATCAGTGACTTGCAGTCAGACTTCAGGCGTTTGTGCTATATTCCATTTTGGCAAATTGTCATTTGACCATAAAATTCTAGTAACCAGGATCCAAAATCTTGGGCTTGCTATTAATTAGATCCAGACCGAGCAAAAACCAGTTACTTCAAACTTTCCATTGAAAGAGATCCTCTCTCCTCCTAAGAGGAAGTTCATGCTGTCATGGAGTTCACTCATAGCAACCGAATTCTACAAACAGCGGAGTCGGTACCAACTCCCAGCTTTTGTAAGAGGCAGTGTTGTACAGACTGTTCTCTTCTTATGTCTGTGACAGTTATATAAAAGACCCCCTGCCATGGTTATTCATAGTAAAAAGCCATTTTCTAAATCTCCTTTACAGTTAATAATTATTCTTTCCTTGCCCTTACGATCACACCTCTGAATTAAATTCGAATTTCCTGTACTGGTGAATCATAGCACTTGATTTTTCATGTTTCTTTTCTACAAGCTCTTATAGATGAATATATAGCATGTAAATGATCTCAGTTATTTTGAATTAATCATCAGTCACTAATATACAATCTACTGATCAATTTCTTCTGGATTTTGTTTGTTCCACTAGTTCAGGAGCAGAATGTTTTTGCACACCCATCTTCATGTGTACTGTGCTCCAGAACCAGTGAATCCCCTGCCTGCTACTTCTCTTCCTGCCACACAGTATGAGCCTAAATATTGTAAAGCTTTAAAAGTAATAAAATTAGGGTTTATTTGTTTTTCTTGTTTTGAAAACAAAAAGACAAGGTAAAGTTCAACAGCAAAGTCAGGAATCTTTTGCTTATATTTTGTTTTCTTAATTAAAGCTAAAGTTTTATATAATTAACATGTTTGTGGAGCTATAACTTTAGGGAGTACACAGTATTTTGTGAGAATAACAAGACAAAACCAGTCCTGAGTGAATCCAGTGGCAGTTAGGTGGTCTGCAGGGATGTGGCTGCAGAATGGGCAGCAGAGAGAACATGGATTTAGGCAGTAGGTTCTTTGTGGTCAGGATCAAGCAGTATTGTGGTTCAAAAGCTCTTCTTGAGCAGTTCTCAAGCTTCACATGGTTTATTGTTCTCATATGTGCCTGATCATTGACCAGCATTCTCTTGCTTTGAGCACTGCACATGAACAAAATTAATGTCAGTCTTCATGTTCCTTTGAACAACTACAAGGAAAAGTTGTTCTCTTTTGGGAGTCCCAACACATTGTGTGGTACAGGTTACACTGGTGGTATAAACTGGTAATTTCCTTGGGAGTCCTGTGAACTGTGGGTTGGCAACCAGTGAAAGTGGTTGTGCTCAATGATTTATGAAGTTTTGTGGGTTTTGGTGTCTTGAGACAAAAACTTCATCTAGATTTGCTGTATAGTACTTACAGAAAATAGTGCACTGGTAGTTTTACTTAGCTTGGTCTTGAAGACATGTTCGGGAATTTTTGTCAGCTGAAATGTTTTTCTAAAAGTGCTTGTTTGTCCATATTTTTAGACTGCACTCCTTACCTGAATTCAGTGGGAAGACACATGATTGGAGATGTGCAAAACATCACCATCAGTCAATTTGCATGCCAGGAGCAGGTGGCTGTGATGATCCTTTGGACAGCAAATGCCATTGGTAAGTTCTAGAGGGAAGTGGACTCACTCATCATGGGTTTGGTAATAACTTCCTGGTCATAGGTACTAAGTCAAATAATTAAATAATGCTTGAAATCATTGATGCAAACAGCCTAAGAAGAAAGGAATTGTTAACATCTTTGCAAAGCTCCTATTTTTCCACTGAATTCTGCAGAATTGTGCAGTTGAAAGCATTTGGTAATCTTCATCTGCAGACTGGATGGATCAAACATCCATGGGAAACAAAGCCTGGTGTTCTTCCTTGTAATCATCAGAGGTTAATCCTTTGGGAAATGTGAGGACAGAACTGCTGTGCAGACAGCTTGGGTAACATGGGAACTGGACACTTTCAGGGTCTTCATGTAAGGACAAATAGTGCTTTTGTTCCATAGAACAGTGAGAACACGTTTGGAAATGCTTTATCTTCTACAAAATTATAAAACATTAATCAAAACACACAAACCTAGTGAACCAGAGGAGGTGGTGGAAAATGTGGAAATGATACATATGGGATTTTATTTTTTGGTTTGACAAGCATAGCATAAACTGAAATGAGTCCATTTTGATTTATGTAGCATTTAGCTTACAAAAGCTGTGTCTGTGTCATTGATAAATATGTGTAATGCTATTGAGGACATGTAATTAGATGAAGTAGTGAGAGTTAAAAAGCTGTGCAGTGCCTTTGATACCTGAGCCACAAAACTGTCGCAGGGTTAACACTGGCGTTTTCCTGGGATATTCACATCACTGTGACTCAGTTTAGTCATGTCATGAAGTAATTCTGTGATGAGAACATTGTAAAGACACTGCTGAGATAAGTTGTATTGGAGTAACTTGAACAAAACGGGTGTAGTTCTGGCAGCAGTTATAAATAACTGGAAGTATACATGCACTGGAATAAATTCCATTCCATTTTAGTAAAGTTTTTTGTTATCCCTTACTGTACGAGAGCTAAAGAAGTTGTAACAATTGTTATCATTTTAATCTGGTAGTCTCAGAGATGATAGTAAAATTTATAAAGGAATATTTCTATAATTTGCCAGCAAAATATTATATTTGGTTGCTAGTAATGTGCTAGGAAATGTGAAGTTACTATGAAGTATTTCTGAAGGTGAAGAAGGTACTGATAACTTCTATTGCAGTGGTAATTTGGAAGCCCCAGATGAGACATGGGCCCCTCTGTTCTAAGCATTGCACAAGTATGTAGTAATTGTAGCCTTTGCCAAAGACTGAATTCTAGATAGGCAAGATAGAATGTGCAGAACTGATGTACAACAACAGGTATTAAATACAAACATACTTTGTATGACTGATAAGTTTCATTTTTAAAGACAAATGAAATACAAATTACATAAAATGCCACATAATGCATTTTGAAATATTCATCTTCTGTTTAAATGCCCTGCTGTTTGTAGGGATTGAATACCTGAAGGGATTTCGAGTAATACTTGAGGAGTTAAAATCAGAGGGAAGACAATGCCAGCAGATGGTTTTAAAGGATCCAAAGCAGCTCAGCCCCAGTTTTAAACGAACAGTAAGTGCTTTGTTTCAAGAATAGTTTCAGTGTTGTTTGACTGTGTGAGTAGTTTTGAAAGTGTCTATCATCCTACAACAGTTTGGGTCATTAAAGGTCATCCAGTTCCAGCACTTCTGCTGTGGTCAGGGATGCCTCCTGCTATCCCGGGTTGCTCCAAGTCCCATCCAGCCTGGCCTGGAACACTTGGAAGGATGGGGCAGCCACAGCTTCTCTGGGCAACCTATGCCATGGCCTCACTTCCTTCACACTGAAGAATTTCTTCCCAGTATCTAATCTAACTCTACCCTCTTTCAGTTTGAAGCCATTCCCCCTTGTCCTATTACTCCATGCCCTTGTCAAAGAGTTCGTTGGTTCCCGAAAGTATTACTGGTGAAATTAATGATGGTTGTTGCTTCGGAGAGAGATCTTGTCCCTTTCGATAGAAGCTTCCCTGGAGTTGGGAACTCTCATTTTGGTGACTCTGGAGTACAGATGCACGTCTGTAATGGTCTACATCCAACTATGTATTGAGATTCCTCATGTCAGATTGGAATAGAGGAGTAGGTAAAGCATTCTTAATGTATTAACTTGAGCCTTTGATTGCAAAACTGGGGGCTTGTTGTGAAAAATACTTTTAGTATTTCAACTATTATATCAACTATAATAGTTGATTTTAAAATACGTTGCAATCTTGTCTTTTTTGCAGGGAATGGAGTCCCAGCCCTTTGTAAATTTGAAGTTTGAAACGGATTACTTTGTCAAGATTGTTCCTTTTCCTTCCATTAAAAATGAAAGTAATTATCACCCATTTTTCTTCCGAACTAGATGTAAGTATTGCATATAATACAGTATTGCATATAATATAGTATTGCATATCATCTCCTCAGCGGGCCTCCCCTCTCCGCAACGCTTTGGGTTTCCCAACAAAGGAATTTAGTGGATGATGATGTTGGATGAGTCTGGGATAAGTAGTTACTGACATTGTCTTGGAAGGAAGATCTGGGTGTTAAGCAGAAAGAATTTGCATGCCATAGATAAATCTGTAGTGTGTGATCATATGTGTTAGGCAGCAACCAGGAGAAAAGTCTTAGGTAGCCCTGAGATTATTGCAGGTTTGCCTAGAACAGGATTGTTCTGTGGTTCTCAGGATCATTTAACTCATGGAGATGGTTTGCTCCTCTCTGGACATTGTGAAGAAGGGCAGGTTGTTTTTTGATTTTGAGATTACAATTTAAAAACAGCTGTCTAGAGATGGATGTAGAGGAGGACATTTAAAATTAGATAGCAGCAGATCAAGTTGAATTTCTCAAAATTACTTAGCAATTGGAGGTAGAGGGAAAAAACTTGAATAAGCTCCTCAGTGCTCACACAGTATGGTGAGAAACTGTAAGTACCCTTTGGGGTGAACTGTTGATATTTGTCCTGCTAAGGGTTTTTTTTCCCTGTAAAACTTTCCTAAGGTATTTTAAAGTCTGTCTGTTAATGCAGACCCCTGTACCATTGGTAGTAGTGCTCAGCATACTTACTCTGAGTAAATGTATTTAAGACTAGTTTTAACTTTCTCTCCTGACGTGCTGCACCTGGTGTTATCCCTTTTGTCTCACTGAGAAATGTGATACTCAAATTAATGGATCTCTGTTTCACATATCAAGATGAGAAGGGACTTGAAATCATGCCAAAGAAGTTAAGTTTGCAAAATGTATTTAGTCCAGGCATATTAGAGTCTGGGAAAGAAGTGGAGGTATTCAAAATTATGAGCTCCCTACTTTTGCCCTTGTTCTTTTTCTGTTTAAGTAGCATAGCAGTTTGATACTGTATAATTAATAATTTTTCTTTATATTTGTAGCGTGTGAATTGTTGCTACAGCCAGAAAACCTTGTCTGCAAACCTTGTAAGTAAAATGTAATATTTTAATATATTAATCTTACAAAAAGTTACTGTACTTGAAGAGTTGTTTTGTGATTCATGAATATCTCCTCTGACAGACTGGAAGCCAAGGAATGTGAATGTTACCCAGCAAGGCTTTAACATGCAAGTGTCCTTTGATCATGCACCTCACAACTTTGGGTTTAGGTACTACTTTCTTCACTACAAACTTAAGCATGAAGGGCCGTTTAAGCAAAAGACCTGCAAACAGGTATGTGGCTGAGTTGTGAAGCTCTTAAAAGCACAAACCCTATTAACATGAGGTGTTCTAAGGTCTTATAGAAGCTTTAAAAACTTAATATAAAATAGGATCAGTTTTAAAATTGTAAAACTATTTGGAACTGTTTATGTAAATAACAGTTATACTGTGATAGCACTCATCAGTCAAAAGCAGGCTTGAGGGCTCCACTGGACCTGGATAACACAAGTTTGTTCTGCAGGCAGAGGATTGTGTAATTGAATGGGCAGACTGAGTTTTGCTGCTTTAAGGTGTGTGAATACAAGAATGCTCTGCCTGTTCCTAAACCAATGTGAATTCTTTATTAGGTTTTAAAAGTATGTGAATGGCTTGCAAAGTATTCTTTCTTTGATGTAGGAGCAGAACACAGACACTACAAGTTGTGTTCTTCAGAACGTATCTCCAGGGGATTATATAATTGAGGTAATATTTCTGAATAGTCTTTTGTGCAACACCTAAGTGAGGATGTTAATGGGAAAATGGAGTAAAATTAAAATATTTCAAACCACACTGGTAGAATTGACCTTCGAGCATCCCTGCTGAAGTAACTTGGGCAAGTAAATTTTTTACAATGTTCTTGGCCTTTCCATAGCTTTGCTTCCCTGAGTGCATAGCACTTTCATCTGTGCCTTAAACTGAAGTTGAAGGCCTGCATAATTCCTGGACTTTGATTTTTATTTTTGTTAATTGGAATTCTGTTCCTTGGTCAATTTTTGTTATACTAGTTTGTGCTGCTCTTTAGTTTTAACTATTTGAACAGTAACTTTCTTCACGTTTGGTCATAAGAGCTGTTGCAGTTATTTTATGTATTGCAGAAAGTAAATAAAATTAATTTTTTACTTTTCCAAGCTGGTTGATGACACTAACACAACAAGGAAAACAATGCACTATGCACTAAAACCAGGTATGAGTTCTGTTTTTTAAACAATATACTATATTTAACGTATTAATTTAGATTCAGTTTTAATTATGTTAGAAGTAAGTCTCTATTTGACCTCTGTTTGCCATAAGCTAGACCATTGAGGTAATTGTGCTGTGATTTTTTGACCTAATGAAAAAGGAGTAGAGGTGACACTTGAGCCTACACATGTGCATCTCTCTACATTTGTATTTAGTGGCGTTTAGATCAATCCATCATTGGAAATCTTTGTGGGAAAGTGGCTTTTGTTGTATATGTGGATATGAGGGATCATAACTTTAATTGTATATAACTGACAGTGCAGTAGTGTGGGAACAGTGTAATGAAACTGTGGGAGCAGCCTAAGCACATCACCTGTGTCCTTCAGCCCTGGTACCAAACCGAGCGATCTGGAGAACCTGTCAGGTGGATGCTTCACATGCCTGTGGATCAGCCCTGTTTTTGAGAAGCTAAACAGGGATTTCAGAGTGTAATTGCAGCCTCAAAACAGCCACAGATGGAGGCAGTGGGAAAAATGCACTGAATCCTAATGCACATTGCTGAGGGTGATCTCTGCAAGAGGGCAGTTCTTTCTAAGTGGCAAGTTCAGCACCCTGGAACCAAAACATGTCAGGTCCAAATGACCACTGCATATCTCATCAAAACTACACCTGGCACAGGGTTGTTCTCCTGGGGCTGGTGTGAGTTGCAGCTCTTGTTACTTGCGTGAGCCACTGATGCTGTGGCAGTGGCACAACCACCATAAAACCTAATTTGAAATGGAGCAGGACATGATGTTTGGGCCTACTGTGTCTTCAGGAATTAGCTGATAATAGAGTACTGCAGCAGTTTTGCATTCCCAGTGTGAAGATCTGTTCAGGTAATTGTAGTATAGCATATTTGCATGTGGCTAATTGTGCTTGCTTTTTCCAAGTGCACTCCCCGTGGGCTGGCCCGATCAGAGCCATTGCCATCACGGTCCCTTTGGTTGTCATCTCTGCATTTGCCACGCTTTTCACAGTGATGTGCCGCAAGAAACAGCAAGGTAAGAGGGTTTATTCAGTACAAAGTTCAGTTTAAAGATGCTTTTGCAACCAAAACAGTCTTAATTGGTAGGTTAATTCCAGAAATATCTTTATCTGAACATCTTTCTTTTCTATTTCTCTGTCCTTCCTCCCCTCAGCTTTTTTGTCTATTGAAACCTATAGCAAATTCTTACTCAGTGCTTGAGAGTAATTGGTTGCCTAGACACTATTGTATCACAGATCAAGGCTTCACTGTAAAAAGGAGAGATCAAAAGCAATATTGGAAAATATTTTTTATTTCATGTTTCTTTTTATTTGAGAAAGTACTATGTGACCATGTAGATTACTAACAGGTTTGTAAATAGATATGTTTTAAACATTCCCTTCTTTTTCTCAGAAATACCTAATTCATTTTCATTTTAAATCAGAAGGAAAGTAAAGCCATGTGATGCCAATACAATTCACAGTGCTTTCTGGAATACTGTCTACAGCTACTATTCCAGATTTGCTCACTTTCCTGGAAGTTTCCTTTACCTTTCATTCTAAGCCATCTTCCTAAATTTACTCTAAGCCCTGCTTGCAGATGTTTTTCTAACTTAAGGTTCCATCCCTCCTTGCTGACTTCTCCTCTGTATCCAGGAGCTGGCAAGCAACGCTTGATACATTTAAATGTTAAAAAACCATTGGCTTTTTTTACAGAATTTGGAGAATCGTGGTTTCATGAATAATGGAAAAAGAGAGTACTTCTCCAAACCTCAGATATCTGTGTTATCCACCTGAATTTTGGCACTGAGATATACTGCAAGTGCTGTATGCCAGCTGGGTTAAATCCTTTTACCTTCTGGTCTCCTGTAGTTATCCCTTTGCTCATAGCTAGCACAGTTCCAACAAAAAACCCAGACAAATCACTGAGGATTTGGCTACAGAGAGAGTTGTTCCAGAATAGTTATTCCTGATGAATTGTTCTGAATTGAATCCCTAGATGGATATTTGTATTTTGAAATACTCATGCTTTATTCTGAATTAGCTTAACCAGCTGTAGAACTAGATTGAATTAGTCTGTCATATGGCCAGACATTTTTGTTCCAGCACAAAAGCATCTACGCAAGGAAACAGTAATAGCTATTTTGATTTAAATTAATCATATCTTAATTCAAATTAATGTCAAATTAATGTCCAAACATGGGTGTGTATATATACACTAGAGAGATCCTGTATGATATCCTGAAGGGGTCTGTGGACCTGGAGTTTAATATTCTTACCTGGCTTATGTTGTGGTTTGGGGTTTTTATAACAAGAGACTTTGTTAGACAGGAAACTCTTGAAGATGATACATCTTTTAGGCTTATAATATTTGGACAGAGATTAGAAGCTGGTTAATGGTGAAACCACCTCATTCTATCTATAAATTAAACCTTCCTTGTGTTTTCTGAGTTGGACAGAAATAACTGCACATTTAACTTTGAAAGTGTATTCCACAGGTAGCAACTCTTAAGCTGGATAAATAGAGTGTGTGCAACTTTTCTTTTTCAGGATGGAGAGGAAAGTCTTCAGAAAAAAAACCCCATTATTGTATGCATTAGTAAAGAGACTACAAAAGTAATAAAAACCCAACACAAAATCAAGCTTTATAGTGTGAACTCTCTTTTCTCTTCCAATTTAGAAAATATATATTCCCATCTAGATGAGGAGAGCTCAGAATCTTCAGCATATGCTGCAGGTCTCCATGTGGAAAGACTTCGTCCCCGGCCAAAAGTGTTCATCTGCTATTCCAGTAAAGATTGCCAGAAGCACATTAATGTCATCCAGTGCTTTGCTTATTTTCTTCAGGACTTTTGTGGCTGTGAGGTAAACTCAACATTTCAAATGTAAACAACTTTTCCTTAATTGAAACAGCACTCCCAAAATCTGTGCTTGAAAAGTAGGTATTTCAGTCCCTCCTTTCCACAGAGATAACTTTTGTTATTTTTCTAAATATTGGCTGTTTAAATTTACTTTACTTGGGGAAATGAACAGATCTTATCCAGTGTAAAAAAAAAAACAAACAAAAAAACCAAAAACACAAAAAAACCAAAACAACCCAAACCAACAGAATAGTGGAAGATCACGATTCCAGGACTTTGATTCAGCCATGTTTAGCTTGCTTTGAATTAAGTGCTTTTTCTGTTCGGTAGGTCTTGCATCTTTATAGTCAGCAGCCACAAAGAGGTGTTTTTGTCTACCTAATATACTTTAGTATTCCTAAAATATGTTTTGTATTGTAGTTTAAAAGAAGTTGAATCTCTCAAGATTTCTACTCATAGAGCAAAAACTGCATTATTAGCATTACTTGTTGACAATATGTACTTACTAATTGATTTTCATTTTTTTACTTCCCATCTGTTCCATTAATACTGTAAAATCAGCAACTCTTTTTTTTTTTCTTGTTTTTGTTTGAAAGCCATGAGAGAGACATTCAAATTGCTACTTTAAATGAGTAGGCTTAGAATCTCATACTGCTTTCTAACATAGAATCAATATGTGGCCAGTTTTTCACTTTCCAGCTGGAAAAAGGCAGGACAATGATTGGTCTCTTTGTGCTGCATTTTTCCTCCCATCCCCGGGATGTGAATGAGATGAGCTGGAGCTGGGTTTGGTTACAGCAGTTCTGCTCTCTGGTGACCAAACACAGAAACACAACCGAGGCCTCACGTGTTTGGTGGGGATGGTCAGAACTTTTTCATCTGTTTAAAATTTATATGACAAAATACTGATAGCATCTATGCACAGAAATAATATATTTTGTTAATAAAACTGTGGAGTTTAATACAAAAAGTGATGCTCGGTGCATAACAGAAGAATTGCACAAGTACTTTTCATATGGAATTGGAATGTTTTCTCATAAAGGATAAAACCAGTGGCATTTAGTAGCCATTTAAAAATAACTTGTCAGTAATAAAAATCGTTTCTCACAGATAGCAGGTCACACAGGATTTTGAAGACCAGAAACAAAACCAGACACAAAACTACCTGCATCTCCCAAGCAGCAGTAGAATGACTCCTCTTCCCCATGCATAGAATAGAGTTGTCTGTTTGGAAGGAACTGACAGTGATCATCCAGTCCAGCTGACTGAGCACTTCAGGCAGGATCACTTTCTTCCTGTAGCCAACTGTGTGGTAGCAGTTTTCAGGAGTCCTTGTGTTCTGGGCATCCACCTGCTCTGTCTTCTGATGGGGCAAAGTTTTCCACTCTGCTGTGGGTGATACATAGCAGAGCAAAGATTTTTGTTCTCTGGAAAAATGCTTCAAAGAGGATCTTATAAGTCGTTTTGATGTGTGTCTATTATGCAAGTTTTTTGCATCTGTTTTTTTCTTTTATCCTACTACTCATTCCTCCTGTGAGATGAAGCATTGTGTCCCTCCTCTTGCTGTACACCAGCATTTCAGATCATGTAGAGTGGTCAGAGAGCTTGACAAAGTACAAAATAAGATAACTCTTAGGACAAAATTTTCAGAGCTTTCTCATCAGATAAAACTGCTGCTGTTTTGCATCCTAACTGGAAGGACTTGATATTATAGGCACTAATTAGGTTTCTATCTAGATATGAAAATTATTGGCATCACACTTCATTAGTATGCAAGGGTGATAAGTGAATATGGCACTTAGGGGCACGGTTTAGTGGTAGACTTGGCAGTGCTGGGTGAATGGTTGGTCTTGATCTTAAAGGTCTTTTTCAATCTAAACAATTCCATGATTCTGTTACTTCTGTTACATTCAGCACATTATGGACCCAGACATACAATGGTAAACTGTTTGAGGCAAGCACAATTGTTTATTGTGCGTTGATGATATCAAATTTAGTTCCATAGGTAAATTCTGATTTACTTGATGCAGCCACATTTCCTATGTTCTTTTTATTCCCCAATAAATACTGCTATGTATCAAATCCATTGTACTTTTTTTTTTTTTAGGAACTACTTGGGTTTACATTCATAAAAGTTAATATCAACCAGAATTTTTTTTTCTTTTCCAGGTGGCGTTAGATTTGTGGGAAGATCTAAAAAACTGTAAAGAAGATCAGAAGGAGTGGCTTATTAAAAAAATAAATGAGTCCCAGTTTATCATCATTGTGTGTTCCAAAGGAATGAAATACTTTGTTGAAAAAAAGAACTGGAAGCACAGAGGAGTCACCAAAGATGCAGGAAAAGGAGAACTCTTTCTCTTTGCTGTGTTGACTGTTGCAGAGAAGCTTCGTCAGGCAAAGCAGAATTCAGCTGACCTCTGCAAGTTCATTGCAGTCTACTTTGATTACTCCTGTGAGGGAGACATCCCTGCTATTCTGGATCTAAGCACTAAATACAAACTCATGGACAATCTCCCCCAGCTCTATTCACACTTACACTCCAGAGATCTTAGTGTACAGGATTCAGATGTGTTTCCTGTTAACATTAGTAAAAGGAATTATTTCAGGAGCAAATCTGGGAGGTCCCTTTATGTTGCTATTTGCAATATGCATCAGTTCATTGATCAGGAACCAGATTGGTTTGAGAAACAATTTATTCCCTTCCCTCTGCCTTCTTTACACTACTCAGAGCCTGTCATGGAAAAATTTGATTCAGGCTTGGTTTTAAATGACTTGGTGAATAAACAGGTGATGGATGGTGATTTTTACCTGAAAACAGATCTAAATATTTCAGTGGGGAATTCAGACTCTCACTGTATAATTCAGCACTTAAACCTTGGAGAAGATACAGAAACTCAGGACATTCAAGTTGATGGCAGCTCTGTCCTTCAGCCATTGTTACATGTTGTTAAAGCTTCAAATCTGAAAGACATGCCTCGAGATTCTGGAATCTACGATTCATCTGTTCCTTCTTCTGAATTATCTTTACCTTTAATGGAAGGACTATTGACAGACCAAATGGAAACATCTTCCATTACAGGAAGTGTTTCTTCATCATCAGGTTTAGGTAAGATACAGCAGTGTTTCAAAACTTATATTCAGTTACTGTGCATATTTCTGCCATCTCCAAATAGGTAAGATAATATGTGAGGAGCCATATAGAAGGCTGCAGAGAAAGGTAAGCATTGTATAAAGATGGTAAAACAGGTACAGTGACTTTGGGAAAATGAATATTTTTCTTAACTTACAGTGTGTGGAGGAAATCTTAGCTAGATGAGATTTCACTAAAATTCTATTAATAGGTCACTACTCATTAATTGACCTATTCTTGGAGAGATAGTTTCTTTCTTCCTTCCAGGGGCTCCTTGGCAGCTGGGATTTCAGCTGACAGCTGTGTGGTGTAATCAAGAGGGTGATATGGTGAAGCATTCTCACAGACAGCCATAAATCTAAACCTGACATCCTATTTTGCTCCAGCACATACTGGATCCTTTAGGGATATTTTCTGTACAACTCAAGTTTCAGAATGACATCAGGCTTCTCACCACACAGGGATCTGGGGAATGAACAAGTGGATTTCAGTGGAGGAATTTAAATGCTTGGAAGACACTCCAGAATAGAAACCCATCTTAGATGCCTCCAGTTAGAAGGTGTAAATTTTGCCTCAGGCTGTATAAAAAAAACTGGTCTGACCTTACTAGTTGTAGGATATTGAACTGGCATCACAACTGCATCAGCGTGGAATGTTCCAGCAATTGTATTGACATGATAAAACTGCACTTTGCTAAGATTTTCCATAAGCAGCTACAACAGGTGAATATTGCATTTTGATGGTAGTATGCTGTTCTGCTTTCTGGAATGAGTGCTGACAGTGAGTTAACTAGACTTTTCTCTTGGCTAAATTAATTTTCTAATATTATTAAGACAATTCATAACTAATGTTTGATGCCAGAATTATCTTGGAGGAAGAGAATACAAATGCTGATTTACAGATATAGCACCTATATTTATCAGGTAGATAGTCTACAGGACTAAATAGTTAAAATTTGAAAAAAACTTCATGGGGAAAAAACCCCAGATTTACTGATTTAATTAATTAAGTCACAATTAGTCTGTTTTCAAAATGAAAACTATATTTTTTAGTTTCCTGCTATCTTCTTATTTAGCCTTTTGTCACATATGTGGGAAAAATTACAGATGATCTCTGTAACGGTTCTAGTGAAAGTAGGATGCTGGTTTAAAATGTATGGTCTTCCTGTAAGAATGCTTTCCCAGTGTCCCCCTCCTGAATCAATTACTGAGCTGTCAGCTGGGTATCCCAGCTGCAAGGAGGCACTGGAAGAAAGAGGCAGTCTTCCCAGTAATTAATTCTCAAGTCACATACCCCCTTGTTAACATGCTTCAGCTGGAGAGGTTAAACGTTAGAGCTCTTGCTGGTGGAGTTGGATTTAACACTGATGTTCCAATGTCTTAAGAAACCACTATAATTTCTGCCATTTTCCCATTTACTGTCCTCATCCAAAAGCACCACTCTGACTGACTCTCCCCCAAACCTGCCTCACCTAAAGCACAGTCTTAATGAGGTACAGGGTAGAAAGGAGACAGTATCTGGAACTGAGCATCATCTGCCTTTTAGAGTGTAACCCATTCAATTTCTTTAGTGTCCCAGACGTACAAAACATTTATAGCCCTAATATTTAGATGCCTGAAAATGAGAGGATTAAATTGAATTTTTAAACTTTTATTGTTGTTCTGAGAGGTGGACATTATTATTACTCTGAATTCACACTACATTCTGGTTTTTTACTTATTTTTTACCCATTACTTGATCAGAACAGATGTGAATAGCTCTGACATTTAGCATCTCAGAAGAAGATCTTTCCTTTTTTCCTTAAAGGACAGTCTGATATAATCTTCTGAAAAAAATCATAAATCATGTAATTTAAAATCCTAAATCACTTAATTCGTAATCCTTTCTTTCAGTGCAGTTCCTGTGCAGAGTATTGATGTGCAAAGAAAAAAAATCCCCAAAGAGATCATCATATTTGGCATCCTCAATTGAAGTTCAAACCAGTTTAATTTTGAGGAAGTACCAACAACCAGACCTTCACTAGGTCCATTCACTAATAAGGTCTTCCCAAAGAAGTCCTGCCTGGGAAGAAAATTAGTATTGTATCTTTTGATAAGGTTTTACTGAGCCTGGTGGTTCAGCCTCAGGAGTGTGTGACAAGATGGTGCAGAGGTTTTTCATAAGTTTTCTTTGCATTGTTTCTGAAACGTTGACCAAATACAAAATCACTGTTTCAATTAACGAACTTCACTTTTTTTTTTTCCCTTTTATAGGGGAAGAAGAACCTCCTGTAATGACTGCTACAAAGTTCTTAGTGCCTGGAATATGTAAAGCAGAACTTCATTGCCATATCCACACTGATGAACTGCAGGCAATTGCTCCTTTATAATACATCACAACATTGTTATGCATTGCCACTTTATCAACAGCCTCTGTTTGTGCTTTAACTACCACACTGTCTCAGCACTAAATCTACTTGAAGGAACAAACAGCCCCTGAAGAAGATCTGTTATTCTGTTTTTTGTGGCCAGTAAACTTGAATCTGTTGGTCTTTTTATAAAAAGTCTCTCATGATTTGAAAAATGTAGCATGGAAAAATAGAAGAGAATACATTTAAAATTATTCCTGTTATAATTTAAATGTCATGGTATTACACTGTTTATAGATGCCATAATCAAAATTTAGTATTTTTTGCTAGGAATAACTTTGCAACTGGACATAAAATAGCTTGGAACATTAAGCCTTAGTAAATTTTGTAGTCCAGCCTCTAGTTTTAAGTGCTGATGTACTTGATGGCAGGAGTGTTGTAGTGAATGAGAACAGGATTTTTTTCAGAAGCAAGATAAAATGCCAAAGGTAAGATCAAGAAATTCTCCATCAGAAGAAATAATTTTCTTTTAGAAATGTTGGAGCTCTTTTCCTCAGTCTCTTTTTCCCAGATGTTAATGTGTCTCAGTATTTAACTTCAGTGCATGTCTCCCTGTTCTGCATTAATCTCCCGTCTCTGCTGCAGTCTGGCTGTGGTGACTCACAAACAGCACCATCCTGAGGCTGAAGTATCGTTTTTTGTAACAGACAAAAATACAGGTCCTCCATATGCTGAGTGATACCATGGAAACAAAGTTTCCTATTTTTTTCCTGAAGGGCTAATCTAAAGAATAAAGAGATGGGGGAAGGAAGACCGTATTTTATATTGAAGATACTCTGGGTTTGTTCAGCCATGAGATGAGTATGCTTTATGGGGGGTTCATACTGTCCTTTGAGGACATGGTGCTACAACACCACCTGGGCTAAACCAAGCCAAGCCAAGCAGTTAACAGGCAGGAATGCTTTATCTTGAGTCAAGCAGTAAACAGAAGCCAGTGAGTTACTCTGCAGTTTTCACTAGTTACCATCACTTAGTGATTAAGATCATGTACTGTCACTAGTATTGTATTAAGGAAAAATGCAAAAACTACAACTGGCCATGTTTATCTGCTGACACAGAGCATGCATGTCCTGTTTCCTGCAGTGACCAGCTGAGTAAATCCTCATTCAAAATGTCCCTCCTGTTTCCAAGGAGCAACTTTTCCAGAGTTAAACACATCTGTGTAACTGCAGTTCCAGGCACTATTACAATAAGCATGGGAACAGCAAATACTAAAGGATACCTTAGCAATGTGCCTTTGCTCATTCTGCTCATGGAGTCAAATTCTGTCTCATTTAACCTATATTCACATTCCACTAGCAGGAGGTTACTGTAGGGAGAATTAAGGGAGAACTCAAATACCTCAAACATTCTCTCAGTTTTAATAGATGAGAATTAGACATTGCTAACTGTTGCATTTTATTATCCATTTTAATAGCATGAGATAGAACTATTAAGTGATTATTTTGGCTGAGTAGCTGTAAAGCTCACGGGTTGTTTTCTTGAGTTGTTTTTGTTTTGGTTTGGGTTTCTTTGCGTCAGTTTGTATTTAATCTTTTAATTTCCAAACAAAAGACTCTTGAGATTGTTATCACAGATGGAATAAGAAAGTGCTGTAACAATTATTTGTGTATAACCATTGATGGCAGAATTCTGACATGCTTTGCAATTGTAGTATGGAATTCTGTGACCATTTGGATGCATGTGTTGGATCTGGAGGGCCTTGTCCATTAATGTAATGTTTCTTATTCTCTCTGCTTTCTGAATTTCAGAGAACATTACCTGGAAAACTTCAAAACTTGCAATATCTAAGTTTAGGTACGTTACTCACACAGGGAATCGTCTGCACCTTTGATGATTTTTTTTTAAGGCTGTGCCTTGGGCCTTATTGAAGGCAAAATTCTCCATGTTTTCCAGTACTTGAAGGTCAAACTAGGCAGAATCATTTAGAGGTAAATGCTCCTCCACTAAATCCAGCTATGAAGGATCTTGATTTGGTGCAATTCTTGGTTTTTTACTGGAGAAAGGGTTTGGGTTGAATAAGACAAGGCAGAAAGGTGACACAATTTGTGTGCTGAAGATCTGCTGTGCATACAAATGCCAAAGCTGCAGAACATGAGGAGGAGGAGGCAGTTTCTTAGCAGTGAGCTGGTGGAGGTAATGCTGCTTTCATCCATGGGAAGTCCCAGCTCGCTTACTGTTACTTAATGCTGGGCTAAAGATTGGGAAGATTTCCTTGTTCCATTAAATGAAATTAAGTTTTCTTTTTGAGCTCTAAGAAAGCTGAGTGTTGAAAAGGGATTAAGGCAGTTGCACAGAGAATTGTTATTAATGTTTTTTTTTAAATTTGTTCAAAATTTGCTGTACAATCATGCAAACTTATTTGTTAATTATGAAAAGTCTGTGCACGTGACAGTCAAATCTAGGGGTGTGAGGGAAGAAAAATTCCTTTATTCCTTCTTATCTTAAGGTGGAAGCAGCATATTGTATGTACTCAGAAAAAAGACAATATAATTAAGTGAAAATATAGATTAGGACAGCCCACACTTAAAGTATACAAAAGTAAGAGAAGTAATACTTAATCTAACTTAGTATAGTTTTTTTACAAAGTCAGAGTTCTTAAAACAATTAGAAAGATACTGTATATTGAGATTCTGGGAGAACATAGTACTGAATTGGCAAGAATTCTTAATTTTTTTCTCTGATGAGAATAGCATCAAAAATCCTTGTAAAAATTATTTTTTTAAAGATACGTTAACACATGTTAGAGATTAGTTTACTACTGTTTTCAAGCATTAGTAAATTCTAAACATCATGTTAATGGCAAAAGGATCCCTTTAATTTCTGGTACTCTCAAGTGTGTGGACATTGGATGTTTTATAGTGTATTTTCTGGGAGGGTGGAAAAAACATTGGAAAGCTGAAGGCTCAAGATGTGGCAGCATGTTCAGCATTTTGAATGATGAGTACAGTTGTTGTCATAATTTGTACGTGTCCAAGGACACATAAACTGTTGAAAATGGAATGCACCTGACATTTGCAGAAATAATTTTTTATCATACTATAATTTAGAAGTTAAATATCAAAATAAAATATTTTTATTCCATTTCATTCATTGGGCTTTTCTTATACTGCTAAAAAGAAATGGCTTAAAAGTGCAGTGGTTTTATCCTGCACCCTTTGAGTGCAGTTCCACACAACACACAAGCAGCCAGACCTGCTAACTGCTGTTCATGCTCTACATGAGGGAGGGAAATGGCTGTTTTGATGGGTCTTTATTATAGTCAAGCAACTCTAAGAAACTTTAACTTCTAAATCTTCTGTATTGGACAGACTGGGTCTGATTTTATTTTTTAATAAAATTGTGTTAATGTGATTTTATGTAATTATTTTTCCTATATCCTCCCTGAAGGTCTCCTAGCAGTACATGATTGTTCTGCATGCCAAGTGAAACTTATCCACATCCACAAAGCTGTAGTAACCTGGACTGGATTCATTTTGTCAAAGAGGATGTGATAAATGCATAAGATTTATATGTGGTTTCTTTTCATCCAGCTGATTTCAAAGCACTGCTCCAGTCAGTGAAGCTTGCAAACTGTAATTTTAGGGGTAGGCCTTGAAACCCCTCTGATTCCTTATGTTGCTCAGGTAAATGAAGGGAATCTAGTTATATAATGTCAGATATAATAATTTAAAATATAATAGACTTAATAGTTACAATAGTAAATATCTATGCAAGAAGAAATCAACATCTGGAGAATTCTCTTCATCAGGTTTTAAGAAGACTTAAAGCTGTAACAGTCAAGGCTGATTGACAAAAATCAGACTTGTTTTCCAGACTCTCCTGGTAGAATTGCAGGCCTTGACAATAGATGGCAGATTGAGCTAGTATGAGTGAGTGGGTGGAATGCTGTCCTGTTGGGCTGCTGATTTAGTTGGAATTCTAACTATTTAGTTGCTACTGGTGTGCAAAAAGATCTGCTTGAAGAGAGGCTGTCTTGTTGATCATATGAGTCAGGTAAGTTTATTTCATGGCAGTCCATCAATTTGGCATTTTGTCTCCACAGGAGAAGTGTGTATCTGCAGTTTCAAGTAATTCTAAGCTCTCTAACACATCTGCTCCCTGTGCAGATTCTGTATTAACCCTTGAACTGTAAATCAACATAAAATTGTTCACAAAACTTGCTCTGAATTTTTGTTAATAGCCAGCCGGGTTTATGATGAGATTTTACTCAGCCTAAAATAGTTTGCTATTGATAATCATAATACATTATCCGAGGAACACAACATTTCTTACATTTCTTTATTACTACATTTCTTAATAGCCATGGAACCCTAGATTATATCATGGACTTTGGTATAGATTATACCAAGGACCAAGTGTTTTTTCCATTTTAAACTAAATTAACCTTTAATTGCAATATTGACTACTTCCAATAACTGCAAACCAGGACTTCTTCATTACCTTTGACAGTATACTAAAAATACAGATCACACCTAAAAACAGAAGTCACCTTCTTCATGGTTAAGAAAAAAATTGATTTCTAACCCAATTACAGAGGATTAAACTTCTCAAATTGGATGCCTTGCATAGTAAAAGGGAAAATTAAACACCTGAAGAATGGGCTTGTTTATTTATTTTTTACATAATTACCACATTAAACTGTTTTTTAAAGAAAAAGAATCCCCAGAAGTATTTTACATTGAGGAAACCTGTGCCAGGAGTACTTTCAGGGCAGCCAGCTACTGTCTGGTAAAAATAATTTACAGTGCAAGTTGTTGAACTATAATCACGATATAAAAGTGGTTTTTGGCAACATTCTTTAGGCCTTTCCAGAAGGCAGTGGCCACACCCTTTTTAGTAATGCTTTATTTCTCAGGTGATTCAACCAATCTCAATGGGTCTGGTTATGAAATCAGATACTAATGATGGGAGTGAGAGATTTTTTTTCTTCATAAGTGTACAACTGGTCATACACAGGCCATGAACAAGAGTTACTGTGCTGGTGTTACATGAGAACTGGGTAGGAACTAGATAAGGAATAGGAAATAGGTCCACTTGGGAGCAAAGGTGGGCTGGTGTCAGCTGAAGGCAGAACAGGGTTTCTTGTCTTGATCTTGAGCCATAATGGTGATTCTTTGAGCAGTCTGTGACCACTCAGTGTATTTGGTTAGAGATTATTGTACAGCTTTGGCATTTTGCAGCAACTTGTGTGGTGGAACCACAGGGTACTGGTTCATGTCCCAGGGTTCTGTGGCACCACTGCAGCAAATCCTCTACTGATGGAGCATGTGGGAGAGTGCCACAGCAAGAACTGCAGGAGAAGGAAGAGGTAGATTTTGGGGCAGACGTTAAGCAATGTTTTATTTCCTTTACAACACCCCAGAGAGACTTCTGAAGGGTGAGGTACCTCGGGGCAGACTCTGCAGGGGCCTGTTTCAGCCCCGTAGCACTCCTTGGTACTATTCCTCTGGAAGTGCATTGCTTGATGAGAACCTGGTTTGCAAGAATGACTCCTTTATAATTTTGATGAAAATCTGGAGTGATTTCATTGCTGTCAGTTACATCATACTTATTTCAAAATAATTAAAAGTGAGAATAGAATTAGGCCTGCTTGTCTTTAGCAATGTCTAATAGAGGGGATGTACCCGGAAAAGCCATGAGTCATCAACAGAAAGGAAACTGTCTGCTCTTCATTGTAGCTTTTGCAAACATGCCAAGGTGTGTTTAGGTGTTAGGAAGGAAGTCACCATCTCTTTGCTGAACAGTTGGACAATGCTCAGCTACTGAGGGTGGAGTGGGAATACCAGTGACAGTGAATCAGGAAAACAGGGCAGGATTTGTGTTTCTGAATTTCACCTTTTTTGCTTAGACTGCCTCCAAAGCTGAGAAATACCAGTACATTTATTTGATTATTCATGTTTTTTACCCTTGAATTGTCTTGCTAACCATTTTTTAAAAAGTGTAAGTCAGATATCACTGTGTTTTTAAGATAATGTTTTGGACTGAAGTAATAATACATTTAACATTTGAATTTTATATATTGCATACTAAAGAAAATTCCATGCTTATGATTTTAAAATACTGAACAAACAACAATTAGAAGTTGCGTTTTATAATTTATCATCTTTAAACCCAGGAAATGCAAATTAGTAATTACTAAAAAGTTTCCAGTCTCCGTGGACAATGCTTTTAGTTGATGTGTTTGACCGGCTTCCACTTTGTTATATAATTATAAATGTTACATCAACTAATTGTTCATTCCCTGTGTGCATAATAAGTGGAAATTTTATGGACACATAAAGTTAAAAGTCTCTAAACAGAGCATCTCTTCCCATTTCCTGGTAATGAATACAAAATTAAGCTTTAAAACAGGGGTCTGGAACTGTCACTTTCTGTGACTGACATGATAAGCCCTGGATAAAAAATGGACATGCACTTACAGCCTGTGCATCTCTGCTTTTGTAAGAGGCACTACCAAAGCAGGGGGTGGGATGTCTGTTTTCCACTTTTCTTGGCCACAGCTATGACAGGCTCAGTGTTCCAGGAACCCATCAGAAATTACCAGACTTAAGCAACCTCACAGATTTCTCCATTCTGCTAATTGCATCAATACTGCTGGGAGCCCAGGTTTTGCCCATAAGCTGGTGTTGCTTAAAACATAAGCCCCTGACTTTGCCAGAGGGCAAGAGAAGTGCCAGGTCTCCACACACCTGTATAATTTATGTGAATTGTTACTTTAAGAGTAGAAAAAATCCCCAGCTATAAACTACTATGTAAAACTACTACAGCATCTTGATGGCTATTATCCAGTTAAATTGTCCCTAGTTTAAAAAGAATTCACCTTAAGAACCAGTTTCTTTAAATACGATTTTAATTCCAGAATGTTTTCATACAGTGTGGAGTTTAGAGATTACTTTAGTATTCCAGCCTGAAGAAATGACATGGAATTAGAGACCTTTACTTAAAGCAAGGTCTGATGTCCATATGTGTCTTCCATACCACATTCCTATCCTCAGCAATTAGAAGCGACAGAGAGATGAAATCTCCTTGCAAGATGTTGGTTTAGAAAGTAAGGCCAAACCATAGTTAATTATTAGTTATTCTACTGTAAAGCGTTTCTGGTGTCTGGGCTATAAAATGTGGTGAGTTTCTTTATTATTGTTTTTCCATTGGCTGTTTTATGTTGGCAATGCCACTACTGTGAGAGAGACCTACCAGCTACATTTGAATTTGTATTTAAGTGATGTAATTGTTAGTATTTATTATTGTTATACTGACTTCAGTCACAGAAAATAAGATTATCTTTACCAGGTACAGTACAAACAGATAGCAGAAAGAGTCCCTCATCTAAAGTGCTCATCATCTACATGCCTCCAGCTTCATATCTGTATTTTTCCAGGTCAGTAGAACTTTTGAGTGTATTTCCATACTACTGCTTTTGTCCAAAACACACATGCCTGTTACCATCCGTACATTATTTGTCACTATTTTGCCCACGTTTTTAACCTAATGGGACCTACTCCTGGTCCCATTGCTGCTAATCTCGTTTGAGATTCTTAGCGTGGCGTGATGTACTTCGCCTTTTTTTAGTCGGTCTGCCTCCTTAGCTGTTCCCGACCCCAGCTTGGCTTCCTTCACCTTCCCCGGGCGGGAGGTGAGGGATGGGGGGAGGCCGGGGCAGCGCAGCCCGGAGCCCCGGCAGACCCAGGGGCGTTCGGGGCTGCGGAGGCAGCTGCTATGGGCCCGAGCGGCCGCCCCTCGCCGGGATGAGCAGTGCAGGAGTGACCCGGAGCGGAAGGGAAGGACAGAACACACAGCCGAGGAGCAGATGGGAGCCGGGAAAGGAGCCGGAGCGGGAAGGGCGGAGAGCCGGGCGGGGCCGGCGGAGAGGGGCGGGCGGCGAGGAGAGGCGAATACAGAGACGCGTCCCCTCCCTCGGGCCGCCCGGAGCCCCGGGACCACCGCGTCCCGCCCGCTGCCGCCGGCTCCCGCTCCTCACCCTCCGCAGCCCTTTCTCGCGGCCGCCGGGCCGGGGCGGCAGCTCCGCCAGCCGCATGCCCGGAGCCGAGCAGGAGCAGGACGGCGCAAGGTGAGTGCTGTCCCTCGGGGCTGGGCTCCGGCGGGGCTGGGCAGGTGGGCGCTGCCCGGCAGAGCTGGACGGGCTCGATTCTTCTGGGGCAGCCGGAGGCGGCAGTGGCGGAGCTGAGCGGAGGTCGCTCCGGGGGGACCCGCCGCGCCTTACGTGACTCGGCACGGAGCGGTGGCGGCGGTGCCACGGCGGGTCGGGAGGGGACTCCTGCCAGCTCCTGCTGGGTGGAAGGGAACTCGTCCTGCTCCAGCTCCTCGCCCCGCTCCGCGCTGCCCCGCGCAGGGGAGGCCGCAGCTCCGCGCTGCCCAGGTCGGTGCGGGACTCGCGGGCTCCGCTCGTGTCCCGGGAGGGGCCCTGAGGGGCGGCACCGGGGCTGGCGGGCGCTCGACCCGCTCCCTCTCGGATGCCGTTATTAATTTATGGTTTTGAAGAACTTTCAGCGTTTGTTTAGTGGCAAATCTTACACGAGCGTGGGTTTCGAGGGAAGGGCCGCGGTGCCCGGAGCCGGCCGCCTCCTTTGAGCCCCGTGGTGGTTGTCACGGACCGGCTGTACCCCCGCTGCTGTTTGCCGTGGCGGGGCCCGGAGCCGGCTCTCGGCCCTTCCCTCCGCCCGCACGGCCCCCGCCTCGGGGGAGGAGGTGGGGGAGGCTCGGGCTGAAAGGAAAGTGGAAAAAAACAAACAGGGAGCGTAATGAGTTACACTTGCGGAGCGAGGCTCCGCAGCTCGCAGCGGGCTGTGATGGGAGGCGCTGGTGCGCGGACCGCAGCCTGGTCTCTGCAGGTGAACGCGCGGCGGGGTCCGTGCCGGCTGCGGGGTCAGTGCGCTGCTGCTCATCTCAGGGCTGTGCTCGGCAGCGGCCGGCAGCTGTGATTTACTACGGAACCATTTACGTTCATGCAAGAAATTCAGCTTTGGTAATTTTTTTCCCCGTGATTTTATTTTTTAATTTATTTTTTATATAGTTCTTAAATCTTACGATTATATAAACGTTCTTGTATGCCTACATTCATTAATGCAGTTTCTAGTTAAATGTTATCCTTTAGTACATTTTCACAGTTAAAGGGTAGAGGACATTCCCTCATTCTCAAACACTTGCTATGGAATTACTTTGGTTGCATAGTTCTCTAGCATGTACCGAGGTCTGCCGAGTGCAACAGGTTATGAGATGGATGTTGTATCCGTACACAATCTGAGTTCAGAATAGGAGAAGCCATGAGATTTGGAAACGAATGGACCAAAGTATTGCAGAATAATAGTGCTTGCAGAATGCAGGTAGTAGAGTGCGTGAAACAGAGCTGCCCTGGTGCAGATGAAGTAAGGGAATGCACGGGGATATCTCTGGCTTGTCATTTTTAGTGGGTTTAGTCCTTCTGTTTAAATTTTTCATATGTATGACATGATACCTGTTCTCAGTATGTATTTGTTAGCCAGTTTCAGTAAACAAGATGTCGCATTGTTTTGAACAGAGATCCCATTCACTTTCCCGTCGGAGCGGTGTGTATGGGTTAGCAGTGTGGCAGGGCCTCGTGACCGCGAAGACACTGTAACATTCAGTATCATTCCCTGCACATTCTCGCGGACCTCCGCTCTGATTTGAATAGCTCACTTCTTCTCAGGACTGCTTTTGTGTAGACAGTTGTTCTGGCGTGATTCCAAGTTGTGGGAGTCGCATGTGCACATGATTTGGAGGTGTATTATGTGGAGTTGCTTCCAGAAAGTGGCCAGTGAGACCACGTCCTTAAACAAAACTTTTGTTTTGCTGTTCATGAATTGAAGTGGGTGAAAGCTGGTTCTGCTCGGGAGTTTATGTGTAATACCTTCATATTGGCTCAGGAGCTTTTTCCCGTGTTAAAAAGCTCACGTGTTTCTTTTCTCCTATCTTTAATTTTTTGCTTTAGGTATTAAAGAAAATTAACCTGACCCCTTAAATTTTGATTATCCTGGAGTTTTATTTGTATGTTTTCAGTGATTCAGGTTTTTGAACAATGTCCTTTGATGAAAGGATTTTTCTGGGTGTGTGTATATATATATATTCACATATATTTTATATATATTTATATATTTATATATATATATTTATTTATTTAATTTTTTTTTTTGTAGAAGCATCTGCCTGCTGCTACAAATGCTATAATGAATGTGTTTAGAATCCTCTTGGAGTGCTTTGTGTATGTGCTGTATGTTTTTGCAGACACCTTATCAGCGTATAAATGAGAAGTGTATTTGGAGAAATAATTTGTTGCCATTTTCTTCCTGTATAATATGGAGGGAAGCTGGCAAATGATTGTGGAAGACTTATTTTGTTTAACTCAACCAGCCTCTATGTAAGTGTCTTTGCTTTGTTACCGAAGTGTGCCTCTCAGCTTGTGGGGGTGTGTTGTGGATTCCAGTTGTTCGGGTCATATGAAATCTGGAATTAACAAATGGTTGAGGTCTTGCACAAGTCTTTAGGAGTGTGTAGAATTACTGTAGTGTAGTAGCTAAAAAAATTGGAAAGAAAGGACTTGCTAAATACGCTCAGTAATGTGTGATTAACACGCACCTCCTGCTTTGCTTTTGACTATAACAGCTATGAAGTAAATATTCTGAAATAAATGGTTATTTAGCATGAAGTAAATGGTTATTTAGCATGTGGTCTCCATCCGCAAATGTAGCGCAGAGGATGTGCACACACAGACTGTTCTCCCCTGTAGTGCCAGCCGGGGTAGAACGTGCAGGGATGTTCTGTCAAGTACCGAAATGTGGGCAATGATTAACTCGCAGGTGCTCGGCACAGCCCGAGATCAGCTGAAAGCGTTCCTGGCGAAAGGATCAGGCTGTTAATACCTAAACACAAGGGCGTGTGTACATTTATTTACTTCCTAATCGCGTGCTGATGAGTATCCTGAGGGGAGGCTGCTGCCGTGGCTGGAGGAGGTCGTTTGCAGTAACACGTCTCACCCAGACCATTGCTGAGGGCGGTACTTGAAGGTATGGCCAGTAGTAAAATCCAGCAATTCCATCCAAAAATTGTTTAAACTGGACAAGAAGCAGAAGCTTTATGTTCTTGGCAATAAAAGAGGGGGTTTGGCCTTTTGTGTTAAATCATTATATATGCAACCAGAAACGTAACCAGAAAGGTGCCCCATACTGTTGTTGTTGTTATTTTTTCCCTTTCTGTAGAGTTAATTACCCTCACAGTCCTCTAGTTGCCCTCATAGCTCTGCAGGTGTAATCAATGTGTGGTACAACTTGCATTCAAAGAAGTTTATTGGCTTTTACACCACTGAAGCTTGCATAAACTTGGAAAGTTGGCAAGAATTATCTGGACTTGTGTGGTTTCTGTAGAACAAGAACAGCTGCTCTGTTGGTATAATCTCTCAGACATTTCAGTTGTTAAAGAGAAGTGCAGCTTTTGTTAGTTTAAACACCTCACCATTTCTCCTAAATAAATTTTTGGGATTATAACTAGGAGTATGCCCATTACACTGTCTGGACTATCACCTATTTGCTGAAGACAACAACCAGCTATCTGGACAGGTTATATTTTGGGGATGACTGACTCCTTCATGCTTGTGTATGGCCTTTCCTTGGGAGAGGTTAAAGGCATGTAGGAATTGTAGCACCAGCACGTTTGTATGGACATGTGCAGTTATGAGGGTATCCCAGGCCTGGTATCCCCCTGTGGACAGTGAGGTTCTTAGGTGAGGCTGAACCCTAAAATGCTTTGCCTACAGAAGTAGGTGCTGTCAAAATTAACATTTGTTGATGCTCCATAGGTAAGTAATTAATAGCCTAGAAAAAAACCTCACTCAAGTGAGTAGATTGTTGTGTGGAGGGGTGATCTTGCAAACTTTGCCATGTAGACTTGGATTCTAAAAACTTTCCCATGTTGGTTTGGATTCTGACTGTGCTTAGCAATTGCAGGCGAAAAGCTGTAAAGACTCAATTTTAGGACAATACAACCCTTTGTCTGCCTTTCAGTGTATTAAATAACCCAGAAAATAAATGCAAGGCCACCTTGACAAACTTCAGTTAAGTGTATTAAACTGTGCAATAATCCTGAATGAAATAATCATGATTATTAAGACAGTAGGCTGAAAGGATCATCATTTTAATTTTAGGCAAAAAATATGACACCCTTCCAGGTAGATAAAATTTTAACCTGCCGTTTCCTGGCAGTGATGATTCTGATAAAGGGAAAAATGTGTGTTGTATTTGTCTCAGCTGTGGTGATCTTTGTCTTGGTTTTCATTTGTGCTTAATGTATTTTTGTTGAAGATAAACAAAAGGGAAGCAGGGATATGCTGAAAGGATGAGAAGAATATGAAGAAAAAGGACAGTGGTTGCATTAATTTTACACTGGGCATGCCTGCTGTATCTCATTTTTCTTTTTTTTCAGAGTCTGTCTTTACTGTGAAAGAGATTTAATTTCAAAAAATGTCTTTTTTGTTTAGTTAATTGTTCCTTAAATTGACTTAGCTTTGTATAGCCCTTTTAATATTCTTTACAGAAACAGCAAAAAGATATTTCTGGAAATAGTTTTCCTCTAGGTAAAACCTAGATTTAAAAAATAATAGAAAAAAATCTTTGTGTTTTAGTGTTACAATTTTGAATAGAAACTTAGTGCTTGCTTTCAAATACAGAAGTTTGAGGAGGATAGAGTTAAATAAATCTCAAATTGCTGGTTGTATGAGTCACTAAATTGGGAACATAAATACTCATATTCTTTGGAAAGAACCTCTCAACATTGTTTTCCTGCATAGTGTCAACTGCAAAGCACAATGCAGTATGTTTAGCTTAAAAGTAGTTGTATTTGCATTTGAAATCATAGTTTATGATAAAAGTCAGATAACCTTTTGCATGTCAAACTGGCTAAAGGCTAGCATTAAGTCTCCAGTGGAAGCTGCATTATTATACTGTTGTGTTTTGTTTGCTTGCTTAGCTGAAAAGAAAGAAAAACTTGGAGAGGGGTAAAGGGTAGAGAAATGGGCAGTGCTGGAGAACTGCCTGCTGATAGAAGGGACAGGTTGTTTTCTTTGCTGTCTAGTGCTGAAGCCAGAGACTTGAAATAGGAACATCTGGATCTTTTAGTCCAGAGAGAGACAGATTTGTCTCAGGGTGACATAAGTAATTTCAACATCAGTGGCAAAAAAAGTTCTTGATATCTTTGTGTATTGAATAGCGTATAGTACTTGCTGTTCTCTGTATTCTGCTTAAACAGAATTCTGCTTTTGTGTGTATCTTCTGCATTTTAAACCTCTTTAAAATGTTTTGTTGAAGTCTTTGCAAGTGTTTCATAACATTAGGTTTTGTCCTAATCAGATGAGAGATTTGGTTGCATGTTTTAAGATGCAAGAGTACCGAAGCATTATTTTTTTATCGATATGGTAATCAACTACCATCCCTAAAAGTGACAACAAAGCTCACAAACATTCCCTGTTGTGCCCTGCACTGCTAAAGTTTGACTTGAAACCACTGGCAGCTCCTGATAACTTGGCAGATTGAAGAGTGTGGATGAGTCCTTGCTCTCCTGTATTTATGGCAGTAATGGACAGTATTATATAATATGCTGGTGTGCAGGACAGACTAAACCAGCAGTGTCAGTCCTTTCTTGTCCTTTCCTGAGCCATAACCTGCTTAGGAAAATCTGTGTTTGTATTTTGGGAGTAGAACGTGTGCATGTACCTGCCTGTGGTGTCCCTGATGTTGCTGTCCTACCATGTAAATGTATTTAAATGGATCTGAAAGCTGAGATGTAACCCTGTCCTCTCTTCGATGCTGGGAAACTTCTCTGGGGGCTTTCAATGATGGTAATGTTGGATGGATTCTAATGTAATTGGTTGCCATTTCTTTTGGTATTTTTTAGGGAAAAGAGCTAAGGCTCAGTTAACTGGAGGAGTGGTTCTATTGACAGTGTTGTCTCATACTGGGCTGTATTTCTCCAGCATGGAGCACTCTTTCATGTCAGTCTTCTGGTCTCAGCCTGGAATGAACTTTTATCTATTTATTTATTTAATAATTGTCTTCTACCTTTTAATGTACTTCGTGCTGAGAATAAGTACATCATTTATGCTATTTCAAAACTAAATATTGTCTTTTATATATGCTGGATAGACTGTCTTGCTGTCTATAGCAAGTGTGTGTCTCTGGGAGAGGGTGCCAAACTCAACACTTGCTGTGAGGCAGGATCATTCCATTACTTTAAAGCTTCTTCTCTGTCACCTTGAAGAGTTCTGACAGATTCACCAAAATATGCAGCATCTGTGGTTCTCTGAACTGCTGCCTCCAAATATCTTTGTGTATATGCTTGTAGAAAGTACCTATATAAAATTTAACTGCACTTCTGAAGAGGAGAGAAGGCAAATATTTTTAATGCAATGCCTTCAGAACAGGAATAAAAACTCTCAAAAACAGGTATTTGAAAAGGTGCTCCAAAACATCATTCCTTAGGGCATCAGGTGCATTTTTAAAGACTCCAAGAGGGTAAGTAATGGTATGCCACATGTGTTCATTGAGGTCAAAACTTGAAATAACCATGGCGTGTGTGAAACCAAGTTTATGGTGTGCTGGGTGGATGATTTGAATTGAAGTGGTCATCCAAAGTGGAATTCTCAGCACTGGCTGCTACTGTGAAATATTGTTCAAGAGCTTCTTGAGTTTTCACTCTGGTTTCACCGAAGTGTGCTATAGTGGCATAAAGATGTTTTGCAGCTGCCATATCTGAAAGCCTCAGAGAAACACTTTGAAGAAAAGATTGTTTTTAGAATTTGTCGTTATGCAGTTAAGTAGTGAAGTTTGGTTTAAAGTTTAAATGTGCCCTTGAACAAAGTGTTTGCCTAAGGCGGCAGCTGGCTGGGCGCTGAGTGCTATTGAGATGGGAGATACTTGTGTTTGCTGACTTCGGGTGTGGAAACCTGACTTTTCAGAAAGCAATGCAAGGGTAAGTGTGTTCATTCACCTGAAATGGCAGATTTCAGGCATTTAGTGAGGGAATGGGGATGGCCTCTTTGGAGATGTTACACTACACCTGCTAACTGGTAATCAGCTCTTCAGGCTTTGTGAGCGCAAAGACATTGGCTTCAGAGAATGACAGTGGCTAACACATCAATTTCTTTGTAGTAGATGCACATTATTGCCCGTTACAAAGTGATGCTACTGCCTTCTTTTTTCATTAAAAAAAATAATAGTTTCTGCATTGAGGGTTCTTAGAGTTCAGAAAAGATTTTTTTTTCCCTCGCAGTTCTCTTATCAACTAAGTTTAACAAGATACTATTTCAACAATGCAAAGCATTTTAGTGAGGGTGAGGAACTGTGGGAACATGTTTCATCAGAAGCTATTAATTATTTTTGCTTTAACTATAGTGAACAGCTGTTGAATGATTTGTTATTTTTTAACTATGGCTACTGTGAATATCTTGTCTAGAGATACAAATAGGGTGTGGAGGGAAAGGCAAAAAATATTTTTAGCCTGAGGATCAAAGTGTATCTACACTGTAACACAAGGAGAGGGGGGAAAAAAGAGGAGGAGGAGAAAATGGGCTTTGTGTAGGGAATCAGTTTTAACATGATTGGCTAATACTTACCCTATTCTTCCAGATATAAGTTAGGTTTGAGCCTGTGGGGTATTGTGACTTCAATACTTTCCTTGAACCCTCTTATGTCTTTGTGTTCAAACGATCCTGCAGTGCTGTTCTGTGCAGGTGTTCAGGGGCTTGAGTGCTGTGCTATACTAGAGCCTTTCCCCCTGCTTTGCTTTTGTCCACTTAAGGGCCATTGCATAACTCCCAAAATGAAATACAAATGAATAAAATATACTTAAATATAGCACACTTGTTGGTATTTGCGCTAGTAGCTTACCACTGCTAGACTTTTCTGTGCCATTATGTGGTGTAAGAATTTGCTCTAAGGCAGATGGACTGATAAGGCTTCAGACAGAGTTAGTGTTTTTAATGGAAGCATAGAAGAGGTAACATAAAAGAATTTTGGGGTGCATGTTTCCCTCTGGGGACTCTTGTGTTAAGCAACGTATACTTGGTCATAGAAGATTAAGTATTCTGAATTTTAGATGTCTCCTCAAAGCCAGCAAGAATGTTTCTTCAAGTTTCCTCAGTAAGACAGAGACAGTAGTGTTAAACATAGTTGCTATAAATAAACTCTTTGGCATTGTTTTCCTATGTTTTTGTTCTGCAGTAGCTTTTTGCCCACTTCCTGCAGTTACAGCACAGCACGATCTCCAGGACAACACCTAATTCAAGTGCGTGTCCCTTATCTGGACCAGGCAAGGTTCAGTGTACAGAGGCTCAGGAACAGAATGCGTCTGAGCAGTCTCTTAATATTCATTGACTTGTCTTGGCATCTGGCTTCAGGTTGTTAAGAGGGAAGATGATAGATTTATTTTCCTCCTTCAAGTTTCATCATGAATCTTGCCTATGCCATAAAGTTCAAGTCCAAACAAGAGTTGGATGGTGATACAGAAAGAGGCACCTGTGAGCAGCACATTTTTTTCTGAACATCGTTCTTTTGCTTCTTGAATTGCATTTAATTTTCTAAGATGTTGTTGTTACTGGAGGCTGATTTCTGAGGATAGTGGTAGTATTCTGATTGTGTGTATATATATATTTTTTTTTTTTTTTCAAAACATAAACAAAGTTTTCCTTTGCTAGTTTTAACTTTCATTTTGTGTGGCTTACTTTGAATATGAACAATATTTTTTAGAGACTATAAGCCTTACAACTTTCTTTCCACAAAAAAAAAAATTCAGTTTTATTTTAGACTTACTGAAGCAGTTTCTGTTTGCTGGAAATATGTAAAATATGTAAATATTCTTAATATGTATGTAAATATGTAAAATATTCTTAATGCTTGAAAAGATAAATCCCCCTTGTACATATTTAAGTAAATAATAATATTTTATTCTCAAGAAAGCGTCTTATGGGAACTCTGTGGCACATGAGTAGGGAATCCACAAGCTGAGAATTTTTCACTGAAACGACTTTCAAGTAAGTAATAGTGGTATTTGGTATCCATGGCTTTGTAAAGTGTTGACAGACACCAGTTTTCCATTTGCCATTTAGAAACTAAAAAACTTTTGGCATTTTGACAAGGCCATAAAATTTGTCAATGTTGTGGGGATCAACTGTTTAATTACCTGTTGCTCCTGGTAGAGCATGAACAAAGACTCGTGTAGACCTGTTGACAGGAATAGTGTGACAAAAGTGTGTCCCCAAAGCTTGTCTGACTCACTGCTGTCCAACCTCCAGAGTGTGGCTGAGGAGAGCTGCTGAATGGCAATCCTGATGTGGCCTCCAAACCTTGGCAGTGCCCTCCATCTCCACAAACAGTAACCAAGGAGTGTGATTGGAAAGAAGCTGATGTAGACAGCTGATATAGGCTGATACAGACAAAAGTCACTCAGGGTGCACAGCATGCTACTGTTGTTCTCAGATATCAGGCTGGGAATGTGAGGGAGTTGAGAGGTTTGACAAGATGTATTCCTCTCTGTATTACTTCATGTGGTTTTCTTTTGCAGAGCATCTGAGAACATAAATTGGGTTAATGCCATATTTCATTTATTTTCTGTAAGATCTATGTCAACCTTTATCATCAATTGTTCATAGAAAAGAATAACACAATAACTTTTATCACTTCTGGCCTCTGCTTTTGCTCTAGTTTGAGTGTGGAAGTCTCAGTGCAGAGATATGTATGGCTTGGATATTTCCACAGGTGGGGAGGAGAGTGCTGAAAACAACTTCATTTTTTTTTTTTTTTAGTCATATGTTGAGCAGTTGTGCTGCTCTAGTACCAGCTCACAGGTGAACAGTGGAAGTTGTACCTTTTTTTCTGGAATGGCAACCTTGTGGTTTTGTAATCTGAATCTTTGACCTTCCAACTTTGAGAAGTAATGGACTGCTTCCAACCTTTCCCTGAACCTTTGATCTTACTGGTACGGGTGACTGTAAGAGGAGGTAAAACTCTTGCTCCCATAACTTGTGTGATCACTGAAGAATCTGGGCTTTCCCCAGGTTAGGAAATTGCTTCCTCAAAAATGGGTGCTTTGCAGAAGATGTTAAGTATGGACTCTTGCAGTGTTGCTTTAAAATATATTTAAGAAAAACTCTCCTCTTCCTGTGTTATTATAGACTAGAGAAGCAAGTAATAATTTAGTTTTCAACACATGTTGCTGCTCAGCCAGTTTTAGAATTACTGGGTTTTTTTGTGTGGATTTGTTTGGTGGGGTTTTTGTGCTGTTGATTTGGTTTGAGTTTTTGGTTTGTGTTTGTTTGGTTTTGCTGTTTTTTTTTCTTTGTGGTGTTTTTGTTTGTTTTTTCTTACTTTTTGTTTCTTCCAAAATGATCCACTTGAGAATCAGGAGTAAATTTGAGGCCAGGCACTGATCCAAAAAGAGGTCAGATGGCTGAGTCTCTGTTCCTGCCCTCACAGAGGTGAAGCTCTTGTTGTTTTCCTGTTCAGAATAGTTTTTTTGATCCTTAAAATAAGATGTCAAGAAATAAATTTGCCCAGAAATACACTTGTATCCCTCTCTATTATGAGGGATGTTAAAAAAATTCAAGATTAAGGACCTATTCTTGCAAATCTGTCCTGTTTGCTCTGAAGGGTCAGTGCTCTGTTCACAGCAAGGGACAGGCAAAAACATGACATTAATGTCAATAAGGACCAAAGTTTGGTTGCTGGTCCTGGGACTTCTGTCTGATAAACAGGGCTTTGCCAGGGCTGTTTATCCACTCCTGCATGGGCAGAATTTGGAAACCAAGATGGGCATTCTCTTCAGAGCATTTATTTTGTGCAGGTTGGCCTTATCTACCTGCCAGTGACGGGACACGTGCCCTGCACTCAGTTTTTCATGCTGTCCCTGAAATCTGTCAAGTCATATTTTGGCCCAGGTTTCACACAGGTTAAACCAGCTTTTCAATGGTTCTTTGTACCTTCTTGAAAAACTATGGGATTATTATTTTGACAAGCACAGTCTATTTTCTGGTTGTATACTAGAAGGTATTAATTAACGTACAGTTGAGCCTGACTTCTGTTAATCCATTAGGTCTTGTACTGATCATAATAGAAACCAGGTGTCAAATCAAGTTGAATAAGATGACTGATGGCTAAAAATATCCTCCCCCCTCCTTTAAAAGAAAGCAGGAGTGGGGAGGTAAGCTGTAGGACTCACAAGTTTCAGGTTAACATTGTGGATCCTGTTACCAAAAAATAATTACTGTTTCATGGTGGAATTAACTTGCATTATGTAGAGTCTTCATTTGTTCTTGCCATGCAAGTAATTTACTGGAAACTTATTTGACCATATAGACCTTTTGTAAGTGGTGTAACTTGGGAATTGCTATTGCCAGCACTGGAATATGTCTGTGCTGTTTTAGAGTGGGACTTCAACCATGAATGAATTGTTATTTTCTGCAAATTGGCAAAGTATGATCTTAAGTTATTAAAATATGCTAAAAAGCTTCTGTAAATCTCTACATGTTAGAAATTGAACTTTCCTTCCCTACATTGTGTGTGTGGATCCTTCCACAGCAGTGCTGGCTGTGGCTGCTGCTCTGAGTTAACAGAACTGCTGTGATGCACAGCCCTGGCTACAGGCTTGCTGACATCAACTCTCTTGGCATGTGTTCAGAAGAGTAAACAGAAGACAATCAGTGTTGGCTTTGGCATAACTAGCAAGTCCATAAAACTGCCAAATCTTTCTCAGTGTATTCATCCAATTAATCCCATTGATGTAGGACATTTACTTAAATGAGTAAAACATACTGCATTTGGTTTTTAAAAGTTCTTGTCTTAAAGTTTCAGTTTTCTACTTAATTAGTAACCACAATCTTTACTTAAATAGCATTTTTCTTGTTTTTTGATGTTATTCTTTTGTAGAAAAAATATGAATTCTGAAAGCTCAGCCCTTACCATGAGTAGCCCTGCTGTAATAAACCAGTGTGCCAGAGGAGGAATGGAAAAAGAAAAAATTTGGTAAGCTTTGCTTCTCATTTTCTGAGACATTAGTAGACAGCAATACTGGGAGATGTAGTTTGAAAATTAAGTAAAACAATTATTTGTTATAACAGATAAATTTAAGTCTGTATTATTTAATAACAGAGAAAGAAAAAGGGAAATAATTTTTTATTTTGGTTTTGAGTTTTTAGCAAATGACATGGTACAGGGTGTCATGGGGGATGGGCAATGGAAAAACTCCTGCTCACTTCAGCAGTGCAGCAGTTGTGCTCAGGGAATCTTTCACATATGGCAAATGTTTTAATCTCCCAGTGCTGCTGCTATGCTGGTATCAGCACCTTCAGTGCTATGAGGCTCCTGAGATTCCTGCCCTGGGAGACATTACAAAGTCAGTAGTTTCTATTTTGTGTATAGAAAAAGAATTTACTCTGTACTGGAGGAAAAAAACAATTGCACTGTTAAATGGTGGTTGTGGACAAGTGCTTACACTTCATAACAATTTTTTGGTGAAAATTGCCACAGACCATTTTTAGCACCTGGTTTGTGTTTTCATGAAAGGAACAGGGTGTTGAAAAGGCTTTGATACTATTCCACCTGGGTTAATGAGAGCCTTTTATTGAGAGCCTGCTGGTTTTTACTTGCTGTTGTTTGCTAGAGATTTTTTACATTATTTATTTACCATACGGCAAACAACCAATAAATTAATGACAGGAAGCGTGACGCCCATATGGACAAAAAGCAACCTTACTGTTGTTTTTGTAGTCTGAGAAATACTCTTGAAAAGCTGAAGAATTAAAGAAATTAGCAAATGAATGTTCTGTTTCCTGTTGCATGCTTGTCAGGAAATCTTTTTTTTTTTTTTGCTTTGGTTTTTATGTAATATTAAAATAACGGCATTATAGTCCCTGAAAGTAGTTTCTTTTAAACATGTATTCTGGAACATTCTCAACAAAGTCTTTGGATGAAAAGGCAGGACAAGGAAGAACTGTGGGCTTCCCTCCTTCCCAAATCTACCAAGGGGTGGGAAGTTGACACAAATCCTTTTTTTTGTTTGGTATCTTTTGCTGTTTTTTGTATCCTGCTTGTGGTATTGATCTGGGAAAATTTCTGTTTAATGTCTTTATCAATGACCTGCATGAGGGGATTGAGGGCACCCTCAGTCAGTTTGCAGATGACTCCAAGTTGGGTGGGAGCCTTGATCTGCTGGAGGGTAGGAGGGCTCTGCAGAGGGATCTGGGTGGGCTGGATCAGTGGGCCAAGGCCGGTGGTGTGAGGTTCAACAAGGTAAAGGCAGATCCTGCCTTTGGGTCACACCAACCCCCTGCATCTCCAGGCTGGTGCCAGAATGGCTGGAAAGCTGCCTGGCAGGAAGAGATCTGGGGGTGCTGGTTGACAGCAGCTGAATGTGTGCCCAGGTGGCCAAGAAGCCCAGTGGCATCCTGGCTGTATCAGCAATAGTGTGGCCAGCAGGACCAGGGCAGTGACTGTTCCCCTGTACTGGGCACTGATGATGCCACAGCTCAAATCCTGGGTTCAGTTTTGGGCCCCTCACTCCACAAAAGACACTGAGGTGCTGGAGTGTGTCCAGAGAAGGGCAATGGAGCTGGGGAAGGGGCTGGAGCACAAGCCTGATGAGGAGCAGCTGAGGGAATTGAGATTGCTTAACCTGGAGAAAAGGAGGCCCAGGGAGGACTTTATCAATAGCAGTGTGATGCATGTCTGGTTGGGTTTCTAAAATACTGGTTTTTATTCTGGGGTTCTGTGAGTACTAGAGCTGACTGAACATTATTTTTCTGAGCCTAATAAAGTGCAATGGTGCACTGCCTTATTGCATTGTTCATTTATTGCTGTTTATTCATTGTCTGATTCTTGGAACTTATTTACATTCTGATGGTTCTGGGTTTATTTTCATGGAAATGTGAGTATTTGTAAGGACTGGTGTTAGTCATACCAAGATTAGAAATGTCTACTGTTAAATGTATATAGTGACAATGTAAAATATTCAATTAAATCAAAAGACTCCACAGAGCAAAGCCATGAGCAAGACCTTATCTAGCATTTAAACATCAATTATGATGCACGTAAAAGGCTTTGATGTTGCATAAGGCCCCTAGAAACAGAGGGGGGAGTAAATAATTGACTGAACCCCAGTTACCTTGTACAGCCATTTACCAACTCTGCCATTCTAGTTCATGAGTGTTTCATATCTGCATAGTTTGGTGCCTCTACCAGATGAAGAAAATAATTGAATTCTCCAACTTGCAATGCTTCACTTGATTCTGTTGCTTTTCCTCCCCCCCAACATACATAATCAAGATTACAGCAGCAGAAGAATGATGGTAGTAGCAGAAGTGTGACTGCTGTGAATGTCTGAAAATTACAGAGTATCATGGCAGTTTGTGTGAACCAAATTAAGGTGCTCTTGATAAGCAGGAAGGGTGAGGAACTTGGTGGATGGTTGTAACATCAACAGTATCAGCTGTCTGAGCTGGTGTGGAAGAGTGTTGAGCAAATCAAGGCTTGAGAGCCTTGAAATTGTAGAAGCTCCTGATCTGGCAGATTCTCACTTTCCTAAAGTTGAAAATTGCAAGAAAGGAACTAAAGATAAGGGAGCAAATGGGAACTTTGTCAATTAATCCATGATTTCTGTGAACTAGCTGGCTGGCACATTGTTTTTCAAAACAAATGTGCAGGAGAATTGGAAATTTTCCAGGTTTTATTACTGTGTGTGGATTTTATAATGTGCTTCCTCTAGGCTGGATGAAACCTTGCTAGTCACTCCTCCATCATCTTGCCTAGGATTAAGTCAGGATGCATTTAATCCTTTTAAAACTAATAATTTGGGGTTCTGGGTGTCTCATGACAGTTTGTGGTGCCTTGGCATTTCTGTCTCCAAATACTCTGCCATGTTCCTTATGAAGTATGCAGTGTTCTGCTATTTTTGTGACAAAGTTTTCATCACTTTTAGACCAAATTTCTCTGAAAACTGTCCATGTTATGAATAAATAAATCTATAAATCTTAAAACTAACCAAACACACAATGTTATGTGTGGACTCCAGTGCATTCTGACTCTGTACTTATGACTTGGCTTAAACTAAATTTGAGGACAGAAACTTCTTAATATATTTTTTTTTCTTAAGCTGTAACAGATTGTTTGTTTCAGCTTTCCTTTCTGATCTGAGACTAGTGACTTTGTGGGGAAGGGAAGCTATTGAAACTCTAGTCTGTGTAGTGAGAAAGAAGACATGCTTAGATACTGAATTTAGATATTGCAAAAACTAATTTTAAACCCAGCTCTGTGATTGCATACATTGAAAGAGAACAGCTTACTGTCATATCTTAGTGTGCACGTCTGGAAACTCTTTGGTATAGAAAAAGTAGTTATTCTGGAGTATTGTACAAACCTCTATTTGAAGTGGTTTTTTTTTAATATATAAATTCATCTGTTTAAGAACGAAATAGAAATAATAGGGTCAACTGAGACGACAATAATACTTGAACTGACATCCTCATGACTAAGAAACCCCCATGAGTAAAAGCAAGATAGGAAAGCAGTGGTGAGCAGCTGAAAATGTGCATCTTCACTTTGAGGAACTGTGTAGATACCACATAATAGTAGATACACATAGATTTTACCTTAATGCCTGTGGTTTTAATCACAGCCCTTCTTCCTCAGTCAGGATCAGAATGGAGTAGCTAAATTGCTGCATTCTGCACCTCAGAGACAGACAAGTGCACAAGCTGACTCTTAGATTGTGTGGGAAGTAAGGTTTCGTGACAATAAATCATCTTGACTCTGTTGCACATTTTGCCAGCTGCTAGTTGATGAAGGAAGAATTATGGTCTGGAATTACTGTAAGAAGAGAAACAAGTTTCACAACTTTCCCTGTTTCTCCTATATCCTTGTTTAATCAGTAGAAATGAGTCATCCTGGAGAACTGAATTAAACTGGCTCTAGTTTAGTGCAGTTTAACTGCAGATGTTTGATTACAAAAGGCACATACATGTTTGGGGAATGCAAGGTTACAATGTGTACAAAAAGGAAGCCCCGTAAATTACAGATTAACACTTTAGATAGCTGGATAAAATTAATCTTTTCTGCAAGAGGCCTTGAATAGTTGCTTTCTAGTAATGTCTTATTACAAAGAGAGAAAATGCTTTTGGAAAGCTGAAGAATATTCAGGATAGTCAGCATAACATAATAATTATGACCAACTACTCTTAATAAAGCGGATAAGTATTTATTATAAATATATAAAATCACTTCTCTCTTACCTAACTTTCTTAGTTTATTTAAAGTACTTCTCTGCCCATAAAAGGAGTAGTAGAATTGAAAATTGTTACACGGGAATCACTTGCATTGGGACTTGCAGCCTGAGACCAGTCCCTTAAAGGAAGTGGATGAAGATCCAGGGGAATGACGTAGGGCATGGAGAGGGTGACTCATGAGGCTTGTAGCACACCCACAAACAGTGAGAGATGAGAATGTGCTGAAATGGTTAAAGTAAGTGCACTCACCAGCTGCTGACTTTGCCTCATGCACACTTGAAATGGGCTTTGTAGCTGAAGAAAATATGCCCCAGAGGCAAGTACAAGTTTAAACATATGTTCAATCATCATGTCTTACAAAACTAAGTATGGATTGCATTTCCTCATCCTGGATGGGATCAAAAACTTCTTGATTGCTGCCTTGAGAAAGAAAAGCGCTGGGGCTGCCCCCGGCCCGAGCCCACGAGGTGGCAGCCTTGGTTCGGCTGTGTCCGTTCCCTCTCTCGTGTCTGGCTGTTCTCCTTCCCTCTTCCCACCCCGCCCTTGGCTTTTTTCTGGGATCGCATAAAGAAATAGCAGCAGAGGTGAGTTACTGATTGCTTGTTTAAAAACTACCTTACGAATCTAAGGCTGCTGCTTGTAGGTAATACTTGGTGGTTTTTTGCAGGGGGTTCATTTTTTCTTTTTTTGGTGAAAGATCATCACTCACTAGATTCCTGGATAAAGCTGTGATCTGCATCTTGTACATGTTATTACATTGTCTCTAGGTCGTACTGCAAATAATTTTTGTTGATGGTGTGCCTCTTAAAGCATCTGCTGCCTTCTTGGTTATGACTCTGATGGGCTCTACCTGCTTTTTCAGAGTTACAGGTCTCTTTACTATAGCTGTTAGCTGAGGGAGCGAGATACAGCAAACATTTCTGAAATATCTGATTGGATCCAGCTGAATATCAAGAAATTTTTATCCAAGTAAAAGATAATGCCATCTTTAGGCTGCTCTCAATGGTATTTTGTTTATGAACGTGTATTAGTGCATGGGCTGGTGACATGGCTTTTGTACTCTGACAAATCAACTGAGTGTTCACAGGGAGTGTATAGAGGGAGTGAAATACATTTATTTATTAAAGCAATGAAGCATGTTTTAACACTATAACTTTTAGTTACTTTGATGTAGGAAAGGAGTGTAAAAATCTGTCAGTCCATTTGTTTTATAGAAATATATTATTGTATTCTTCCATATGGGCTATCCTGGTGAAATCTAGAAAATAAATTTATTTTAAAAATGTCACTTTGGACTGTGTGAGTAACTCTCTTGGCTGGAATAGGAATCACTGATACTGAGAAGCTGAATCTGTACAGCTTTACATAAGTAACCAGGCTTTCATATCTTGATATGTTAAATTTTTTAAACTTATTTTCATTCTTCCCCTCTGTGGATTAGAGAAGTGCATGCTGTCAGGGTGATAAATAATACAGGTGATTAGGCTTGGATCACCAATGTTAATAACTAATACACTATGGAAGGAGGCCTCACCATCCCTAACTCAGGTTTTGGTCATTTGTAAGTTGAAATTATGATTATAGGGGATAGATACATCTCCTTAAGTGCTGTCTTGCAAACATCGAGTAAATGAGTTTTCGTAGTTTAGAACAAGGATGAAATTTGTTAGCTTAGTTCTTATTCATGCTGTAGAGCCTTATTTTCTCATTCAGATATGCAGCATCTTGCTGTATTTTCTTTTCCTTCTCTATTATCTTCTGAAAAAAATCCACAAAAAATTGCAGAATAGTAAAAATTTCTAATTGAAAATTACGAAACATGTTAACAAGCCAAGTAAAGGAAAATGCTGCCTTCTCTCCTTCATGGTTGCCGTGGCTTAACCCCTAACTAATGACAATGATAGTGTCACCAAAGTTGGGAATAAAACTCTCTAGCACTGTAATTTCAGTATTAGAAAGAGGCATCACTTTTATTTTAGGTGCCAGGCATGAGGGGGATATTTCCGCCTAACCCACTACATAACAGACCAGTTTAAATCTATGTACTTATACATATTCATTACATTTCCCAAAACTCATGCATACATGCTAAACATTCACACAAATTCTTTTGCATATTCAAATCGCTTCTTGGAGTTTATTTACATTAGAGTAGGGGTCTTTTGAGGGTCTCTGGTGGTCATTTGGGGAACATTCCATTCCTTAAATCGTCCTTTTTTGGTCACAGGCCTCCAAAACCAAAGTTTCTTCTCTTTGAATGCACCCCAGCTGATGTGGTCTGGCCAAGACACAGCTTCTTATCAGTGTTGCTCAGGCCCAGGGACTTTAAGGCTGCAGTAACCACTTGCACACATTAATACAGGACTAAGCACTGTCCTGCTTTAGTTAAAGCGAAAGGAATTCACAAGATTTAAAGGCTATTTGTTACAATTAACGATTTTCCCAGCAGTAGTAGTAATGGCAATGAAAGGGACAGAGAAACAACCAATGCACAGTAGGGTTGCTCACCAGGTATTGACCAATGCCCGTCCCCATTCAACAATCGACCCCCTCTGGCTCCCTCTCATACTGGGCATGACCTCCTGACTTATGGAATATCCCTGTGGCCAGCTCGGCTCAGCTGCCCTGGCCATTTCCATCCCAGTTTCTTGTGCAGCTCCTCACTGGCAGAGCAGGGGACAGTGAGTGTGAGTTTCTGCTAATCACTTTGAAACATCTTGATTCTCTGTGTGGGTGTATGTGCATGTGTCTAAATGAAGTGAGACTTTTTTTTAATGTAAAAAAACCCCCAAACCCCAGTGATCTACCACTGGTAACCATCTGTTTCCTGTATGCTTACCCTGCTTCTCTTTTTAAAGATTCTTGTCCTTGGTCATTATTTCTTTTCACTAAGATCCCAGAATCTGTTCTTATAAACAGTCTGTTATTATTTTATATGCGTGTTCAGCCCATATTACTGTTGAGTTTCTAGTTAATACTCTGATACTGATAGGAAGACTTCTCCTTCCCTCCCTTCCCCCCAAAAAAAAGTTCTTAGATATGCTTAGTTAATTCTCTGGCTGTAGAGGGAGCTGGTGATAAAAGTTTTTAACGAACACAAACGGTATTTCTTTGGAAATATTTATACATTGCAGTAGTTGGAAACAAAAGATCAGAAACAGAAGGCTGATTCATAATTTGGTCTTTCCTTTGAGGGGGAGGGAAGGCTGGAGGATGTATGAACTGGTTAAATTAACTGCATTTTCCTGTGGGCCCTGAAAATTTCAACAGGTAGGTGTCAGAGACAGTGATTTGAATGTGTATCTTTCAGCTGAATCCATTTGGTCACCTGCAAATTTCTGGGACACAAAAGATGGCTTTTCTGTATTAGATTGTCGTTCTATTGCCTTAAAACTACACAAGGAAATTCCTCAGCAGACTTATTTCTTTTGATGTGGAAAGAGAAAACCTGTGTGAATAGGGATATGAATATTAAGGTCATTATGAACAGAAACTCACTAAAGATGTGTGACTAAAAAATACCTGCAAATATGTCAGAATATCCTCTTATGTTAGTTAGTATGAAAAAATCATGTTTTTCTTCCCTGACTTTGAGCTTAATTATTATTGTAAGAAGCATGAATTAAAAATTAATCTAATGTATTGCTAGGAATAGATGTGGTTTGTTGTCACCTTCTTTGTCGGGCTTTGTACCTGGTGGTGAAGGCCAGGAGCTGACTGTAGTTTATGAGCTCTCCAGTTAAGTCTTCATTTTAAGAAATGGATTCTAAAGTTGTTTTTAAAAAAGGGAATTCAATTACTACTATGCTTCTGAGTGTAGAGAAGATTTTGTTTCAAAGACTCGTTTATTGTTGCAAATTGCACCAAAAAGGAGGAGCTCTGTTTTTCTCTCTTGGGGTTTCCCCAGCCCCACTCTGTAGAGAACAGTAAGATAAATATGACTCTATTTTGAAAGCTATATAATGAGTTTTTATTCCACAGATTAAAATCAAGTGGTATATGACTAGATAAATAAATAAAAGAGAGAAGTTGCACTCAGATTTTTAAAAACTGAGGTCTCTCTGCAATTTCATTAGGTACATTCACATCTGACACTTTATAATCCATTATTTATTACTACAGCAGAGCTAGATCTGGCAGGTTGTACCTGGGCATGCTTAGGCACATTTCCCTCCCACTCAGATCTGCTGTTTCTCTAACTCAGTGCAGGGAGGGAGTCATGCTAAGTCAACTACAAATCAGTTAGGGATTTGTATCAAAGTGCAGGCAGGGAAAGTCATGATATGCTTTTATTGTAACTACCCTGGTATATAGCACCTCTTGTGTCCCATCCATCAGATTTCATAAGTTTGGAGGTTTTTTTTCTTCCCCCAGATATCCTTCTTTATCTAAACTAGCAACTGACCCAAAGAGCTCTTTCATCTTCCTGCCCTGTGCAGTGCTGTGGGGGCACTGCATAACAAAACAGAAACCTGTTGGAAATATCCACCAATCTCCATACAAATGAAGAAGAAAGCAGGGAGGAAATATAGATTTAGAGGGTTAAATTAGTTTATCATAAACCTGTGAAATTTATTTAATAATCTGCTGGTTTATTATTCCTGAAATAACAAAATTTTAATAAACTCCTCCAACTGTTGCCCTTCACTCTGCTAGAGTGCGATCTTTTCATTCTCCGTGTGCTGGAGCAGGGAGGCAGCTGAGCTTTGGGAGTCGCAGCCGTCAGGGCGCTGCTGTCCGCCCTAACTCCGCGGCGGGTCCGCGCTGTGCCCCGCGGAGGGCGCTCCTGGCCGCGGCACCTGCCCACGCCGCGGTTGTTTCCCTTATTAAACATGCCATGTTTCAATTCCATTTCAGCCGTAGCCAGACTTCTCCCACTTGCTGGTGTTTGTCTTTTGTTTTGAAGGACTTAATTAATGTTACAAGACTTGGCTTCATGGTAGTTTTTTAGTTATCTGTATCAAGGTATTGAAAAGGTACATTCTTTAGCACCGGAATCATGTCTTAATTATCTCTCTGAAGGTTATATGCGTTTGATTTTGCTCACTGTGTGTGCAGGATGGGTAAGGCTGGACTTTTCTGACCAGCAGTGTCCTTCAGGTCTGTAGGTGTGCTTTTCAGAGCTTTCTCTTGTCAGGTGAAGCAGGTTTCTTTTGCAGCTCCTAAACAGCCTGTTTGCAAGGAGACAACAGTGAAGTGTCCCCTGACTCTGTGCACTTAATTAAATAAAAAACTGTATGTGCTAAGTTTGTAGTCATAAACAGAATAGTGTTTTCTTACTGTGTTCCTCTACTAATGTGTAATTTCATGAAACTGAAGCAGCCGTCCCTGCCTCCCTGAGGAACACAGGCCATGAATGTTCAGCTGTTTGTTTTTCTCATAAACAGTGCAGGTAGGATGTGATCGTGATTTTCTCTTACCGTGCTCCTGCCTCAGGCCTTTCAGCAACTGACTTCTACCTACAGAAACACATAATTGTCACAATGGGCAGGTTGGAAGATTGACCAACGATTCTAGAACTGGCAAAAAAAATTTCTGGATTCTGAATCTCTGGTGTCCTTATTTAAAGGAAATGGTCTCATGTTAAATTCCATCAAGGTTTCTGAGTATTGTTTCCTTACCCATTTCTAGTCAAACTGTTTTAATTGGTGATTAAAATAATATTTTTTGCCCAGTAAGGAATCTGTGACTCTCTTGCCAACATATTGGTAGCCCCCAAAACTGTCTAATCCATCATCAGGTCACGGTTGATTTAGGATTTTGCATCGGCTGGGTGACTAGGTGAGGACAGTTTGTAGTCTGGTGAAGCAACAAGCTGTGTTTTCCCTGAGGAAATGCTGACCTGTTTTCTCAGCCTAGCCCAGCAGTTTAGAAATTGCTCAGGTAAACAACACTGTGGTGCTGCAGAGCAAGATTTGGGATCAGTATGGATGACTGTTGTCTTGCTTTGTCCCAGACTTAATCAAGTGGAAACTTAAACAAAGCGTGTGAATTCCTTTTGTTTACAGTGCTAACCTGTGTAGGAAAACAAGCTCAGTTATTCAAGTGCCTGTATTTATTTGAAAGTGAAATATCTAAATTTTCAGATTCTTTAAACTTCCTACATGTTTTGAGATTTCTGTAAGAACAGAAAGGTTTTTTTGTGTGAAGCAGTTGTAAAAATGTAGAAACACACACCTTTTTATTATGTGTTAATGTCTATTAGGCGTTGTAATTGGTGTGCAAAGATTGACACTCCTGATATCAGAGCATGCTTACAATAAATGTCTGCTATGGTAATTTAATGCCTTAATAGCCTTTTAGCAATCAGTTACATCTCAAATGCACTATAGGGCAAGGGGTTTTTTTGTTAGCTGAGGCTTTTGCTCACAGTAGAACTCCATTACAAGTGTACTGCAACTCTGTTTATATTCCATTAAAGCAAAGATGTAACTGTTCTGATCAGGTTTCCATTTAAAGATAACTTAAAAATACTGTGATGCTTCTTTTTTGCGTTTTTTTTTCCCAATTGAATTTAGTGATCATCTTAAAGCTTGTTTACATATCAGACACAGTGTTAATGTTTGTCTTTGTAGATAAGGATTAGCATTTAATATTTTTCACTTGTTAGTAATTTAAAATATTTCTCTCTTGAGAAGAGTAATCTGATTCTATGAACTTGGAGAAAAAAAAAATTTCATTTTTCTCCACGTAGGGAGGTTGATTCATTATGACAATTTAAAGAACAGGCCTTTTTTCCCCATTCCATAGATTTACTTTAAGAATAAAAGTTACGACACGTTTTGAGTTTAAAGATCCAACCAAATAACACCCCAACTTTTATCTTCCTCAGTAGGACACCAAGGGACATGGCAGCTTGGAGTTCTGGAACCATTTTTTTTGCTTTTCAAGGTACCTCAGCAAGTCAGACTTGCAAAAGGTGTGTGTGTGTGGTTTGAAGAGAGCCTGGTTTCCCCAGGAAATGACATATGACTGTGCTGTTGGTCTTGCCAGCAACTTTTGAACTCATTGCCTAGTTTCGTTTTTTAGTAGATATGAAAAATACCAGACCATATGACCTCCAGTTTTAACATAATTGTGTGTGGGTTGAGGTGAGAGATCCCAGTTAGTACAAGCATGGTTAGAGAGGGCCCCAGAGAGCGTGGCCACTCACATCCTTGGTAAAGAACAGCAGCACAAGTGTTGCCCTGAGCTGACCACATCCCTGTCATGGCAGGGGAGCACAGAGATGGTGAGTGCTGAGGTGTGGGACACAGCCTGGGGGCTGCTGCCACTGGAAGGACCTTGCTCAGCTGCCTCAGCAGAGACTGTGTGTGCAGCAGCGAGCGGAGGCTGTGCTCTCACCGTGTGTGCTCGGCGCTAAACCCCTGATCTTTAGTTCTGGCTGAAATCACGAGGTCACAGCTCACCCCATGCCATGCATAGGATGCGAGTGCGGCTTCACCTCGTTCTGGTGCCGCTTCAGTCTCTTGGAAGCGAGAAAGCAGCTTTTATCTTCAATCTTTACCCTGAGCAAACAGCCCATACTGGAACATCAGACTTGCAAGCTTGTTCTTCATTACTGTGCCACTTTTCTGAGTGATTGACTCATCAAATCGCTGTGTATCTCTTCTTTCTCGGTTTGAAGTTGTTGGGGTTGGGAGATTTGCTTGTAGGGCTCTTAGATAATATTGTTAGTGAATCTTGCAGCAGCCTGAAATCCTTGATGTGTGACCACTCTTCAGTTGGAGGTGGGGAGAGTATCAGATGAAGTGAACTCTCTCACATCAGTTCATAGAATCACAGAACAGCGTTTTTGGCACATTTGGAAATGAAAAATGCTGTCCTGAAAGCACAGATAGTGTTTTATTAATCAAGAGATACAGTATAAGTGACTGGAAAAAATCCAACAGCTTGGCTCCAGAAATGCACTTTACATATTTAGGAGTAGGATCACTCACCTATGGCTAGCAACAGTAGTTCTGGTATCTGTGACCATAAAGGAAACATTAAATGCTTCTGCATCATCATTGATCAAATCAACATCTGTTGTTTGATTTCTTCCCTTGTGGTTTGACTCTTACTTCAGCTGCTGTAGTGACTGAGAATATTGTCCTTGTGTTCCAGTGCTTTCTGTATAGAGACTGAAAAAGCCTGTTCTCCTGTGTTTGTGAGTAGGGAGCTTTTCAGTTTTTATAATGGAATATTGCAGTGTGTGTGTCTAATGTACCTCGCTGAAACCCGAATACATTAGCTATCAGCAAGAGTAAGGACAAAGATAAATGTGTTCTAATTTAAAGGCATGGCATTAAAAGTTTCTGAAGAAACCTAATAGTGGAGAGTGTCTGGAAAAAACCAAAAACCTGATGAAAATAAAGAACAAAACTGTGTGTGCAGATGTGCAGGTACTAATTTCCTCCATTGGTGGCTCATCACTGGTCTACTTTACAGTAAAATCCCATTTCCTGCCTCACTTCATGTGTTAATGCTTGATTTTGCAGGGATAGTAATCAAGGAGGAAAGAAAAAGTATAGGAGTGTGAATATGTATCCATAGAAATAAATTTTATTTTTTATATATACATATATATGCATTTTGGAAAAAACCTAGCTCCAGATATCTCCTACTGATAAATGAACTTTTTGATGAATGTTCTTTGACCTGGGACAACACATATGAACCCTTTCAGAGCCATCACTGGTATGATGTTAGTTTAAAATAAAGGATTCTGTACTTGTAAGAAAATTATTTTAACACGGTTTCATGTTTCTTTTGTAAAATGGTCTTGGGCTGAAATTAATGTAGTTAGTGTATTGATATTGAAGAGACTAGAAAACCTAACTTGTTGCTGGCAAAAGTAGATGTAAGTGAACATTTTCTGTCCTGAGTGCTAATTTTGAATGGAGCTTTAATGGTACCACAGTTTCAACAGGTTTGACTCCCTTGCATTCAGGGTTTCTATAGTAATTACTATGGCAACAGTGAATGTTCCCACGGGAACCCAGCTGTGAATAATAACTAACTGAAAACATTTTGCTTTTGCATCTCAGGTTAAATGTCCCTTCAGTGAAAGTATGCGGGTTTGCTTACTTAATAGGAAGTCATTCTTTTGCATAGAAACCCACATATGTTGACAGGTGTGTCTGGTTTCAGAGTAGAAACACCTTTTCAATGTATTGCTGAAGTATCATCCCACAGACCAATGAAAAGTGTTAGAAACATTAGATGTAAAATTTGGCACCAGCTTCAAATGTTTTATGTTGTAAAGAAACTTCTTAAGCCAAATTTGTAGTACAAAATCTTCTGCTCAGGAGATATAACTTGGTTTTTATTAACAGTATTAGTCATTATGTAAATTATTTACATCCTTCTTGAAGATAAAACTATCTTGGTAGCCTTCTGACCTCACTGTGCAACAAAGGTCAGGATCACACAAGTCACATGGTAGAGGTCAGTATTTGTTGACTTCAGCATCTATTTATAAATTGCCTTCAAAAACTCTCCTGTTTTTTTCCGAAATAAATTTGTCAGTGTTAAATGAAATATCCTGAAACTGTTTGTTGTTAAATCTAGCTCTCCTTGTACTTGTAAACTGGCCTTTGTTGGCATACAACTGCCTTGTTCATATTTATTTCACTTTCATTCAGAACAAAGGGGAAACCAGTCTAGTGTTTATGATATGAATAAACTTCTAAACTTGAAAGCATTTCAGGGCTTCATTTGGTAGCTTCACTGTCATGGAGTAACACAAAATGCTTATGGTGCTCAGGGGATTTGTGGCCACAAGGAAAAGTTCTAATGAGTTTTATTAAGAAAAGGGAAACGAAACTAATAAATATTTAAAATACTCTGATAATTATATTTGAGATCTAAAAAAAATTTGTTAAAGCTGAATAAGAAAATTGTGAAGAGCACTTTGTTATATACGAGGAGAAAATAGTTTTCTAAGCTCCAGGGGCTGATAGTTGCTCTTAGAGTTATTTATGCAACTTAATAGGAATTACTGTGCAGATGGAAATGTGGTGAAATGGAGGTGAAATCACTATTTATTTGGGCCCCTGTGGTGTACAATCTGCTAGTAATGCAGGTGAAAGTCTTACAAGCAAAAATGTATTTGTAAATCTAAAAGCTCCATAGTTTGATCTTGATGACTTGTATCTATATATCACATAATGATACTACATGCACTACAGATGTTTCATCTGTGAGTATCTTAAATATTTTGTTGCATTTATTATTCTTATTGGTCTTGGTAATCTAACAGATTATAAATTCTGTCTCCCAGGTTTCACTGGATGCTTGTCTTTAAAACAACACCCAAAGGAAAAAGAGATAAAGTATCATGATTTGGGATTTAAAAAAAAAATTCTAAGTAAAAATCTCTAGAAATGGCAAAAGGTTTAAAAAGTTGAAGCTTTATCCCTCAGGCTTGATATAAATAGTGCAACTTCCCATGAACGGTTTTGCTATTGATAACATGACGAGGACAAGAGGAGATGGCAGCACAAGATGAAATGGCCTCAAGCTGCATCAAGGGAGGTTCAGATTAGACATCAGGAAGAATTTCTTCACTGAAAGGGGGATCAGGCATTGGAATGGGCTGCCCAGGGATGGGGTGGAGTCACCATCCCTGCAAGAGTTCAAGAAACAGCTGGATGTGGCACTGAGTGCTGTGGTTAATTGACATGGTGGTGATCAGTCAAAGGTTGGGTATCTTGGAGGTATTTTGCAGCCTTAATGATGGTATTATTCTATGAATTTCTGACTTTCCCCCCACTTCTTAATATTCTGTTCTTTATTCAATTGACAATGCTCGAAGTGTGGGAGAATTTCTGTTGTCCATGGTGTAGTTATGCCGTCATAAAATGCTTGTGTTCTGAGCAAGGCCCGAGGATGCTGCAGAATTTAACCTTTGGTGAGATTTTTATGTCCAAGTTATTGACCTCTGTGTGACAAAGTAGCTAAATGGAATTTGCCATGACAGTCTCCAATCCTTTAGGCATGCTGGAGGGCAGAACTAATGGAGACAGAAAATTGTGGTATAATTTGACTTTCCTGGAGAGGCAGTTACTGCATGCTGAAGATAAGTTATGGGCATAGCTGCATTCTCTTGGAAAAGTTTAGTTTATTAGCTCTGGTGGTAACAGGCCTGTTACAATCTCAAGATAAGATGTTCTGGTCTGTCTGCATAGAGATTGCAGGAGTGGTTCTTGTCGTTCAGTGTAAAACCCTTTGAGCAAGAACAGTCTTGCTCAGTGAAACATTATGCTGAAAGTTACTCCTCTATAACTGATCACATTTAATCAAAGCAGATTTCTTTCCTTGACTGTCTGGCTTAGTGCCATATCCTTGAGAGCAAGGTGTGAAAGTATCACACAGCTCTCTTGAAAAGGTATGCAGGAATGTTTTACTTTCCAACACAGTCTCTAAATGGACTATAATGATGATCCTATATGACATTTTAGTGACAAACGTACGTTTTTTGCCTTTTCAGGCGAAATACAAACTGTAATGCAGAAAAATATGAAGTTGCAAATGAAGGATAAGGAACCAGCAGTGTAGTTTAAAATCGTGTATAGGAGTGAATTGCCTCCAGATGTTACTTGTTTTAAGTACTGTTATCCTCTTTGTTCAGTCCTGTTCTCTCTGAATGTCTGTTAGTGAATCACAGCTCCACAGGAACTCAAGTTTACCTTCAGAAAGAGCCAGATGAGATGAATCCAAACAGAAAGGGCTTTCAGAACTCACCCATTTCCTTTATCAAGAACATGGTGTGATTGCACTTGAATGGATTTTGAGGGTGTTAGTAGGTTCTCTATGGCTGAGCTGAAAGTGTTGTTTGGGTGGATTTTTAACAGCTAAGAAATCCCTTGTTTGATTTCTATGTGAAAACCCTTTTTTTTCTGTCTAACCAGCAAGTATACAGTCTTGCTAACCTAAGTGGATTTCCCAGCCTTAGGTTCTAGTTTGAAAACAAAATGAAGCAGACTTGTCTTTCCTTGAGCATGAGTGTTGTGAGGTTTTTGCCCCGAGGCTTGGCTTCTTCTGGTGCTGTGATGTTGGGGCATTTAAGCCTTACTATCAGATCTTGTTTTTCCCATGGACCACAGGATCCTCTGTGGCTGTTGGGTGGAAATGAGCAAACATTTCTTTTGAATGAGCAGTTGTTCTCCCTGTAAAGAATTCAGCGTGTCTCTGAGATACACAAGTGGGACGAGGTAATGACTAAAAATTAACCAGTATTATTGCCGTTTTTTCTTCAGAACATAATTGAAACGATACAGGAATATTTTTAGGCTGCATAGTCAAAGTAAGGCTGTGAATTATCTCTCTCATCTCAGCCTTTTACAATATTCATGAATGGTGATATTTTTTACAGAAACATAACACAGGACTCTGTTCACATCCTCCCCAGCATTAATGCAGCTGTACCTTTGTCAAACAGCAGAAAAGTCTGGGTCCTCTTGTTGGCCATCAGCCAGGGATTTCTCTTTCAGATGTGACCAGAGTTCATGTATATCAGGGGGGATACTTTTATAGTGATGTATATTGATGGCATTTATTGCATTAACTTGCAGTAATTAGAAATGAAGAAATAATTTATGGTAAAAGCTTTAAATCAAGCTTGATATTCTTCAGAAGGTGAAACGTTATATCATTTGGAATATTTGATTTTTAGATTGAAATATAGCTCTTAAGTTGGCCTTCAGATTTTTTTATTTTCATCTTTCATAAAGATGTTTTTGATTTTTCCAGGAAAGCAGTCAAATACAGATATGAAAAAAAATGCATTTTGTAGCTTCTTTGTGTTTTGCTAGTGATGGGATATTTTATGGTAGGGTGCATTGATTCACAGTATAAATAAACATGTTCTGCAGAAAGCATGGGAAAAGAGTAGGTGTGTGATAGCTCACTGCTACATGTACCTGCTTTTTGCAGCCACAGTCACAGGGGCTGTTTTTCTTTCTTAATGCGTTTATGCCAGTTCACGATCGTAGGACAATAAAAGATTATGTTCACATTCAGGAAGTCAGCACTGCAGCTGAAAATCAGTCATTGTTTTTTTTCTCAGTATTTTTGTTTCTCTCAAGATATGAAATGTTCAGTCTTGCTCAGCTGAGTGGCCACCCCATCCCCAGTTACCCATTTGTGACGAGCTCCTGTCTGCAGGATAGGGCCCTGGCAAATGAAACATGCACCCAGTCTTGGAGTTACTTTGCCTTTAGCAAGAAAATCCCATTAAGTAAACTCCCTATAGGAACTTAAATCCTTTCTGAGCCCGATTCTGTTGTGTTAGATTTGTTTTACGCTTCTGGAAAATAAATGGAATTTTCCACAATCTCCTTTTAGGGCCAAAATGCACAGGCCTAGTATAAAAGAGAAGTAGTATTTGAGATTACAAATGGATGAGTCAATGTTTTTTATTAAGTAGGTCAAAGCATGAGCTTTTTTCCTCGTTTTAAAATCACTACCAAAGGTGCATTATTATCTGTTATTTAAAATATCTAAGAAAATCAGTATTCAAAACTATTGTTCAAAGCTAAAATGTTCTTGCACATCTCAGGCTTCACCAGGTAAACCACTTCCACATTTTCTGTGTGTGAAATTTAATATCACAACTATTCCAATGTGTTAAAATCAATGTGCTTTTGTGACCTGTGTCTTAGTGTACATTTTTGATAGGTTGAGCAGCTGATATCAAAAAGAACAGATCTGAGCAGTAAGTACTATTTATTATTTAAGAGCATCTTTGTAAAATATTCACAACTGTAGTAACAACCTTTATTTTTGCAGATTGAAAAGAATTTTTACTTAGCACAGTTTGTCTCCAAGTGGTTTGAGCTTTGCTTTTATTATCTGAGAATTCATGTAGATTTGCGAAATGAGCTTTTATCTTTGAACGGATGTAGCAGCTGAATATTTTAAACAAACCACGCACAGTTTGGATATTCATATCTAAAAGATACCCTTGTAGTCAGTGATTCTGTGTGCAGATAGACTGGAGGATCAGATAAAGATATAAAAGTTGCGTGAGCTTAATATAAATTGCCATAGACTTAACTCATCATCGTGCTTCAAGGCAGATAACGCACTTTTGTTAGTAAATGTAATAGAAACTTTAAAACATTCAGTCTGTATTTTAGTTTTTAGATTCCTTTATACACTTACCTACCAATTGTCATTATATAACTAACCTGCAGCGCAGTAAAAGTTGCACAAAAAAGCTCCACTGATTTATTCTGGAAGGCATGTTAATTTGGCCTTATATAAATATTTTTATAATAAATCCCTAGTATGTGTGTGAGGGAACCTAAACAGAAAACCCTGCACATCTTAAGGACAAATGCATTTTATTCCCTAGGCTGCAAAATAGTGGTAGAAACAGTTGGTCAAAGAAAGTGCCAGAGCACAGAGGGTATTACCAATGTCAGAAGTTCCTGCAGTAATAAAAGTTTAGTTCAGTAAAATTCTAAATTATTCTTATTGAACGGCAGGATCACTAGGAGGTAGCAGGTAAGCAAGTTAGTCATTCCCTGGTAAATGTTTCAAGGGATCTAAGGTATGTTTTAGTTACTAAGACATGAAGATGCCATGTCCTGGCTTAACGTTGCCACGGCTGGAGTTTAAGGATGAAATGGAGGATACACAGTTAAAACTTCTGCTGATGAGGAGGAGCAGTTTGACACTCAGAGGGACGGGCTCAATGCTGGGTTTCTCCAGGGCTGCCTTTCCAAGGGACAGGTCTCTGCTTGTGCTTTCCTCACAGTGGAGGGACTTGGCTTCAGGTTTTATTCCCAAGGTAAACTTTCCGTAGTGATCCCCAAGCCAAGCTCAGACAGAGGGTTTGGTGACCCCTCCCTCCCACAGTCTGGAGAGTCCCTTTATATCCTCACCCTTTAGTCTTTCCTTCTTAACACTTCGGTGCTGAGGAGAAAATGCTTTGGTGCCTTTTGGCTAAACAAAAAGAGATCCATGTGTAAGAAAGGTCAAGTGTTAGAAGTTACAACTTTGAGATTCATGCTGCAACTAATTTTAGGGAGAAACTCCTGCTCTCTTTACCTCTGTGCTTCCTTTTCTTACCATAATCTAGTCTGTGATAACCTATTTGGTGCATTTCAAGAGTGTTCAGCACAGTGCACTTAGTTATAGGAACCATCCCTGCCTCGTCCTTGACATTTGAAAAAGCCTTACTATATAGTATCTGGGTAATGTATTTTAGATTTATGTGCCTCTAAAAGTCAGGTCTGCTTATCACTTTTAATCCCTGTTAATATCTCCTCTTTTTTTCTTCAAGCTGTTTTATTTTGTTGTATCTGCTACCTACTTATGCCAGTGATGATTTTTATTACTGGTCTTGTAAATTATTTTGTTACTGAACCAAGTTTGTTCAATACACTATTGGACCCGTATCCCCCCTACCAAAGTGTAGTATCTATTGGCTGTGTAAAAAATAGAATTCTTTGACAGTTTTGTATTTAAAATATCAAATAGTAATTTGGTGTTTTAATAGTTTTGTAACATAGGCTGTTTCTTAATTAGCTTATATGCTGCTGCACTTCCAAAAGGATTTATCCAGTAAACAGAATGATCTGAAGTAACAGTAGTATTGTCCTGTAGGGGAAAGAAAAAAAAAAAAGCAAAACATTAATTTAAAATGTGTCTGAAAAATCTGCAATACTTTTTTTTCAGTAGAGTTTTCACTGGTGTTGACAGATGGGAAGACCAAGAGATCAAAATAACTTTAAGGTAGTGAAGGACCAAACTGAAAACTGTAAATGAGGTCTTGCTTTTATAGAACTATGTTTTGTCACTTGAGGTGCATTCGAGAGTCAGAATTTTTATGTCACTTCATATTTAATTTAGGGGTGTGTTCAGCTTAAAAATGTTTGTTCAGAATGGTGATCATAAACAATTTACAAATATGTTTAACCTAGATCATTCCTAGTTATGGGAACAGTGAGATTTCTGAAACAGTCTTTCAGGAAAACAGTGGGACAGTTCGTCCACAGTTCTAGTATCTTGGTATGTTTGAGATGGGCTGTATGAAGTGCTTGCTTGTAATGGGAAAGTGGACTTGAAACATTCACTGTGTTCTAGACTTCAAATGCCCCTGGTAGAGTAGAAAATAGGGAAGTAATAATCAGGCCAGATGCATGAGAGTGAAAGTTTTTGAAGAAAGCATTTAAGGTAGCACATAGGGTGCTAAATGAGTCTAATGCTTCAGTCTGCATTAGAAGAGTGCTGCACACATTGGGTGGAAAAAAAAAATTGTGAAGAATTTTGTTGTACCCTGATTGTATCAGATCAGGTCAGCAAGTCACGGAGGAACACAGAGTGACCTCCATATGTTTCTCTGACTTTAAAATTAACACAGTTCAGTAAAACTACGTTGTTTCATTAGGCTGCTGCATTTAAGACCCTTTAATAGTGCCACAGTAGTATTAAAATGAAGAGTTAGCAGACCACTGTGAATGATGGGGAGATTCATTCTCACCAAAATGAGATAAGGCTCTTGATTGATAGTAGGAAAGAGGATACCTATTGTGAAAACTGGCAAAATGTAAATTTGATATGTTTGCTCTTTATAAAGACTGGCTGTTTTGTGTAGTCTGGGTGGCTATCAGTGAATGGGAAAGTTACAGGTTGATGATAACAATTGCTTAGTCATCCTTCTTCTGCTGGATGGACTTTAGTTGAGTGCAGATGGATGATATGACAAATTTATTGCTTACTAAAGAGTTCTCAGTTCTCATTACAGAATGATTGTGAGGAGAGATATTTTTTAATTAAGTCTTCATTTCCTTTGAAATATTGTCTAAACTGTCATAAAACTTGCTTTGTTGAAGTTGAAATGTCTTTTGCTTCCCCTACATTCATCTTAATTAGTATAGAACTACTGCAATTCTTAACAAAATGGGAAATTAAATGCATGAACAGCATTAAAATATAAGGTAAAAATGAAGAAATGTAAGTTCAAACATATATGTTTTGAAAAATTACTAAGGAGCACAGCTTTATAGAAAGCTCGCAATACTTTCTCAAAAACCTGACTGGTTCCAGTGTGAGATCATCTGTGAATAAAAAGGTGCAAAACACCATTAGGACAACTGATAATTTGTGTAAGTCGCTCTTGTTAATCACATTTTTCTCTTTTTATAATGCACTTATTATTCCAGTGAGGCTTTTAGGTTAGAAATTCAATTTCATAATATTTTAACTTGGAAAGCTGCAGTAGAGGAGGATTTATTAGTGGGGCAGTCTTTAACACTAATCTGTCCTGTGTGCTGCCTTGTGCTCTTTAATGACTTTACCAATGCACTTCAATATTAATATTCTTTCTGGTTGGCAGGCTGGTGCAGTGAAAAACTGAGAAGATTTACATCTCATCCTTTGATGTTACAAAAATTACTTAATTGTCACGATTATAATTTTTTGCATTATGCTGGCATCTAAAAATGTTTACTGTGATCACAGCACTATGATGTGTTTAATGAACATGGAAACTAAAGCATCTGTACACCAAATATTTTACACCAAAAAAGAGAAGACAGAAAAAAAGACAGTGGAAACTATTGCTATCCTGACTCTAAGGAAAGAGATAGGGGTCTGGTGTGTTGGAGTCCTTCAGGAGCTATAAACAGCAGGAGGAACTTGTGTGTTAGTTCAGTGCTTTAACTTCAATATCTGTCATGTTATTGTTGGATGGTGAGGTTTGACAAGCAGCCATTTAATTTGCTAATTTTTAACCAAGTTTTTGTGTTCCTGTTACTATTCATGGTCACTTCTGTAATGTGTCTAATTGCATGGTTGGAGGTGCAGTGTGCTCAGCACTTGGGTCCTGCTGCCAAACCATGTGTTGATCTGGTCAGCTTCAGCAGGTCACTCGAGCTTTGATCTGACTCCATGTGTAAAATCTCGGCAATGTTTGCCTACCTTTGTGAACTAATTGAAGATCTTACTGGTGAAAAGCACTCATTAGGAGAGAAGTGGGCCATGTTATGGTTACTTTTCAGACATAATTGTACAGTGTTAATTATAGGGTAGGAGAATTTTTTTTTTTTTTAAGGAATAAAAACACAAGTCAGCTTCTAGTTTTTAGCGTCACACAAGAGGCTGGCTACCTTGCTTTTTACAGCTTTCTGTAGCTCTACTGTCAGGAGGAAAAGATGTGAAATATCCCCCTCCTGTCCAGCTGCACCATCTTGCATCACGTGGTGTAATTGCAGGTTCACAGACTGTTTGGGTCAAGGTTGTCTCTGCTGAAAATCAGTGGGAGGAATAAGTTGCTGTCAGACATCAAGTCAGAGCATCTTTGAAGGCTTGAAAGGCTGCCATGTCCCTTAGTGCTCAGTCTGAATTAAAATATTTAACACTGAAGACAGAAACCTGTCAGAGGTACAGCCAAGGAAGTCTAAGTGTCTTAGTACTTGAAGCATGTGTTTTCTTTTCTCCCTCTATTGTCATTCTGTTATTGAGGTAGAAAATATGGCAGCTGAAAATGTAAACACTTTTCTTTGTCTCATCTTGCAGGCCAAAACAGCAACAACAGAATAACTTTTCCTTGTTTCCTTCCACCAAGGGCTGGAATTTCAGAGGGGTAAGTTTAGTACTGTTTTGTTTACGCAATAGCATTCCCTCCTACTTCATTCTGTTGCAGTGTAACTTTGTACTTACACCATGATCTGTGAGGACTAAAATAATGGCAAAACAATTAGACCTTTTAGTTTTGTACCCTCCTAAAAGGCTTTTTAAAAATGCCAGCTTTTTTTTTTTTTAAAGTGATTGGTTGTATTATTATGAGGGGTGCGGGACATAATCACACTATACATTAACCTACTGTAAACTAAAAAAATAGGGTGTGTTTTCATATCTGAAAATAAATAATGAAAACTGGACTGATACTCTTTAATGTAGATATTTGTAAAGTTATTGAAAGTTTGTATTATGTGAACTTTGCAGAAGTACAGTTAAATCGTAACAAAGATTTACGTGAGTCTCTTACAAGGCAGAAGGGAATTGGTTTTATTTCTATTTGCATGGCTGAGTAAGGAAATATGGAAGCTTGTGTGTTCCCACAGAAACTGACTGAAAAGATACATGAAAAAGCAATGCAAGTGACACTGAGAATCTTAATATTTGGTGGGGGTATCAGGAGCTTTTATTCTTGTCCTCTTCAGGTTTCCAAGGTAGCTTCTTAGGTAGGTTAATTTGTTCAGAGAGTCATCTGTTATCCCCTCTCCGTCTCCTATGGCCTGTGAACCCTTACACCATTTGGTGTAAAACTTAATGTGATGGTGGTGTTGCAATGGCAGTGGTGTGTTTGCCATGTGTGTAAGTGCTGGAGCCTGAGATACAGTGCAAGAGAAGTCACTGCATGTTGTATCTAAGTCATAGTGATCTTTTGGTTAAAGGAAGGGCTCTTCTGCCTTGCAAACACTAAATTACCATTACCTGTAATGTGGACTGACTTGTACTTGGGAGACCATATAAATTTGTTTTCTCTGAGCTTCTTCCAACAAAATAGTTAAGTAGACAGACATTACTTAAGTGCTTTGCTGAAAGAGTAAATGGTATTGACAGATTTACTGATCTGTGTTGCTATAATATGGTAGACTTCATTAAAAAAATTTTTTTTACAATATCTGGTACTGACTTTTGCATTCTAATTTGGTGTTTTAAATAGAGTATCCACTGTTGTTTACGGTGAGCTTTTTATTGTCACTATTTCTTGTGTTATTCTATTGTTATTGTGTTAGGGGTGAAGTTGTCAGTGATACTGAGAGAATAGTTCCCTCACAACAGCCCTGTCAAGAGTGTAGGCAAAATATCAACAACCTCTAAGCTGTAGATTAATTATACAGTGCAGAGCCAGTTTAAAAATAAAATTGACTCAGTGTTTCCCCCAGTTCTCTCCCAGCTATGCTGGAAAAGTAATTGAGGAAGAAGGTGGGCATGAAAATAGTAGGAAGAGTATTGTAGGTGTGAGTCGTAGCTGAAGAAACAATGATCCCAAGTTCAGAGCAGTAGCTCACTGCAGTAAAGACATGGGGCTGGTTTAACAGTGGCAGCATGAGGTCTGTGATCCTGTGTGGTGCAGGTGGAGCAAGCTGTACACAAAGAACAGAAAACTGGGGAGTAAAATACTTCAGAATCAAGAACCTGAAAGGAGGTAGGAATACTAGTATTGGAGAAAACAGGCAGCAAGTTAATGGATCTTCAATGTGCTTCCTTCATGTGTAGAAATGAAGATCTGTGCCAAGTGACTGCCACCTTATTTTTAAGGAAACTTAAAATTTTGATACTTACACAGATGTGAAGTTCTACAGCTGTAGTATTTCATACAGTGCATAGTAGGCAGTTGCAGTTGTTTGAAACAAATGGCTGCATTGAGGGAAGAACCTGTGTGAGTCGTTCACTTGATCTGTTTGGATGCTGAAGCCAAGATAGCTGAGCACTGGAAAAGAGAGAGCTAAGTGTCTGTTGATGTTTGCATTGTGTGAGCATTAATTTTATTTTGATGGATGGAAAAATTGTGTTATGAAAAGCCCAGTGAGCAGACTTGAAGTCACACAGGTTTTCATAGAGATGGTGAAAGATAATAGGTTGGCTTTGATGTCTTTTCTCAAACATGACTAAAACCTTGCTGGCTAAAAGAGCTGGGTTAATGTTGACAGTGGAGCAGAGCCACAGCTGAGTATAACAAACACAACTCTGGAGCTGACTTATTCATGGCTATGGTTTTTTTTAACTTCTATATCTATTATTACAGACTATAATACAGGATCATTTCAACAGTCACAAAAAATAATAAAGAATAAAGTGATTAGCACAGAATTGCAACATTGTATTCATCTCCCTGTCCTCACTTTGCAGTCAGTTCACTCAGTTTCAATGTCTCAGTATCATGCTGATAAAGGGACATGTCAAAGAGGCCTTGAACATACACCAACGTAAACCTCAGAGTAAGATAAGGAAGGCCCGGAAGGTACACATTTATCAAAGAAACTCCTCTGCACTTCTCTTTTCCTTACTTAATTTATCAGAAGAAGCTGATTTCCATCTTGAGCAGCTCTTTCGAGCCCTGTGGTTGGAGATCACATTTAACTCTCTCAATGGGGATTTTCATGTCAGAATGATACCATGTTTCTGTCATTTTTAGATAGTGGTAGCAGTGGCTTCCAGAATTTTGGGCAATGTTTAGATATCAGTGGGAAGAAAGGAGTTTATTAATTTTTTCTTTTTTTAACTGAGTAAATCAAACCTGGTTGACATTAAATTTTGGCTTAAAGTTACTGAGCAGTGAAATCTTTTTGCTGTAAATCTCCTCCTGCATACACAGAAGACATCAGGTTAATTTGGGGTTTGAAGAGATTTTTACAGTCAGGTGTCCAGCAAATAGACTATTATAGAGGGAAAGTATTTATAGTGAGAACTGTCATTCCTGAGGAAGAAACGGAACCTGTGGAGATAAGAATATCCCACACTGAAGGGAAGACCAGAACATAGGAGATTAGGTGTTAGATGTGGTACTTAAAATAGAAGAGGAATAAAGCAAAGGAATATAAAATACAGAATATAGAAAAGGAATAAAAGCAAAATCCTATCCTGGATATAGGATTGGAGAAGGAAAGAGGAGGAGTCTGCAGCTTGGAGAGAGGGATAGTCAGGGTGGAGAAAGCAAAGAGCTGTGAAAGAATTGGGAGAGAAAGAGAGTGGAAATGGATAAAATATAGAAATGGAGGTAAGCTACTGAGTGTAAAAGTAGAGAGATGGAAGCACAAAGTGGAGGAAGAAATTTATATAACACTGCAAGTTGTCTTGGGGTAACGTTATGATGTGTATCCCATATCGCTGCCTATGCCCAGAAATTAATTTCTGTGTCTTTCTATGCCTCTAAACTGAGCCTGAGAGGGGGAAGGAAAAAACTGAGCAAAACTTTTTCAGGGCAGTTTGCAGCTTGTTCAAGGTCACACAGAGATAGCAGGTTTTTTTTCCAGCTGCGGGAGGAGAGCGAGGAAGCACCCGGCTTGCTGCTTTCCAGTCAGCTTTTGGCCAGTTCTTTCAGCTTCTTGTTCTCCGGAGAGAGAGACTGAGAGTTGGACTTTGTTTTTCCTTCTCTGGAATTCCGGATTTTCTCCCTTTTATACTGGACTGTTTTTTTCAACCTCAGAGCACATCGGGAGGACTTTCCACCAGGCACAGAGGGCCTGGCCCTGGCCCAAGCCCCAGCGCCGAGGAGACCAAAGGGAGGACTCTTAACACTTTCCCAGGTTTTTTTCCTCCACAGTGAAAAGTTTTATTATTTAGCCTTATTTTCCTTTTCCCGTGTGTTTGGTAAATAAATAGTTTTATCTTCTTCACTTTCCTTTGAGGAAAATTTATTTTTTCCCCGAACCTGGGGGGGGGAAGGGGTAGTTGTGCCTTCTCTCAGAGGATATATTTCTAAATTTGGCCAAACCGGAACACAAGTTTATCAGTTCAACATTTGCAAGTGCTGACCCTGAGATGATAAGATGATGTGGGTGGGGAGCAAGCTGTGGCTGGGACTTGGTAAGGAGAAGAAACACAAATATCTGAAGGGATGAGGCAGTTCAGAGGCAGGTTAGTAATGAATATAAAGGAAGTACCAGCACAGATCTTGGCACAGAAATTAGTATTAATTCTATTTTTACTTTATCTTCTGATTGCCATTAATTCTCACTGTTCTTCTCATCTCCATGCCACCATTCCCTTAAAACCTTGATGCAGATAAGTGGCTTTCCTCAGCCTTGCTGTTTGGTGCTTATGAGAGAGCAGGTCAATATGCTGCTCTGAGTCTGTGGAAATAATGTGTTATGTTGCTGTGCAGGGTGGGAAACGGCTTCATTTCATACAGCATTCCATCAAATGAGGATTACATTTGTACAGTCATCCACATACAATTAGAAGATGTCAGGATTAAAGCTTCTGTGGTTTTTTGGTACTTTTGATACAGTCTTCAGTTATATGCTTGTATGCTATGTTTCACCACACTGAGCAGTCAGTTTTATAAATAAGGAAGTTCTGAATTCAAGAAGAAAAAGAATCTCTCTTGAGAGTGAGATTTCAGCTGCTTTATCTGTCTCCCTTCCTGCTCCCTTAAAAACACTCACTTTGTTTATTCCAGCAAGATAAGCTTCTAGACTTAGATATGCAAATGGAAGTCTTCAAATGATTGTTTTTCTAAAAAAAAAAAAGAAAACCCAACAAAAACTTAAATAAAATTGGTACATTTGCTGAAGTAGTGGTACACGGTGTTGCTATGACGAAGTGTGAGGTGACTATGAAGAAACTGCCAGTCAATCAAAAGAAAAGCCATTACCTGATTAGTGAAGAATGCTGGGCTGTAGGCAGAACTGAAGAGGATGCTGCTTTTGTCTGCACTTGTCTCTAATATGTCTTTCCACTGTTCCACCAAGAGAGCATCATTTCCTGCATGCTTTGAGCAGACTTCTGAACCATTATGATGGCTTCTTTATTTCCTCCCTGCCATGCACAACAAATTTGGCTGAAGATCTTCAGTGCTAAAAATAGTGAAATCTAAACCAACATTTTGTACTGAAATAGTTGGAGGCATGTGTTTAGTGCACAGTTGCCTGAAGATTGAAGATAATTTATTGCATCGTGTCTTCTTCCTATTTCGTCCTTCCTTGTTTCCTTTCTAGTTTTGCAAAAGCATCTAACTGAGCTGCAGATGTGGTCACCTGTGAGGAAGGCTGATCTAATTTATGAGAAAGCTGACATAAATAAGTGTTAAATATGCTGAAAGTCAATTTTAGATGTGGTTTCTTTGCTAGTTTTACTGCACAAATGTTTGTGGCGGAAAAGATGTCTGTCATGCCAAATGAGAAGAATTCCAGTCTTTTCTGCACTTTTTTTTTTAGAAAACAGTATATTTTTGTGCAGACTGGCACACTTCAGTTATCCCTTTCAGGGTGTACGAATCTCAAGATTAAAAGATAAGAATTGCTAAGAGAGAAAAGAAGTTCTTTCATGGCTTTAACTTGATGATTAATTGCATAAATTACATAATTATTTACTACCATAGAAAGCACCTCTGTACCTCTCCTGTATTGTGCCTGGTTTTACTTAATTTCTGTATCCACTGATAGTTGTTTGCTTAAGCAGTGATGTTACCTGTAACAGAAACATATTAGAAGTGGTATCATACAGGCCATTTTTCATACTTGTTGAAATGAAGTTATGCACTAATGTCTCTACATCAAATATGCTTAAATATCATTATCTCTTAGTATGTCCAGTATGATTTAAAAACACATCATATGCATTAAAAACCTGTGTGGTTTTCTGTTAGTTCAGTATACTCCTAGGCATAATTTAAGCAGCCTCCTCCTCCTTGGATGGTTATGTCATTGACAGCATGTTTTTATAAGTGATTATTTTGTGTAGTCACAGCATAGCTGGGAGTGGAATAATTGTACCTGTTGTGACACAGCAGTCAGGAGTCAGTTCCTTCCCATGCCATATACAGACTCTGAGGCAGGGGTGTCCTGCTCTCCAAGGCTGCTCTGGTGCTGCTGCTTCCTTCCTTCACCTCTGCAGAGTCCTGTGTCTTCTGACCTGCAGCAGGTTAAAGAGATGCCAGGTGGATGCTTGGTCCCTGACCCGACTCATCCCCCTTTGTCTTTGAACAGAAGAATTCCATATTCCTTTTCTGCTTTCCAACAGATGATGAATTCCTGTGTGCCACTGGCTCCTTTTAGATCTCTTCCTCTGTCTTCTTACCGTGGGTTCAAGCTCTTCCATTTCAGAGTTTAATTGTCTCAGCTCATCTCTTTTACTGCCTGGCTCTGCTCAGACGTGCCTTTGGTCTGCCTCTGTGGAGGAGCTGGAATGCTGCTGTCCAGCTTTGACCTTTCCTGGGCCAGAATGCCCCTGATACCTGACACCAGAAATAGTGAGAAGCAATTCTGTAAGTCTGTTCTTGCAGTTCTTCCTCGGGAGCACTGCAGGAGCAGGGAAGCTTCCCACCATTGGTAGCAGCAATGTAAGGAGCATTACAAATATCCTTTTGTGATACAGAATTTCTAGTTCAGAAGACAGGAGCTTATAAATGGTAGGAAATAGACACCCTGGACACGGATTTTTGTTTGTAGAAGAGTTGGTTTGATGTCTCCCTGCTTAATCTGTGGGCGGAGTTTTAAATGGTTTAGCTTGTTATTGGTTTTGGTTTTGAGCAAACCATTAGAACTGTTGTTGATTAGTCACAAGACTAATTTCTCTTGGAACAGCAAGGTTTATGTTGGCAGACAAATAGAGATGCTATCAGGAATTCATTGTGTGGCATTTGCGTAACTGGATAGCAGTCGATTCCATCCACAGTTTCAAAACACTTCAGCATTGTTGTATTCTTAATGTATACACTGAATTCAAAAACCAATTCAGAGTGACCAGTTAGACAATTTGTAAGACTTAAAAAATGTCTTACTCCAAAGCCATGTGCTGAGTCAGCATGGTTTGATTACTGTCACTTCTACCCACAGTGTGTGATGCGAGATTAGTCATGTCATGCTAGAATGTTTTATTTGAAATTCCAGCAAAACATGGTTTGTTGATGTGTTGGTTGTTAGGCCTGTGATAAATGGCCATATCTCTTTGTAGAACCAATGGGTACTGTAAATTACAAGGTCCTCTGCATACAGTAATGTGGCAAAAATCATGAACGTGCTGGAGAGACATCTGTGAGTTGTTTATAAATCAGTTACAAAGGAGAATGATGTGGGCTGGGCTTCAGACTTCAGCGTTCCAGGATTTCAATAGTTTGGGACTCGGGTAGACAAACTTGTGCATATTTTACGGGCTATTACTGCTTGTGCTGCCTAGAGAGTGCTGTACTGCTTAGGAATTTGCACTGACTTAATTAACTTAATTCAGTAGCTGATTATTAAACTTCCACAACTTTTACATCTGAAGTCATCTATGAGTTAAGTACATAGCCATTAAACCTTTCCACCTAGTTTACAGAGGTGCTTCCAAGTTAATTACGTGGTAGTTATAGAAAATACACTTTAGATTCTATGTTTCTTGGGGCAAAAATATTTAGGGCCTTATGGAGCACTTGGCTGAGGCATTCATGAAAAGACCTTCGCAGACTTTTACACTTTTATATCTGCAAGACTTTTCCCCCATGACTTTTTTTGCTTACTAAAGCTTAGTTATTCAATTAATACTTTGAATTTTTCTGATAATGAAAATAGTGTAATATCTCCCATTTGGAAGGGTTTTGTATAATTTAATTTTATCTTTTCAAAAATTGGTTGGTTTTTTTTTTTTTTTAATACTTCATACAGTCATTGTATGAAGGATTTTGGGGTTTTATTTTATGGATCTTTGTAAGTGCTTTGTAACAAGTTTATTTTTGTTCCGGGTGTGGTTTGTTATTTATAGTAGAAATATTCTGTATATGCTATAAACCCTCCATGCCAGCTATTTTGCACATACAGACAATACTGAGCTAGAAGCAGCATGTGATAGAGCAGATAGGTCCAATTGTGATCCTCTTTGGCTAAGTTGGATGTTCTGTTATAGAGCAGATTTCCTGTCTTTAATCATAGACTGGGTGTTAACCTTGTACTCCTGCTGTCATTTACTGTTCTTTTCTTTGTTGAGCAGCAGATGAACTTGACCCCTGTTCAATTCAACTCAAATCCAGCTCTGCCCATTTCTTTGTCTTTGTTTCCCCTCACTTCACCAGTGGCTGCTCTTTGAGAACACGTGATGTGAAATTACTATTTCCTGTGACTTTGTTTCAGAAACCTGTAATGGTTAACAGAGTGGTGCTGTTGTCCAGCTGAATTTGGTGCCACTCAGTCTGAGAAACCAACATTTTAGAAGCAATTTTGAACTGTAATTAGTATTTTATTGATGCTACAGTGTTTTCTATTAGCAATTTTATTTTCAAATGTCTAGTGGATATGAATGGCTGCACACATGGGCTTGAATTGCTGTTTTGTTTACTCGTTGTGATGCTTGCAGGAGAACTTGGTGTTATCACAACCTGTTACAAAGATCCATTTTTAACATTGCTCTTTCCATTTTCTCCAAATTGTTGTTATGGTCTGTTCTCTTATTTCCTAGTGCTTGTACTGTAAAAACTCACTGGTCATTCTAAGATGATTGTAAAAGTTTCCAATTTGGTGGTGCTTAGGTATTATTATTTAAAGCTGTGGATTAAATTTTAAGTAAAAGTAAATAGATGGACTACACATTTGGAAAAGGTTTCAAAAGCATAGCCAGAGACAGTTGGGAAATCCTCCATACTGGAAGTTTTGTTCTAACATCTACCTCTCCATTTCCAGTCCCTCTGCAGTTCCACAGGTTCTAATTTAATTAGTCAAGTTGTAATTGTGACAGAAAGCTAAACAAAATCCCTTTAAGGACCAGGAGAGGAGGAAAACCTCCTGAAAAGTTCTGAACTTCTGAAACAGCTTACAAACAGTCCTAGAGCTGATGGGAAAAGGAAATTTGAGTTCTTTCTGATTGGAAGGAGCATTTTGAGTGGTTTGTTGGTTTCTCTAGGAGGGCTCTCATTCATTCCAAACACAGAGGTGCTTTCACAGCCAGATTTGCTCAAACATCTCAGTTGTAGAATGAATCCTAATTATTTCTAAGCATAAGAGCAAGATTCCTCTTGTAAGCTAATGCTGTGGTTAGAATGTACACAGCACTTAACAATTATGGCCATCTTTTAAAATCTGTCACAAATGCATAACAACAGCAGTATGGTGGCGTCTTCCATTTATTGCAGCCTGGAAACAAATTTTATTGTTACAGTAGCAACCAGAAAAAAAGGTCTCCATTTTGCTGAATATCACATGAACATTCTCTAAAGAATTTATAATCCAAGCGTATGTAAGAACATACTGTAATATTTCTTTAAGAATACTAAATTAAAAATTTTAAAGTAAATTCACACCTGTTGAAGCTCTTAAATTTCGTTCATGATGACAGATCTTTGTAATTACTGGATTCTGTTACATGTTTTGAAGTGGGATATCCCATTCTAATGGAAGATGTATGAAGCAGTGTATATAATATGATCCTGACATGATTTGTGGTAATGTTCTAAGGATATGTAAACTGCACACTTAAAAATATTTATTACATTGTTCTTAATGCAAAAACTGTACACTGGTGGTGTCTGTCTCTTTCTAGATTGTGATTAAATTGTTAAGCTTTTCAGAGAGCGTTAAATTTAGCATTCTTAAAACACTCATAATGCACAATGAGAAAACAGTTTCAATCTCTGTGCCAGCAGGCTCCCCACTGAATTTACAAAATTTATTTATTTTCCAAGCACTGTTTTCAGTTGTTTACAGCCTTAAATATCCTCAGAAGTAGCAGTCATAGGTTTCAACAATCCTTGTGTCCTCTGAGACACTTCCAGTCCAAAGCAGAGCTTTAGTCTTGTGAAAAGGTCATGAAATGAGGGCAGCTGTACCGATCCTAAAAAGATTAGATTAGATTTCGTGTCCTGCCTGCAAGGATACTGGGAGGAGATGGGAGAGAACTGCAGCACTTCCTGAGGGTCCTCAGTTGCTCAGTGGCTGGTGCAGTTTGGTGTGGCATTTGCTTCTGGACTACTACAGTCCTAGAAGCAAAAATAAAAATTACTCTCTTTTAAATGTCTTCAGCAAACCATAGCAATTTTTTCACATTCTGGGAAGCATTATCTTAGAGTTCCTCAGATTTTTATCTCTGGGAGAATATGTGAGAAACTACAAATACAGTGGTTTGTACTATGGGAGATGGGATGGGTAAATATTGATGTCTTGCAGGGAATTTGCTACTGATGAACATCTCTCCCAGCCCTTGGAAGGAGCAAGGTCAAACTTCACAACACTTGAGATGTGTATTTTCCCCTTTGTGCAGTAAAAAATCCTGGTTGCAGCAGTAGGATACTGCCCTGGAAGAAGGAGTTTTATGTATCTATTTTCCTATTTGTAATATCTATAATTTTAAGAACTCTGCAGAACAAAGCAACAGTGAATCTACTTAGGTAGCTTTGCTCGCATTTTGCTGTGATTTTTGATGTAGCAACTGGAAACTGTGTGCTGTCTGAATAATGACTTATCATGTGCTGCTGGTTACAAACATTTGATAGGCTCCAGCCTTATGCCACCATGCTGCTTTGGGCATTTTACAAGTGAGAATCCTAAGGCAGGAAACTTTCTGAGACCTGGTGTTGTCAGATTTTTTAATTTTAGTTTTTTAAAAAATTTAAATGATGAATAGCTGGTGTTCATTCTCTGTTCTTGAAAACTATAGTTACAGCAATATTTAATTCCCTTTATCCAGAGCTTTGTGGATGTTTCTGGCTATTTATTCGATTCTATGTTCATTCTGCTGTCTTGTTTCATTTTATGTTTTGTTGGAGTGGGCAACAGTGCTGTAACTACACAGGGACCAAAGGACCAGCTTTCATATATTTACATATTTTGAGTTTGTCAGTTTTGATTTCTAGACCTCATTCTTTTGAGGAAGTTGCTGTCTGGAATCTAGATAGGGTATCTTAGATTTCCTTCCTTGGTACCTGTGTTGCTGTTTACAATATAAGTAAGTTCAAGCTGCACTTTCTTTCAGGTGGATGCCCTTGATGCTGCTGTCAACAAAGTGCAGAGTACCTTGGAGGTGACTCGTGTGCAACTGCAGGGAAAAAACACAGATAGAATGTTTTCTGTCCTCAGATTGTAGAAAGCAGGTTGTGCCATCCCATTAATTTGTGTTGATTGATACAGGTAGGGGGCCACACTGCTTTAAATATTGTTTATTAAATTGATGAGAAAAAGCCTGACACAAAGCTGAAATCTGTAGTATCTGCCTTTAGGCTTCTTAAATTCTGATGGCTGCAGAGGCAGGTGGTTATAGATGGCCTGAGGAGTAGTGCAAGTGCAAATATAAAGAAGCATAACAAATTAAAGTCTTTACATGTTGTGGTCTCCAGGAAGTGGAATATGGAAATCCAAATATTACCAGGAAATCTGATTGGAAAATGTCTACCTGACTTCCTCCTTGGTGCAAATAAAGGGCTACAGGTATCATAACACTTGAGAAAACTGCACTCCTGTATTTGAACCTGGGTGAGGTGTTACCAGATTCTGATAGCAAAGGATTAGGGTTTCCTGTATGGGGTAAAAGATTATTTAAGAAATACCTTTAAGTTAATAAAGAGAGAGTAAAGAATGCTTGAAAAATATTTCAGGCTTATATATAGAATTTATATGTATTTCCTTGGAAAAATAAACTATGTTCTGCTGGAAGGGTCTGAAAAGAAGGTGGCTAGGCTGGATTTTAGCTCACCTTTGGGCAGGGAAGACAGGCCAATAGCATTCACCAAGAGGGATGTACTTGAGTAATTTTTTAAGTCTTGGCCTAAAATTTCTGCATTCTGAAAGGTCTTTCAGTCAGTATTTTCTGTCTGCAGTAATGTCATGGCTCCTCTTCTCAAAGGAACTGGTTGCTCACTGGTATCAGTTTCACCTTTTATTTTCTTCCTCCAAGCTCAGCAGAAATTTTCAATCAGAAGAAAGATTGCAGCAGATCACTAAGGACTTGTTTTTTTTAAAGATGAAGTTTGAATTGCTGTTATCTTGTCCCCAAATTTAAATTTATCTTGACATTCTTGCCAAGTGGAAGAATGCAGAATTCTGCAGCTGGCAAAAACAGCTCTGTGCAGATCTGAGCAAACCACAAAAGACTGAACAGGATAGGGACAGATTAAGAGTGAGATGTAATTCTTCAGTTATACTGAACTACTAGTGATAAAATCAAAGCCTGCACTTGACCTTTTATGCAAAATTGGGGTGCTCTGCCATGCTTATCTTTGCTCCTTTATTCTGGGCTGATTCTAAAACACCCTGTACTTCATTTTTACCATTATGCTTCCGTGACTTTAAGAACTCCTGCTAAGCACATCCCCTAACTGTTCAAATACTAAAAAAAAAAAAAATCTGTAAAATAAATATTTAAAAGTTCTGCCCAGTATCTACCAGCTCTTTTGTTTGCTGAGACATCTACATTTGGAGACAGTTGTCTGCCCTTGAGTTTAAAGCCCATTGCTGCTGTTTAAGAATTGCACAGGTGGGAGATGGACTGTTTCAGTTACAGAGACTCAAAGTTCCCAAACACCTACCTGTTATTTTGGAAACCGGTTAGTATATCTTTACCTTCACCACACTGGTGCTGTTCACTTATTGGCTGTTTGTAAAACACTTTTGTCTATTTAAAATATTATTTTGAAGCGGTGTGTGAGAGAAAAACCACAGCAGAGATAGACACGACATTACAGACCCCTTAGCTTCTGACACCTGCAGTGTGTTGCATGACAGGAAGTGAGAGCAAACTGTGTGGCTGCATGGGGAGTAGTTCCTGCTGAAAACTGAAGGACAGACATAGGGACTTCTTTGTAGCAAAGACTTTTCACTGTCACGCTGAAAATTAAGAAACCTCCTCAAATCTGAGTACAATACAAAATAACTCATGGTGTGGTGCTGCTTGTTTGTGCATCATCAGGTAAGCGTGAATTGAGATGGTTTAACTTTTTATTGTTTGTGTATAAGTTGGAATTGCACAGATACTCCTTCCAAGCATGCCAGGATTTAAGATTAGGTATTGATTAAACCAAAATGTTGTTTGGCAGGAATGTTTCCTTCTATAAGGAAAGAAATTTGCTAAAGGTTGAGGTAATATACTCTGCTATTCCCAATGGGACGGAGGACGGTTTATTTTTCTCTCTGTATTGGTCGTTGGTTGCTGCAGGATGATGGGTTTAGGTCTTTGCTTCTGCTTTTCTGTCATACCCATGTAAACATCTCTGCCTCAATCTCCTAGGCTGAAAATGTGAATTTTGGCTGATGCTAGGGTTTAAAGGGGAATATTTGTAGCAATATGCATTATTGTCTCCATTGTCAAAGTGAAAGCTGTAACACATCCTATTTACAGTGTGTTTACACTGCAGAATGATTCTGCTCAGCAGCATGTGGATGTGGTATCACTTGGAAAACTGGGTGCTCTGATGGACACTACCCTTTGGAAAGATGTGGATAGAAAAGTAGCAAGATAGATAATTACTGTAGAGAATACAGCCTTTGAGGGAGGTTTAAAAGATTTTGTGCATCTTGTGTATAGAAAAACAAAACTTGGTATCAGATGTGAGTATAGGTTTATCTCTGAGTGTGTGTGAACAGTTGCAAGGTGGGCACTTGTTCTCTGTATTTGCCAAGTATAGCACAGGAATAAATGGGCTTTTTTCATAGCAAGGGAGATTGAGGTTAGATATTTTGGGGATAAATACTTCCTGATTTTCGTGTTCATTAAGAGTAGAACAAAGTATAGAATTAGAATCTTTCATTTCAAACTGCTGTATAAAAACTTTTCAACCTGTCTTACATGTTGCAGTGGTTAGCGTTTAGTGTACTTGGTTGTTCTTAATGATTTGTGTTGAGTTTTGATTTTGGGCTGTTAGTATGTGAATAGGAGTAGCCCATTAGGGACACCAGTGAACAGATGTGATCTCAAATTTTGCAGCTCCAGCCGCAGTTTACAGCATCCTTTCTTGGAAAACTAGAGAGCATCCTCTCATTTAGGAAGCCATGTTATTTCAAAATATTTGTGTATATGTTGAATCAAGGTGGGGGCCTGTAGTGTGAGGCAAATCAGGGATCTGGAAACCTTAAGGCTCTACAACACCTGACAGGAAGATGTAGCCAGGTGGGGCTCAGTCTCTTCTCCCAGGTAACAAGTGACAGGACAAGAAGAAACAGCTTCAAGTTGGACCTGGGAAGGTTTAGATTGGATATTAAGGAAAAATTCTTCACCAAAAGCATTGTCAAACACTGGAACGGGTGGTCTAGGTCAGTGGTGGAATCACCATTCCTGGAAGTGCTTAAAAGCCACGTAGTTGTGGCACTGAGGAACATGGATTTAGTGGTAGCTCGGCAGTGCTGGGTTAATGGTTGGACTTGGTGATCTTAGAGGGATTTTCCAACCTAAGGGATTCAGTGACTCTGTGTTCAAGGGCCTGTGTGCCCTGCAAGTGCACAAAACCTTTAAGAATAGACTTAGAGCATTAAAACACCCCAGCTTTGATTATTCTCGCTTTTACTGTAAAGTTTGCAAAAGTTTCAGTGTATTATCTCTTCTAGATTCCAGTTACTGGTCCTCTCCCCCGTCTTCCAAAAAGGGGAAGGAAGAAGGTTAAATAAAGACAGAGTAAATACCAGTGCTCAAACAAAGCTGTGCTAATCCTTGTCCTTACAGCATCCCGTACATGCACACCCATTTCCTGTTGTTAACGTTAAACACATTGAATATTACTTTCATTTCATTGTTCACTACAGTGTTCTTTTTGCATTACATTGACCGGAAAATCTCCATCACAACGAGCAGTGCAGAAGCAGAGCCTGCTGCCTGTGGCCAGGGGAGGCTGGCAAGGAGCTCCCATTTTGGCCAGCAGAGATGTGGTGACTCCTGGAAGTGCTTAAAAAGTGTGAAAGCCATCAGTGGCAGAGATGACCTCACCTCCATTGCAGTTTTCACTGTGCTGTAACAGAGCAGAGTCTGTTTTTTCATTTGTTTTCTTTGGAATACCAGGAACAAGCAAGTTCTGTTCCTAACACCAGTATCCAGGGCTCCTGCCAGCTGAATGTGTGCAGGGTGGGAAGCTGGACTGTCCTCGCTGTGTCCCAGGCTCAGTGCAGGCTGTGCACTGGGGTCATCTCTGGCCATGTCTCCCTTAAAAGCAATAATGTTTAGCATTTTGTGTCACTCTTGAGAAGATGAAACCTGGAATGTCTCTGGTATTCCAAACAGCAGAGGGCAGTGGAAATGTACACGGAAACCAGTTTTGTTATAACACTAAAGAATTTTTGGTTGCAAGTTCCTTTTGCCAATATAACATAAAGAACTGTGTAGCAGGTTCTGGAATTTCAAAAAAATTTTGTGTTAGAATTCACTATTTTGAGAATATGGTCTCCAAAATCATGTACAATGCATCATTCAGCTAAAAAAAAGCATCATGCTCTGAGGAAACTTGCTTTAAGATGTTTTTGTCTCTGCATCCCACCAACACTTGTCAGCGGTACAGCCACGGAAGTGGGAGATGAACAGGGAGGCTCACTGGTATTGGCATGAAGGTGAGTGACAGGCTGTGGTAAAGTGAAAAGAGGGCTGACCTCTAAAGGTGGTGGAAGAGCCATCTCTTTCTGAAAGTGCTTAAACTCTAGGGCATGAAATGTCACTTTCTTGTGAAATTGCAGTTGGTTACCTTGGAATCACGCCCCATATTCAACAGGAAGTGTAGATATTTCTTGCTGCGGGTTGCAGAGAGAGTTGTTTGTGTGATTAATATGTCACATTCTTCTGCTATACAGACTATCTAGAACTGTGCATTGTATCAGCCAGGCTCGAGTTCTTTGATTTTGTTTGGCTTTTTTTTTTATCATCTCTCCCTTTATTTCATTTTAGATGCTTGAATGCCAGAGCAGCAGGAGTGTGATATTGATGGAAAGTGTGTAATTGTGTGAGGCTTACTCTTTTTCTCAGTATCAGTATCATTCTGGCTTGAAGCCGGGTAATGCAACACCACTGCTGCCTCTTCTAGTCCACTTCTGAACTCTGCTTGGTGGGGTTAGAGCCCACCACCTGTAGCAGGAAATGTTAAATTAGTGATTATTCAACTAACCTTAACAGAAGATTATTAATCTCTTGCCCAGTGATTAAGCTGGATCCAAGGCATATTTCATTAACTGAGTAATGAAAAATGCTAAGAAAAATGCTGAAGCTTTTAGTCAGAATTTCTTCCTCTTGTATTAGGAAGACTAAACTGAAATGTTTTAACTTTTCTATTCGCTGGCTGTGTCAACTGTTAAACTTTTGGAAACATTTTAAATTAGACAGGAGAATAGAAACATTGTCTACTTTCCTTCTAGTCCAGTTAGTAGATTTTTCTTTCATCGTACCTCCCTTTTTGCATTCCTTTTAACATCTGTTTTGTACTGTTTGTGCCTCATTGCTGGACTGTTCTGAGTCCTCTATACTCTGTGGTGTAACTAACTGGGAGCTTGATAACTTTGAGATCATTTGAATGGGATTTAAAATGGGAACAGTGAAAACTTGAAACAGATCTTATAACCCAGGAGCAACAGCAGATGGAATTTTTTGAGTCATTAAAGGAATAAATATGGTCTTGGCAAGTGGTGCTTTTCAGGGCTTTTTAAAGCGAGATCAACGTGTTGGTTGGATGGGTGTGGACACACTGACAAACTACAAAGAAAAAAGAATGAGAATTGCAGTGTCTGAATATTCTTTTGAACTTACCAGTTTCTGTACATGTTAGAGACTTAAGAATTAGAAGGGTGTTTAGAAGTACACATCTGTATTTCAGTATATATGTGTGGATGTTGCTGCTAAAAAGTATTTACATATCAAGAGAATTTATAAGCTAACTGGATTTAAAAAAAAAAAGATATAAAAACAGTGTGACTAGAAATTCACATGGAAATCTGGATTATTGCTGTGATTTGATGTCTTTCTATAAAGAAGTGATGTTATGCTCCTGCCTTATTCTGAGCTGCTTCAACATCGGCTGTGATTCCCAAGGCATAATGCTTTGGGTGGGAAGATTCCTTGTAGATGTAGAGGTGTTCTCAGCTGGCTCAGGAGATACTGATTGCTTTTTCAAATTAAAAGAAAAAAAAATCATGTAATAATGCTGCTTTTCATGCAGACATAATCCACCCTTTGGAGTGTGGCTTAAACCTGGCATGTGATGTTTGACTTTTTATTGAGTATTTGATCAGTTTTCTCCCCTCCTTCCACATTCATCCCTTTTGATTTTATTTTTGCTCTACTTGATCTCTTCAAATCGATTTTCTTTGGTTAGTTTTGTTTTTTAACTCAGTCTGATACAGATATTGTCCCTAATAAAAGTGTACCATAAACTGAAGAGGAGCATAAAGCCCAGAACAGTGAATCCCTTCTTGCCTTTTTCTCAACACTAAAAATGATACAAAACTTTGTTAGCTAAATGGTTTTCCCTTTTCTGAATTATTGCAAGTTACAAATGTGTGTATATATCCACTTGTTATATGTATTTGTATATATTTTTATATGTGTGGTGTGTATGTGTGTATATATGCACTTCTACCTACTTACATTTATTTTAATCATATATTATGTCTCCATTATTTGCAAAGTTATTTTCTTCCAATTAGCAGTGTTGAAGTGTCTTCAGATGTATTTTCTGGAAAGACTGTTTTAAAAAATATTTTCATATGAAAACACTAAATACAGACTAATTATATGGTTTCTAATTTTTCTTTGTTTTGGACTTCTTGTTTTGGGGGCATGGGAAAAGTATTTCATTACAATGAATGGATTTCTGTATGAAAAAAAGGCCTTAAATTGTTTAGTGTTTGGTTTTGAAATGAGTCTGTGACTAAGAATGTCTAAAGATATGGTGTGCCTATGCAAATACATTGTCTTGAACTGTTATTTTTGATACCAATCTGTGTGCAGACACATTTCTAAGCATTTAGAATGGACAGATGATTTAACAAAAGTCAGCAATTCTTCTGAAAAGCATTTCCTTCACCATCACAGGATGGGTTTTGTCAAGCTATTTTTGTGCATCTTTGCATTTCATCTCCCAGGTGGTAAAGTATAAATCTGTGGTATTGATAATTAAAACCCTGTGATGGAGACTATGTTAATCCAGCCTTCCTATAACAATGTCTTATTGCTCTAATTCCTTTAATTAAATCATTACTTTAATATATAATTGGATATCTTATCTCCTCATCTCCTGTGAGATAATTATGGAAAGCAACTCTTTCCTGCTATGTAAAGGCCAGGAAGTGTGCTGTCTCTGTAACCGTGGATGTAGCCACAGCCTTTTGGGCAACAGGATCACAAACATTGAATTCAAAATTGTGATACAAAGGGCTTTTTCAGCCTAGAGGTACATGTTCAGATGCAGGTAATGAACCTGTGTGGTCAGTCAGAAAACACAGACACATTCCTGATCAGAAGGTGTACTTGCTACTATTTTCATGCAGATGTGTACCCATTTTTTAAGGTCTCCAAATACTGTGCAAAAAAAAGAGTTACTGATGTGTTCCAAGCTTTGCTGTTTTCCCAGCAAGGCAAAAACAGCATCATAACATTTTCCAATTTAGTTTGGTTCACGTACATACAAATTCTAATAGAGATGCTCTGGGGTGAGATGGCATTTGTCCATTGCTCATAGCCCAGTGTGGAGTTACCATTGTGTCCTGTGCTCAGTGTGGCACTCAGTGCTGCAGTGGGACATCCTCATGTCAAAGTGTGCTGGGGACTGTGAGGAAGCAGGACTGGAGTGAAGCAGAGCCTGCCTTGCTGTGGGACACTGCAGTGCTTCCTCACCCAGCCGTGCCCTGGGCTCGGCTGGAGGCTGCTACACCCGACAGAGCTTCTGGGCTCTTTGTTGAGAGGTTTATATTGCTTCATGTGCCATGTGAGTTAAAACATAAAATGGAGAGCAACAATTAAGGGGTGATTTTGTGGGATGTGGCAGATTCAGGGGTCAGCTGTGTTGTGCTATGGCAGCTGAGACAGGACTTGGAACTCCTTTGGGAAAAAGATCTTCACAATGAGCAGGGATTAATTTAATGAGCACCTTATGCTTCCTGCACAATATCCACTGCAATCTTAGATTCTAATCCACTTCTTATGGGCAAAGAAATTTATCTGTGATCTGGTAGCTCAATTATTGGATTTTTTTTTTTTTTCATGGAGATCTGCCTCCCCCTTATACAATGGTAATAGCCCTTGAAACTCTCAGAAATATTAAAACATGATTCTTGCCTGCAGTGGTTGATATTTAACAATTTCTATATGAAATGACTGGTGTTGCATAACCACTGAGACTAATAGAGAACATAAGGAGTATAATAACTGCAAGCTTCCTGATAACATGTAGATTTTTTTGTGAGTGTGTATTACTTTTCAGTAAGTAGAAGATCAAAACTAAAGTGAGGAATGATCCTTTGATTAGCACAATGAAGTATGAGGTAGAGCAAGAGATGTTTTGTGGAGGCTGTCCCAGATTTACTCAATATGTAATTGCTTTTCCTACACTTTAGCTGTCTTTTCATTGCTTTTGGTTGGTACATCACAGTTGATGTTCTGATGGAACAGTTGATTTGTTCCTTGGGAGTGTATTGATGTTTAGTTACATAACCAAAGAGGTTGCCTCTAAATAAGATGTGAGCATTTTAATTCCTGCTAACTCAGTTTTGTGCTGTGCTTTACCTGAATAGCCTTGCTGTGGATGCTTGTCCTCATAGCCACTGCTTTGGCCACACCACCTCTGTGTTTTGGACCCAGTACCCCACTTTGAATATAGCAGTTAGAAGCCCACATGTAGTTGTTGTGTAACTTTCCCTCTGCAGAAAATGATGTCCTGCCTCGTTCAATTCACTTTCATCCTGTAGCCTTGCCTAGTACACTTGTACTTCGTGTTATGTAATTTATAGTCTCAATCCACTTTCATTAGAGTTGGACTGTGTTGGAAGTGCCACCTTCTGTGTTGATCTGTAGCCATGTGACTGCAGTAAGAATCTTGTAATTGGTTGTTTAACAAGGGAGCTGCTTATTTGTTGTGTGTGGTCATTTGTCACACTCCATTACCAGTGAAATCGAGTCTAAAATGTCAGACTTAAAGCAACACTATCCCAAGCTCGGGATGTAGTTGCATCCTGTCCATCCATGCACCAGAACCATCAGTTAGTATAGACTCAGGTACACCAGATCCATGTACCATTTTAGTATTCCAAATCCAAACATCCTTCATTTTTAGTTAACCTGTGTCCACTGTGTAGGAGGGCTGGTACTTTTCAGTTTTATAATTTCTTTTTGTGAAGTAAAGACTTGGCGTAGACTTAAGTGGAATCAATATATGATTTTTTGAGTACAGCTAAAGGATGCATGCATTTGGGTTCCCAGAATTCTAATTAGATTTGAAGAACAGTCTGCAACATGTTCACTAGAATCTTTGTAGATGTTCCCCTCTGGGCAAAGTACTGACCTGAAAGATTTCATCCGTGTTTTGTGTTTTTCACAACGACTTCACATTTGCTAACCCTAGAACAGTAATTCAGATTAGTTTATCCTGTGGGAGAAAAATGAACCTTACAAAAGACTGATACAGGATAAGCAAGCATAGTCAGTATTATTTCAGATATTTCTGTTCATAGCTCAGTGTCATCTGGTCCAGAAATTTCTGTGTTCTAGTCAGTCCTTAAACTTGTTGCTAAAAATCCATACTGTAACAGTAAAGGGGATTTGATTGTGCTTAGCCTAAGGGTGAAGAATTGCTTTTCATAAAACACTTTTCACTGTGTAATGTGGTGACAGAACTCATGGTCCAGTTTCTGGATAATAAAGATGTTAAAACACAGCTGTTGCTGACTTTGAAATTATTGTTAAAAAAGTATCAGAAGTTATTTTCTGAAAATAAGAAAAATTTTATTTGAATGAGTCAAAGATCTGCTGAAAACCAATGAGTAAATATAAAAGGTTTCAACACCTAGAGTTTAGTTTTAAAACAGTATGAAATCAAAACATCTGGATTTTATGATAAATATTCCTTATCTTTTTTCATCAAAGAAACAGTTCTCAGAAACCATATGCTTGACCTAGTAGATTCAAAGTTGTTTCACTGGCTTGATGAAATAAAACCTTCAGGCTTCGCAAGAGCTGGGAGAATGGGCATGGGGGGGGTAGGATACTGTTTTTAGATTTTTTTTTAATGAAAAATACCTGCATCGTGCACAGTCTCTGCCTTTTAGCTGAGCTTTGGGAATCCCATAAGCTATGAACTCTGCATGTCATCTGTCTGGGGTTTTTTGCATTCTTAATTGCTCATCTTTGACTTCTCTAGACTGGAAACTGAATCCCAGCTATAATAATGTGTGACTGCTTCTCTGGTTGACAGTGGAAGACAACACAGCTGGATAAATAAGAATCATATCTTCTGTGACTTCTCTTATTTCCTGAATCCTTCTGGCCTGTTAGAAAATGCAAAGCTCTCCCAAATGACATTTCATACTTATTTGAAGTGCATGAAGATTTAATCTTGTGGTGAACCTGTGAAATTACATGAGGGAGGGCTTTTTGCCATTTGCAAGCCCAAAACCTGAATATAGAGAGAATGCAATCACTGACATGGAGAGTGAAACCCTAACATATGTTAATGTAACTCCTGCAGTACATGTCACCTTTTATCCTCACTATATTGACTGTCTAGTGATAGGACTTGATTGCTGAAGGTAGGCCTTGAAAAATCTGAAGTATAGGCTTTCAGCAAAAAACATGAATTTCTTTTCCTGACAGTCTCATTAGTTACAAAAGTTCATATCAAGTGCCAAAGTAAAATTTCCAACATGGAATAATTACTTATGCTTTTAGTTAGAACTAAGTTTCTTAACTGAAGCACAAAAAGGAACAGCATTTAATTCACTATGTGCTAATAGGTAGCTTTTCAACTTGTGAAAAGAGAGTTTATATTCACATACATGGTGATTATAATGATGATGAGAGAAAATTAACCATATATACACATATATTTATGTGTATGACATCATTATGTACTTGTACAGTATTATGTACTTGTTTCAGGATCAAGCTAATGGTAGTTGGTACTGTTCATCAAAACTGAGCTCTCTTTTCATTTTGCTTTATAGAAAAAACGGAAACAGAGTACTCAAGATGAAGATACAATCAGTATCTGCAGCCTGGATACAAGTGTGAGTAATTTAATTTTCTTTTTTGCCCTGCCTCTCCACCCCCTAAAACTAAAATATGGCTGTTAGGAGTATTCTGAAATAAGCCTGTTGCATCTTCTCAGATGTATTGTTTTCATAGCATGAAAAACTTGTTCTGCTTGTTAAGAAAAATAATAATAATATTACTGCTCTCATTTTCTGTATTAAAACCTTTAAAAGAAAAATGAAATCATAATGACAGTTTATTGTAAAGCATTGAATCTCTTATTAGTAAATAATTATCATGATAAACGGGCTTTGTGAATGCGGGTTTTAAATGCAGGCCTTTTATACCATTGCATGGGTGTATGAAAAATTCCATTTCAGTTGTCAGTGGTGGTTAATGTGGGCTATAAGAACCAAACTCCTTCTGTTGATTATGGTGGATGTTGAACTAAAGTATTAATGAAGGTAATTATGCAGCAAACTGCAATGTGTGTTGTTTTTCCTGTAAACTTGTGACATAAAGGTGCACTTGATGTTATAATTTCGAATCCATGGAAATAAAATAGAGGTGGGAAAATTTGCCATTCCTTCTGTTCAGTGTTTTCATCAATATTTGCAGTTTTCTATTTACAGTCAGCTGTTGAACCAGCTTTCCTTTTCTGTAGACCTCTCACATAGTGTAGACAGACAAAGTAATGGAAAAAATAGAGAATAAACACTGCTTGTTTTAACAGTTGTATTTTTTAGCAGGTGTCAAACCTAGTGCTGTGGTTTCTTTAAAGATCAGATGTTAATTTTGGTTTGAAGTATACCTGTTCTTTGAAGAATTAATTACATTTAAGGGCTCACCTGCCTGGATGGCTGCAGAAAAATGCAAGCTCTTGCAGGCACTTCAAGTGAGCTGGGTAGAATCCAGCACTATTTGGGAAATCATAAACCCACAGTAGCCTGACCTTGTCTGTGAGCTAATACTTTAATGTTAGTTAATCCCATCAGACCTTCCATTGGGCCCAACTTCAAAGGAATTGTTATTCCTTTAAAGGAATTGTTGTTCTTCAGGGAAAATTGGAAATTGTTGACTATTTATTATTATTTTTGGATAAATTGATAGTTTTTAGATGCTTAACTCTGATCCGGGATGGAAAAAGCTGGGCTTAACTATTTTATGTTGCTGCAAAGAGTGTGTATTTTATTCTTCTATGATTAAGACAATTAGGTAAAATTCTCTTGTGTAGAATCTGTTATACTGCTGTAGAAATACTTCGATGAATATAGCTTCTCTTTTGGCTAGTAGCTAAAGATTTAAATACTTCTTGAAGGGGACAGTTTCTGCAAATAGAAGAACTCCTGGAGGAGGGTGATCTAATGTGACCTTAGCTCTGAGTTTGCCCCACAGAAATACAGACAGAAAGCACCGAGCAAAATGAGGTTTGTGGTTTACTGATGAGCAATAGGTACAGCAGTAATAATTACAATGTCCTTCATTTGCAGTTATTAAATACCACTTAAAATTTATAAAATATTTCCTTCGTACTGCTTTCTGTGTAACCATTATTATTGGCAAGACAAACATGAGTTGGAGAAGAGATAAAGTAATTTATTAAATGTTGTTGCTCATCTATAAGACCATGACTAATAAAACTATTGAGTTTGGATTTTTATTAAAATATTTGTAAATCCCTACTTTAGAGGGATCTTGTCAATAAAATGTGTGAAGGGCTGTTAAGAAAACTATTCCCACTGTCATCAATGCAGAACTCCACAGTTTCAATTTAAATGCACGCTGGAGTCTGTATTACAAAACAGGGGTAAGAAGTGAATGGGTGAAGAAGTTTGAATCTTTCCTTACAGTGCTTCAGAATCACTCAGGTCAACAGGGTGGGGAATATCCCATGAGGATATAAAGGGCATGCATTGTATTTTGAAGAATGATCAGATTATTTAAATGTACAATTTATATAAACACTAGTTGACCTTTTTTTTTTTTTTTTGCTTGAGGTAACTTCAAGCCTGTCACCTCTTTTTTCTGTTGCCAGAAAGTGCTGATTAGTTTATGCTGTACAGACTATATTGTCTCTTGTGTCTCTGAAATTTACTTTGCCCTGAACTCTTCTACATTGCAATACTACAGTTTTGTGTTCAGCACGTGGTACATACTGTGCCCTCACCACTGGCAGGAGTTGCTGTTAAGGCCAGTTTGCCTCTGGCTGTGACAGAAGACTTAAAGTGTCATGGTGACTGACTTGGAGAGGGAAGGTGCCTTTGGTTAAGAAAATGAGCCTGGCATGTGACTTCAGAACAACACCCTCAGGTTTTTCACTTCAGGTGATGGTTCAAGTGTGCCCATCAAAACTCGGTGCTGCTGACATTAAAATAAGTTGGGCAGGAAGAGTTCACATTTTCTCACGACTTGTGTTCCTGCCCATTAGATTATCATCCCCCCAGTAAAGGAGGACTATCACCTTTGTAAGCCTCCTGGACATGGCAAATAAACCTTTGTTTTTCCTTTCACATCATATTTTGCTTATGATTAATGATAAAGACAGTGCTGAGGATGCATCTAGACTGAATACCAAGTGTCTTGTGTGATTAGAAAATATTGGAGGGTCTTCTAGTTGCACTGTGGAATGCTGTAGCACAAAAGGGATGGTTGGAACCCAGCAGTCCATGGCTGAATACTTACCTGTAGAGGCATTTTGTTCTCTGCGTGTGTTTAAATGCTATTTATATTGAGGAGAAATGTCTCTTTTTGTGTCTTGGGTTTTGGTTTTAGAGAGCCATAGCTGACATTATAGGTAATTCAAGATTTTTGTTACAAGGCAGAGAGTTGGCTGTCTTTTGTTCTCATGTTTGTGATGGCAAATTTCAAAAAGAAGGAAAGTGTCAAAAATAATCAGTTCATACCTCACAGGAACCAGCTGTGGTGGTGTTATGCAAGGTCATTTTTCCTTTCTGTGTTGTTCTCCACTCCTCACATACAAAGTAACTTATTCTCAAAAACGGAGAGGGGGCTGAAGAGAGGAGTGAGGAGAAGTATCTAGAATAATCAAAAGTTTGCAACAGTTTCTGTTTAAAAAACAGTCAAATATACTGAAACTTACATAAACTGGAATCAAATATCCTGGGAACAAAATGGCACATGATTAGTTCATGAGAAGTGGTCCGTGTAAGGTCATTTTTTCATGGGATTAAGGGCACAAAATAAAGCTGTTTGCAGGTTCCTACCAAAGCAAAAGGGATGCCATTTCACCTACCACCCAGTGGCACAATTCTGGCACAGGGTGTTGTGGATACCAAAGGTTTTGCAGGAGTTCAAAAAACAGGGTAAATTAATGGAAGAAAAGTCCGTCAAGAGCTATTAGACTGAGTGAAGCCATCCATCTGAGGAAGCCCTTGAAGTTGCATATTTCTGAGTCTGGGAGAGAAAGCTACGTGTCTGTCACTAGGTGTTTACTCTGCTTTCACACACTTGCCTGAACAGCTTTTTTTTTAACTATTGCTAGAGAAATGGTGCTGGCCTGAGATCCATCCTTAGCCTGTCATGGCCATTCTGAGGAGACTTTAGTTAGCCCAATGCACTACCTTCTTTTCTTCCAAGCAATGACAGCTTTGAAATTACTTAATGAGGGCTGTACACTTAATTGGAGTCTTTGGATTATAGCATGATGTAAACAATTAAATGTTCAGGTTCCTTTGTCTAGCAATTCTCTTATGCTCTTGAAAAGATATGCCAAATTGTTTATATGTATATCTTCAATGAATGCATTTATTTTCCAGGGCTAAGAATATGAAAATTTGAATGCGTGTGTTCCCTATTATGAATTTAAACTGGGATAATGGTAGATCATTACATTTTTACAGATAATAAATCTCTCAGGCTGTGTAATAAAATCGGTTATTTTTTATAAAATATTGTAGGTATTTAACAAATAATTATGTTAGGCTCTCCTGTGCAGCACACTGTCTGGTTTGCACGATCAGGTGAAGGACTCCTGCTCTGGTCAGTTCTCCAGCTCCCTGAGCTGCTGATGTAAAAAGCTCATGGTGCACTCACCCAGCGCTGGTTTCACAAGCATTACCTCAAGGATGTACTTCCTTTTTGTGCTTGGTAATGGAAAGATCTGGGGCCATCTTTACTGTCTAACATTTCCAGTTTGTGTAAATGTATCTGTTGGCCACCTTTGCCCTGGAGAGGGTGGGGGATGGCAAAGAAAGAGGATATTAACTATTTAATGACTGGATTGCTTCATACCTGGGAAAGCAACATCCATGTGGGTTTCCTGCCAATTACGTCATCACGTGTCTACAATACTTTCACAAAAATAGATTTAAAACTTTTTTCTATGACTGACCATTGCCAGACATACCTGTCTTTTCCAAGGGAATCAGTCATACTGACAGAATTTCACAGGAAACACTGCCTGGAGCTTTGCTGACTCAGGACGGGGGCTAAGCACGTTGAATGATCTTTGTATTTGTTTAGTGACCTGGACTGGTGTTGATGCTTCAGGAGTTGATAAACTGGCTTATTAAACTGGCTGGTTGGACTTGGCTCATTTTATTGCCAGCTTAAAGAAGTGGATTTGCAAATCCCCTCAATGTCAAATAGTTTGTGATAACTTGTGACAGATGTGGCCAGCAGACTGTGAGGACTGAGTGCATGAACATACAAGGCCACTGTGGTCGGAAGTTGGTATTTAAAGGGAAATGTGCGTATTATCTGACGTGGCTTTGTTCATGTTGGCCTCCACTGGGAGGCTTAACTCAGGGGACTTCAGTCTATCTGGTTAACTCAGCCACTGGTGTTTCATGCTTGTGCTCTTAAAATGGTGACAGCTTCTCGATCTGCATATGCGTATTGATTTACAGACATTTTGTAATTAACATGACTTACATAAACTTCAGATTTTATCGGTATCCCTTTAAAGGCTGGGGAATTGGGAGAGAGAAACTGAGACAGCTTGAAAGATCATAGAGGGCAAAGTACATTTTTGTATTTAAAACACCTCCATGAGCTCTACTCTGTGTTCCTCCCGTTGCAACAGTCTCTCCTTAGTTAAATTCTGAGCAGCTTCTGGATTATTTCTGTCTGTGCTTTTGCTCTTTGTTGCTGCTGTGACTTTTGTTCTTTCCTCATAACCCAGCTTTGAAACGTGGTTCTTCATTCAGTGCAACCTTCTCATGAGCCTGGTGCAGCACTGGAGGGTTGTGCTCCTTACTCATGCACAGGCAGACGGTTCTTTAGCTGTATTCCAGAGCTATTAAATATGGTTAATACATCACACTGAGCAAAGTGGTGGTGAATGCTGTTATCTGGAGATTTTTGTACAGAGCACTCAGCACGGTACTTAACAGCAATGCATTGTTAATGGCTGTTGTAAAAGGGGGAACTGCAAATCTTGTAATGGTGATGGTACCATGTGCCTCAATGTCTGAACTCTAAAATCATTAGTAACTCAGGAGGTATCCAGAACAAAAACCTGGTAAAACCTAATACAAAATTTGGACTTTTCAGAATAAAATTATACTTAAGCAAAATCCCATCCAGAAAAAGAATCAGGGCAATGGTGTGCAGTTCTCCTCTGCAATTGGTTGTATGCAAATTTCTTGTAAGCTAATGGAAGTTGCTGCTGTTCTTATGTTGAGGAGAAGGAACATACATAGATATGTCAAACAGTTTCATAAAGAAGGTAAAATTTCAGAAGAGCTGTTTAATTTTGTTACATAGAACAGTTATCATTACTGAAAGTTGAGTTCTGCCAAATAGTCACTTACTATTGAGTGAACTTGAGATGTCTTACTGCTCATCTGTCTACTTGCAAGTTAATAAAATACGTCCCTGTATAAAATACAAACAAAAAGGTACCCAGACTTAAGCTACATTTGCATACACTAGATGAGAGTTCATTAATTTTGATTGCTTTTAGTGCAAAGTGATCATTTATTATGTATTTAATAGTCAATATAGCTGAAACATTATTTGACATAATTAAACTTAATTATAAACTCAATTATATTTCATTGCTAAGGTATGGCGAGCTAGCTTTATAAGCTTAGAGAGGATTACTTCTACATCAGCTTATCAGAGTCAAGATAATTAAAATATATATTGTATTTGGGTCTTTTATTTCTATAAACTGTGGTCTGTTGCATGTTCATAGTATAAAGGTTGCCCAGTAAGATGTATACAATATGTCTGAATTATTCATGACCTTTGAATATTGCTGTGTAGCAGGGCGGTCAGTGCTCATCTGGATTCAGACTTCATTATACAGAGACTGTTCTTAATCCATTATTAATCCCTCATGTGATTGTCATAGACTAGACCCTGTCGGCTGTTGGCATTACTTGGAGTAATGTTCTGTATCTTAAGGCTCTGTTTTGTTACTCTCTTGCTATTTTTCATTAGATAAGGCCTACAAGTGCTCTATTGGAAAATGTGTAAATTGCTGGTTGGGCTGCATTCCCCCACCCCCCTTTCTAGTATGATCTCAGAGTTCCTGTGTAGTTATACAATTACTCTTTATTTATGTGAACAACCTCTTTGAATTTGGCTAATTGTTCCAGTAAATCTTATGGATTATTTCGGTGAAGACAGCAAATGTGTGATGAACTTTCACATCTTCAGTGCAAAGCTGCCTGGACAAATATGCCAAACCTTTGGAAACACAGACCAAACTGTCTTGAAATGTACTTGTGCAACTGGGAACTGAGTAAGAAAGTGTTCTCTTGTATGCATTCACCCAGAAATTAAAGATGGTCCATAGATACCTTAAATGAAGTATGATCCTTGAAACCAACTTGTTTCTATGGTTTAGCTCAAACTATAACAGTATCCTACTGTGACTTGCTCCCATCTATTTGTCTGCCCCTATTTAAATCCATGTCCAAGGCACAATTCGATACAACATCATCAATTTGTTGTATATGCCTTTTCCTTTGCTTTGAGATTCTTTATTTATGCAATTCTTGACATTCTGCAGTCTCTGAGGGGGAAGTAAAGCCACAAAATGGTTTTGTTGGGGAACTTTGCTGGGGAACTTGTTGGTTCCTAGAAAATGACTTTTCTTCATATTTTTTTTTCCTGATGAGGCATGCTCAGTGTTACTATTCTGAAACTGAAATCTGTATAACTGTGGAGCAAGAAAGATGTGATAAAACCCCAAATCTTATGATTTTCAGACACTGCAAAGCTATCCCTTATACTTTTGCCATGGGGTTTAGTTGTTGATCAAATCTTAGATTGTAATAAAGTCTTGGGAACTGTGAAAGACTTCTGATATAGATCTGGAAACAGGTTATACCAATTCTTAGACTAGGTGTGTTTTGCTGAGATGCCAATTTTTTCTTCCCTTGGCTGTACTAACAAAAGAGAAGAAAATGAGCTAAGTTTTTGCCTCCAAATCAAAAATGTTTCAAAAACATCCGCTCAGTCTGTGGACTTTGCTCCCAACAGCAGCAAATTACCTCAGTGAGAAATAGATGAGAAAAAAAAGAACTTTATCTTCATATTTCTGAAGATTTTGTTATTCTTATGATATTTGCATGTAGCACTCTTTATCTTTCTGATTCAGTCAAAAGTAGTGTACATAAGTCTGTGTTCTATTTCAAAGATTTGCTTTGGATAGTAATAGCAGTGTAATTTATGATATTCTGCCATAACAGAAAATGGAATTTGAAGTTTGAATTCAGTTTAAATTACTTTTGGGTTACAGAAACAGGCTTGACATTTGCTTTTTTTCCACATGGCAAATCGGGAGCATTTGTGAACTGAAATTAGCCAGATGTTATTGGCAGCTATGAAGTTGGATCTCCATTAAGCAGTGCATGTAGTGGTTGGTTTGATGAAGATTTGTAGGGGAGGTTTTCATAATGAAATTGAATCAAGTAATGAGTTACTGTAATTTGGTTTATTTAGCAGTCAAAATAAAAACCGATATTAGTTCTATAGTGATAAATATTGTATAATGCCATGCATTTTCTAAAATTAAGTTTTATACATCATTATTGGTAACTGTGTTTTATATTGAATTTATAATATGGACTGTGCAGACATAATTTATAAGAAAAATGAAGGCACCATGTAAGCAATGTGCTGTGTGTGGCCTGGAGCCAAAGAGTTGAGGTTTTTCAAGTTATGTTAAACTTTTGACTGAAGCAGTCTACCTATATTTGTTCTATTGAGGAGGGAAAGGATGGCCCATTCATCCTCAAATAATATCCACTGGGAGTGTTTGACACAGTCCAGTGCTTACTGAAGTCTTGAGTGGAAGCCAAGTCAGGATTTCATTAAATTAGCATGGCTGTATAGTTAAAGTCCATAAATTTCTGCAATGCCAGCTACATTTTGGCTGTGCTTCTAGAAGTGACCAGCCCTCACAGGAAATGAAGTTTGGACATAAATACACTAGGATGCCTCTGTACATCATAGCATTAGGACAGGCCTTATGAGGGCATTGTCCCATCCATCTCTCAGTGGCTGAATTAAATTATAATGAAATTATTCACTACAGATAGTTTTGCACAATCTTTTTTAGAAGCCTCTACTACTTATGCAGGCAATCCAGCCTAGACTTTCTCTGTCTGTTCTTAACAAGGTTTCCTACTCACAAACAGTTTAAGGCACTGTCTTATACCACATGTGAGCATTCAGATCAGTGTAAGACTCTAAAATCCCCTGAACAGGTATGGGAAGGGGATCCTATACTGTACTTTTTACTGTAGCCAGGACCTACAGACAACCAGTTCTTTCAGATGATGCCTCTTCCATAAGCAGGTCAGAGGAGGTATTTTTGTTTCATCTAATGGGAAGTTAAAGTAATTTTATCAATATATTGAGCTGATTTTCATTAAATAATAGATAATGTCTGTCTCTATCTTTTGAAGAAACCTCTTATACTAGGCTTTGTATTTTTTTAAAACAGGCTGCATCTTAGCAGGAAAATCATTATCAAATAACTTGTTCAGCAAGAGCTTAGCAACAAGAAAAACAAAGACAAGCTTACTGTTAAAATTTTTCTGGTAGGTATTTCTAATTTTAGCTGGTGAAAGTAGTTTTTTTTAAAAAAAAGAGATAAGAAGTTTCACTCAGATATTTGTGGTTACCTGGTCTATTTGGCTTGGTTTTATTCTATCATCAGCATTAAGTTTTCTGTGTACCCTTGAGTGGATCATTGGACTTCTCTCTTGCTGAGATCCTTATCTGAAAAATGCAAGTAATTATGTGTGTTTGTTTTCCTAACCTGCTTTGAGACCAAAATGCAGAAATTCCTGGAGGAGTGTTCTGCACTGCCAGTGCTGTGACTGCAATTGGAAGGAGTGCATCCCAATGCAGGCTGTCAGCCAAGGCCACTCCAGTGCAGAACAGTGTAGGGAGACACAAGCAGGTCAATCTTATAACAGAGAAGTGTAACATGATTTGTCATAAGTTTCATACTTTTCTCTGGAGTAATCTTAGAATGCTGTGGTAATGCCACAATAATCCTTGGAAATTATCTCTGCATAGCAGCGATTTCTCAATTCATTTGGTAGCCTTTAGGTCCTCTTATCTCTTAGGGAAAAATTTTTATTATTATTTCTGTCATTCTGTTATCACTGTAAATCTGTAATCAGGACAGCTGAGGGGGTATCTGCTTACAGCTGCTGCCTCTTTTATGCACCTGCACCCTGTTCCCTTTCCATGGTGTGGAAGGCAGCCAGGAGGGGAAAGCCCCCAGCAAACAGAAGCTTAACAAGTGTTTCTAAATGCTTTAAGAGTATTTTATGAAAAACCATAATATGTTATGTTTTACAAGTGTATAAATATGTTTGTCAATAGAATATTAGTGTGTCACCTCTACTGCTGATGAACAAAGCTGCAGAAAAAAGAGAATTAAAACTTGCGGAGTAATACTCTTGGGGTTTAAGATATACCCACTAACATACAGAAGGCTGAACAAGAGTATTTTGTAAAGTCAGCCCACCTGGACGAGGACATCTCTAGTGGTAACTTCTGAGATATTTACAGTTGTTTGAACTTGTTCATTTAGATGACTACAAAAATTTTAAAATTGAATTTCTTTCCTTTTTTTTTTTTCAATTAAAAAAAATTGAAAAAATTTCTGTAAATCTGCAAGGTTCATTCACTCAATTCTACATTTGCAGGAGAAAATGTAAATCTGCTGCTATATTAGAGGATTTTTCACTTACTTCCTCTGTGCTGTTTTCTGTGTTATCTGCTAAATCAGCCATTAGTTGGATTAAAAGGTCTGTTTTTTAATTGATCTGTTAATTCTTAGGGCAATATTTATAACAATCTAGCTGATTTTTTTACCTCTGTTCTCAAAGAAACCAGTACTGAAAGGATTTGACCTTGTCTTGGGAAATGTTCAGATTTTTATCTACCATTTTTGTACATAAAATACATTATTTAAACTGTATATATGTGCTTTTTACTTGAGGTAGAGGTTCCCCTTTGAGTTTTGTTTGCCTCTAAGAGCTTAATCCCTTCATGGAGGAGGGATTCACTTGATTTATCTCAGTAATCTGGCTTCTTTACTGAACATTTGATAGAATTGGAAACCAAACCACAATCTTTTTAAAGCTCTCCTTCCTGGAATGCAGGCAGTTTAGCTGCCAGAGATATTCCTTTGCATTACTTAGAATTTTATGCCAGTTTTTTTGAAAGATGCTTAGGTAGTGATGGATGCATTAATCTGCAAAGAATTGTCAAAGATGCTGAAGCATTTAATTTTTAAACTTGACTGTAGGTAACAATACATTTAAATATCTGTTGCTGTGTGCTTAATGGTTCTACTCAATTTTAACTCACTGTGAGAATGTAATTGACTTTTGATTTGATTTTCTAAAAATGTAATTCAGAAGATAGCAACAGTCCACTAGTCTGGCTTTGCATTAGCATGTTGATTAAAAACACGTTATGAATTTTTGCGTATTTCCTCTTAAAACTTATAATTTGAGATTTTTCCCTTCCAAATCACCTTAGTGTACTGAATTATGTTTGTAAAGAAATGGCAATTTGCCATGCTTGTGTTCAGAACAAACTTGATCTTAATATATGCAGGGCACTCACCTGGTGAGGCATCATACAGCCTGAGTGACTTACCCACTTGATAAAGTAAAACAAAGAATTATGGTGCTGTTGTGAATGGTAAGTTTGCTCCATATCAGCTGCATATTACTGAAATAAATTTCCAATTTATAAAGGTTTAGTTTTGCAATGTTGGGGATAAACAACCAATTATTAAAGCTTTTAATAATTCATATTACTTAAGAATGTGTTCCTGCTGGTGTAGCTGTTGGCTGTGTAGGGGCCCTGGTAATTACAGAGAGTGTCCAGAGCACTGTTAGAATTACAATTCACCTGCTTAAGGCCAAAGTTCTAATTCTGCCATTTTGCTTTTCTGTGTTCTAGGTGAGTTCTTCAATGAAATGTAAGAACTGGCTATGTGTTATTTGGCCTTTATTGAATCCCCCATCTTTCAAGAGATCTCACTGACTTTGTTGTAGCTTTGAATTATGAGACATGCAAATGAAAACGTAGGATAGCTGAGGCTTAAATAGATAAGCTTGGACAAGATGTTTTGTGTTCTTGTCATAGCAGTTACTCTTCTGCAAAGGTCAGTGAAAACCTTTGAAAGTGAATGAAACTAATTGTACACTTCCAGGACTTCAATAATGAGCAAAACAAATGCAAGCCCTTAGCTGCGGGGTGTGAAGCTGGCAGTAAATTTCTTCTTCCTGTGAAATTAATGGAATTTCTTCCAGAAAGCATTGATTTCATCTAAGGAGGATGAACCCAGATTGTGTGAAAATATTAGCAAAGACAAGTTGCAATTTGAATAGGCATATGGTCTTATTGTTTATAGATATCTTTGGATCAGATCTTTCATCTTCTAAATCAGATATTTTTTGTCTAATTTATATCTGTTGTTGGATGCAAAGGTGGTCAGTGATGTGTATGGGATGGTATGTAAACAGGATGAGACTTTGGAAGCGGCAAACTGTGTGAACTGGGTTTTGTCATGAGGGCAAAAACATTCTTTGAGAGTCGACACAAGTGTTTGTTATACTGTTTACTAACTAACCATTAATTGAAGTTCTGAAAGTATTTACAGGTAGTACAGAGTAGTTGGAGAAAGTTTTTCTTGCCTTTTTAATGAAAGTGCCATCTGAAAGCTCCACAGTTGCTACTTATTTAGGAGAAATGAGTCAACTTTGAGGCGTAAAAGCTGAGAGTTGTCAAAGCATTGTTGTATTGGAATATGTTGTTTACATAGTGTTATTTATTGTATGCATTGTGTTATTTCTGGGAGGTTTCTTGTTTCATATTCTGGTATTTCTTGCTTACAGCATGTTAGTTGTGATTTTTTGGTGGCTTTTTTCTTTTGTACCATCACTTAGAATAGCACAGTGACTTCCTGCACTCTGTATGAAATGTGTTCTGCATTCAAGTAGTTGAGTGTTTTGATGTTTGAAGACATTTTTGCTTTTAGACTAGAACCTCTTGTCTGAATAAGCAGCTTTTTATGCCTTTTCTGCTCACTCACTCCAAAGTTTTATTTTAAGAGTTATGATAATGATAATGAACTTGCTGCCCGTATCTATGTGGAATTGGCCAAGGAAGTGACGTGGAGGCTGGGTTTGACACTGCCTGAAGTTAAAAGCCTCTTTGTGGTTACAGAACATATTTCTCATGAACTTCATGTAACACTTACCTCTTCTCTGGCTTGGTTTTGTTGCTTATAAAATGCTGATGAGCTTACTTTTCCTTAGTGGTACTAAGAAAACTTATTCGTTGAACATAAAGGACTGTGGAAATGTTACTGAAGTGGAAACTACTGTTCTTGTACTCATTTATGATGTAATCGGAATTGTGCTTGGTCTGGTTGCAGAATTTCAGGACCTGCTGTGGTTGAGACAGTCTTTTGATGCAGGAGGCCTAGCTGTAGAATAAGCAAAGTAAAAGCAGTGCCAGGAAGTACTTCAGTACAAATTTGTTAAAATCAGTTTACTGCATGAAGACAATGTAATGGTGTTCTGTCATATAGTAAGAAGGAAAAAAAACCCCAAACCCCAAAATGATAAGAGCCCTTAGAGCATAGCTAAATGTACTGATCTCTGTCTTCCAAAATACTTTCTAGCCAGCACCTGCATCAAACTCTCACTTGACTAATCTGCACACAGGCTTTAAAAATGTCATTTACAGAAGTTCCAAAATACACTACCTGGTCAGAGACAGCTAATATTCATTGCCCATTTGTTGCCATTGTCATTCCTCATTCCTCTACCTTGTTTTTTTTAAATTCAGTGACTTTTCTAAATAGAATCTTGGGTCATGGATAGGATTAGATGCCTAACTGGCAGCTTTTGCCTAATTCCTCAGGAAGTTAAGATAGTTTGCCTCAGGAAAAATAATATTCCCTGTGACATCCTGGCGGGGAGACTTTTTCTTTCCTGTGTCTGGGGATATGGCATGACATGATATGAATGAATGTTCCCTTCCATTAAATGAGATGCCTTGTTTCCAAAGTAATTTCTTTAGCAGCAGTAGTATAGCTATACTCTGATTCTTACTGTTGTCAGCTTTTAGTGGTTTTTATTTACATTAGCAGAAAACATAAATAATGTCAACATATTAATAATTTTTCATCCATGAGTTAGGCAACAATGTATCTCTTGCTGGATATATTTTCTCACATTTGTCACTTCTTAGTGCTCTTTATAAATAACTTTCTCTGTGGTGTTCACTTAAGTAAGCTAAAAAACCCTCTACAAATGAGAGATACGGATTAGGACATCTTATAAAGTAATTCTTAACATTAAACAGACCACAAAGTTGTAAATATACAAGTGCCAGATGGATTTACTGATAGAGCTCTCATCTCCTAGGTTCCTTTTAGTGCCCTTAGTTTAAGAAGAAAAGAATTGGTGTATTCAGCAGCGTTCAGGTTTTTTTCTTGTAACCTGATGTCTGAGGTCATTCCAAAAGGTAAACCTATATGCAAGTGGGAAAGGGAGAGTTGATAAAGCCTTTATAAAACAGTTGCTATGGTATATGTAGGTACAGCTACACTGGTAATGAAGCTATGACAGATTTTGTTTTGCCTTGCATCACTTTCCACTTCTTAGAAGTAACTCCAAAACAATGAATTGAAATTTCCCATTGAGTAAAGAAAAAGGAAATGGAAGAAGGAACAAATTGTTAGCGGCAACATTAACATCTTTTTTCTGTTAAAGGATCATTAGAAAAGCTAAAATGTTATAGCTCTTCCACGTGGAAGCTTCTATATGGAAAAAGTGGGTCTTATCCTTGGGGATTACAACAGCTAATGAAGGAACCCCTTTATTGTTCTCGGATTACTGTAATTTCCTGATACGGAAACAGTTTGAGCCAGCCAAGCTTGCACTTGTGAGTTTGGAATGGCATCACCTGAAAACTGCTTCAATGGCTTCTTTCTCCTTTATAGAATTATTACTAATAACTACTCGAATTGCTGCTTATGGATAGCAAAACTGAATCAACAGCAGCTCTGTGAAGCTGCAAACGGGTGCAAGTTCCCCTGTGAGCAGCAGTCACTGGCACTCAGGTTCTGGTAGGTATTCATGTAATGCAGCTGTAAATTTACAAAAGTAATTTGTGCTGATTTGTTTATGTGCATCATTTGTGAAGGAATCAACTGCTGCTTTGCAAATACTCTGTCAGGGCAGTTAAAGCAGAACCCAGTACTAAAAATATTCATGTAAGATCTGCTGTTACTGAACAACAAAAATAAATGGAAGGAAATGCTCCAAAAATAACTGGGGATGGTTTTTTTTTTTTTCTTTTAAGCCTATACCCCTCCAAAGACTGTTCTTTAAAATACAGAAGTTAAATATCTGGCCTCATCTATGGGAAGGTGGCTTGTGCTGAGCACTAAGAGCTGATCAAGAAGAAAGGTTGCAGAAATGACATTCCTGTCATGAGTCGATGAATCCATGGAGTTGACACATTCCTGACCCTGGCTTTCCAGCTGAATTAGTAGTTGAAATGCTGATACAGGGTACTGAGAGGTTCCAGCTGAGACTACTTGTAACAGCCCCATGAATCATATGGCTCTAGACAGAATATTTAAAATAATTCTAAGACAAAAAAGACTAAAACTGATAAAGGCTATTGTTCATTAGGTAAGATAACTATTCTCACTGTACCTGCTTGTTCAGGTAATAGCTTAGCAGCAGACTGAGACCCAGATGGTACCAGTGACTGCCAGAGGCACCCTCGTGTCTTTGTTAATTGGCATTTGCCTTTCCTGTTTTACCTCTCCGTGTTTTGTACCAATAAAAGAGTATTAAAGCAAGCAGCAGTATTTTTCAATACTGCTTGCCGTGCTTAATTGTGTGCAGCAGTCAAGTGTGTGCTGGTTCCACTGCATTAATTAATTCCAGGCTGCCAAATACAGGAGGCAGCTGAAATACAAACCTTTTCTCCATGCTGACACCTCCCCTCCCCCTGTCAGGTGTGACAGCTACAGCCCTGCGTGACTCAGTTCAACAGGAAGAAGTAACACTTTGAGATTTAATTAAGACAAGGTGTCTTTAAAGTTTCTTCCCCATCCCCCTCATCCTCCAGTTATTTCCTGATACATTTTTGGGGCCAACTTAAGCAAGTTTAGGAAGGAACAGGTTTGGAAAACAGATGCATGCTTCCTGAAAAGAACCATTGGAAACTTCCAGCCAGTTTCACAAACAAGGCATAATCCTCACCCTATAAGAATTGAATATAGTATGAGAGAAACTGTGGTCTCAGGTATTGGAATTCATTCACATAGGGAAAAATATTTAACAAAATTATTGTATAAGAATCTTAAAAACTATGATCAAAGTGTTATCTCTTTGAAATGTTTCTTTAGTATTCTCACCCTTTTTTCCACTGGTCAATACTGGGGGGGAGTATTGAGTGTTATTCAATTTCATTATTTTATTTTGTTCTTTTTTTTAGTGTTATGTGAACTGTTCAGGCACTTTGTGAGTATTGGTCAGCTGTTACTAGTTAGTAAAAAGGTCTGAAAAAGTGGTCCTGAGATTATGGGTGGCAGACAACACTGTCTCAGAGATCAGCTTAATGATTCTTGTGGCCACATGAAAGAAAAAAATCCAAATTACAGGCCTGAATTTGTTGGTAAGCACACCAATTGCTCAATATTGTTGTCCATGATCCCTAAAATTTGGGGATTACTTGTACAAAATCTGTGTAGCTTTTCTTTGCAAAGAATGTCCAGTTCCTGAGCCACTTGCCTGCAAAATGTGCTTACAGAGATAACTGTACATGGGTATTTTGTGGTCAGAGGCAAAACTGGATTTGTACTATATGCTTCTGTAGCAGTAGAGAGAGGATGAGAAACACTGGGCAGTATTTCTGATGTCATTTTTCAGCATGGTGTTTGGTGACATCTTCCTTCTGTGTTGGATAGGAAGTCATAGTGAAAGCTGTTCATCTCCTAACACTAGAGATGGAATCAGGGCTAAAGATTTCCCTCTATCTATTTTTTCTTTTTGCAAGGAGTATCTCTCTTTGAAGTTATTTGTTAATTGGGTTTATCTCTGTTACTGTAAGTTGGCAATATCTCACTCAAAACTGCTCTCTCATAATCTGGATACAAATGTAAAAATTGGCTAACGGGATGTTTTGATTGCCTTGCAGAGGGCGGGGGGAATACTACAATTCTGACAGAAATGTTGGATCAGAAACTGATTGACTTAGAGGTTTTTGCTGCTCAAATGCTGCAGGTGTTGAGAAAGAATGTGAGGACAGGCAACGATTAAAAAAATCCAAACCTGTACACCACAAGCAAAGCAACCTTCCCTCCTTGAGCTGTTGTATATTGGGGAAATAATATCTGAATCAAAGCTCCATTGTAGATCTACTGTAGGTATGTAAACACATAATTCAGGACAAAAAAAGAGGTGCTAGTAGGGTAGGTAGCAATTGTAAAACAAGTGCCAGGCATTAGACTGTGTCTTACATAAGATCTGTTTCCTGGTTATTGTATCTTTCCCATATGTGCAGGTAATACCAGACTGGTGATTTAGTTTCACAGAGATCAGGGAGGCTGCTCATGTTCTAAAAGGTCTTTGTAGCTTCTTGTTTCAGCTGTTTGGCTCATTCATGTGCTGTGGTTAATATATCCTGCAACGACACGTTATAATGCACATCTGCTGTTAGATAGCACGTACTGGAACAAATGGCACTTCCTGAGCTAACAAAATAGATGGATCCTTATTGTGGCAAAACTGCAATCATTTGGATAGATATCCTTTATTTTAATAAAAATAACAGCCCTAGAGGAAGCAATTAGGAACAGAAGCAGGTAGTCTCTAAGTGTTTGTACAAAAACAACCCCACCAAATTCCAGAGAGCAGTATGTAATAACATACCTGTGTTTCTATTGCAGATATGGAGGTGCATTCCAATCTTTATTGTACAGCTATACTTTTATGAAGGCATCCTCTCAGCCTTTCAATTTGGATTCATCAGTGCAATGGCTGGACATTTCATAGGACTTAGCCATTTTTCTTTGTGGATTACCATTGCAACTCCTTTAGGTAGTCTTGAGTACCCAGCCTGGGCTCTCTTCCTAGGTCCTGTTTTGTTTTAGGGAGGAATGGAGTAGTGAATTCAGGGGGAACTGGCAGAGCACACTGAAATACCTGTACCATGTGTGACAGTGTGCTCAAAGTACAACATAAGGATTAACCTTTTCCTTCTGCTTTATTGAAACATTTTCACGTGCCAGCAGTCTGCTCACTTTTTTCTCCCACTTGTTTGATACTTGGTTTATACTTTTCTATTCATTATTTAACCATCATATGCAGAATAAGATAAGTATACAGGCAGTGAATGTTATCATGTTTCTAATGGATAATTATTAATCTAAATCAAAATAAAGGTCCTGTATCCTGCAGCCTGGAAAAACATGGTTTTACTCCTGTTGCACTTTTTACTTCCCTTTTCCTTCTTCAACTTTTATAGGTGACAAAATATTTTTGCTTCAACCAAAGTTAGCAATTCTGGATGGTTGCAAGTTTGTTTTCTATTTCAGAAAATGGTTCTTTGTTAAAGTGCTTGCAAGCCCATTTCCCACCTTTAGCTAATTTAGTTACCAAGAAGTGTTCTGTAACCTTGCTCTCTTCTGTAGTAGCCTAGAACTCATACACAAACTCACAGTTTGAGAGCTGAAGAGTGAAATAATATTCCTTGGGAGGAATTTTTTTTTTTTACATTCAAAATCACTTGCAGGTCTACTCAAACTGCTGCTTGTGTGCAAGGTTGAAGGTCACGTTAAGTAAAAGGACTGTCTCAGGGAATTTTCTAGTGGGCAGTGTTGTGTGTGGGCTTCTAGTGGGCTGTTCATGGTACAGAGCCTTCAGCACTGAATTTGTTCTATCCATCAATTACAGAACACGTATTGCCACACAGAAAATTAATTTAATGTGACAATTCCTTCTCTTCTAAAATTCTTTTGCTGTGTTCCTGAATGGCATCAAACTCACCTGAGAAGTAGGTCCTTTTATATATCCTGTATCTAATTTTTAGTATTATTTGCCATTTTCCTAGGTAATCACTTTGATTGTTCTGTGCTCCTCTTTGCATTGCTCTAATGACTTCCATTGTGCATCAGACAGAAACTACAAAAGCTTTTGAAAGGATAGATAAATTATTTATCCCAATCCTTCAAATCATTCAGCCATTCAGGTTGTTCACTCCAGTTCCTGTCTGGTCTAGAATAAAAGCTTTCCTTCTCAACTTGATATTTAATTTTTTTTTTTTAATCTGTGTGATTTTCTCCTGCTGTACATCCCCATGTTTTCAGAAGAATCCTTCCCAAAAGTTGCATGTTGATCAGAACAAACTTGTCAGCTGTTAATGATCTTGAGCTCTGAAAGCAGTGCCTTGCATTAAAAGTACATGGCTTCTCTTTTCCCTTTAGTATACTCTCTTTATAAAACACATCCTTAGAACAAAATAATTTTTTGGCTATGGTTGATATTTAAGTCTCCTCATGTTGTTCTACAGTAACTTATATCAACACTTCACTGTTTACTAGGGTAAGAGTTTTTTTAAGAGTTCATGTTTTTGCAGGGATTTGAAGATACAATATTTGATATCCATGTAATGTAACACCAATCCCAATTTTATAATAAAATCAGAATGTTTGTAAAGAGATCTTGGTTTTGTGTTCAGTCAATTGCTATGTTTTCAAGATTATTAGATACAAGAAGTATGCAATTTTGAGTTGTTTCTTAGCTTTTAAAGTAGTAAACAATATTTTCTCTGTGATGGTTGGAATTACTTTCAGAGACATTTTTTCCAACTATTGACTTTCTCAGCTATCTTGGGAACTAAATTAACTGTGATCATTAGTCACCTGTCCAAAATTCATAGTTGAGCTTGAATGGAAGTGGAACACTTGTGGTGGGTTGTGGTTGCAGATTTGGTAATGAAGATCACATAAAAGCAGAATGAACTTGATCAGTGCCAGAGAGCAGTTTGTGGTTAACAACTTGACCAGAGAGGAGATAGCCTTCAGAAATTACAGCTGGCTTTCTTAAATCAGGAAAGTATTCAGGAAAACTGTTTCTTATTTATCTTTCTGTGTCAATTAAACCTGTTGTAATAACTTCTGTACCATGGGATGGGATTACATCATTATATTTACTCTTGGGAAGACAGTTATTTTGTAACTTTAAATAAAATCTTTTTTATTCCTGGCAATGGTTTCTCAATTCTCTAATCCTTGATAATGGGATATGAACAAAGAAGATCTGTCCTAGTGTAAGTTGTTGTCTGTTTGAAGATGTTATGTTCCATTTCAGCTTTTAAAGATTAGTCACATTGTTGCCTAATGTCACATCATCTTTAAAGACACAGGTCTGCAGTGCAGTTGTACTGGGAGTAGAGTAGTTCTATCAGTTGTTGATGCATTACCAATTTTTGAAGGACACTTCTTTTTGAAGTTATACCATGGTTTTCCTCCCTGCTCTTAGGGGGAGGATGTGGGTAACAGAAAGATGGTTTCTTGTGTTTATTTTTGTCTGATGTTTTTGTACGGTAGGTCATAGCATACAGGAATTGAACAGCATTTCTAAAGGTATTAATGGACCACTACAGTGGAATGTTGTAATTTGCATAGTCACTGTAAAAATCTGGATTGTAAGGCATTGTGTGATCTAAGGAACTCTATTCAGGACCAAATGTGGAGGGTTTCTGCACTGGGTTGTCTCTATTGCAGTGTGAAAAAAAGGCCTCTCAGGTTCAAGGCTGCTTTACTGTAGGGGAGATATCAGACTCCTGTTTCTGTTTGTAAAGCACTGAGCAGTCTCACTATTTTGCTTGACTTTCATCACTCTCTCCCATGGATGTCTTGTAATCTGTGTTGAACAATTTTTATTTGCTTAACTTTGGGTCTAGAACACTGCTGGCACATCCTTGGCTATGGTCTAGAAAAGGGTACATGAATTGTAATTTTCATGCTTCTGATTTCACTTCCTGCAATTGTTAGACTTTCCTAAGGTACATTATCTCTAAACTATTAGTGTTGCACAGTGATCTTAATTTGCAAATTTTAATTTTTTTTTAAAGACCTTTTGCAATTAATGTATTGTGGTGGGCAGTGCTGGGTTAACAGTTGGGTGTGATGATCTTAAAGATCTTTTCCAACCTTAATTCTATTGCTCAGGAGAACATGAAATCAGTCTCAAGATTTGTGTTCTAAGTATTTATTCAAGAAGCACAGATGTTCTAATTTCAAGATAGTCAAATTGGCAAAAATGACTGCCTGGATGAGTAACAGTGCACAGTTGTTATGGAAATTAATAGGTGGGTTTGTTTTTGAAAATAAATAAATAAGGCTTTGGATCCAAATCTCTCATCTAAAAAAATGAAATGATGACAGTATTCTTTGGGTATGACTTCATGAAACAAGCTGAGCTAACAGTTTAGAGCTACTAGGAGGAGAAAAACCAGCCTTTTCCCTGCCCTGTCCTTATCTGTACCTGAGAGCTTTTTCACCATTTCTCTGCAGTGAGTTCTGGTGCTTTTCTCATGCACAGTAACTTGTTCAGCTCCCGAAAGCAGCAGATGAGAGACCTGGGAAAAGAAAGTATTTGGGGGGGGGGGGGGGGGGGCGTTTAGACTGCTGACTTACCTGTGTGAGGAGATGAATGTTAGAGTTGCAATAAGGAAGGACTTGCAATAAGGAAGGACTTACAATAAGGAAGAGCAGGAAGAGAGGGAGGAAGAGGAATTTGGGTAGAGAGGGAAAGGGGGTTTATGCTTTTACAAGTGGCAAATTGTCAATTCACCTCAGCCATACTCTAAAATCCTGTTCTTTGTCAGAACTTGGGACTTTGGGTACAGCACAATAAACTGTGTCAAACTGAACACACATACGTGTAACAAGGTTTGAAGTTTGTATAATTAGGTAAAGAGGTGAATAGGAAAAGACAACTCAAAAGACCCAAGTCTTATCCTTTGTTGCTGGTTTTATTTCTGACCTGAAGAAGGACCTGTGTAGCTGAAAGCTCTTCTTTTGTTGTTTGTTCAATTGGTTCTTTTTAGGGTTTTGTTTGCTTATTTGTGTTTAGGGTTTTTTGTATGCTTTGGTTTGGCTTCTGTTGTTTTTTCTCCCCCAGTTATGTGATTTGTCTAATAAACCCTAGAAAACCCAAACTTTGCTTTACATATTGCAGTTGGAGGGCATGGTTGGAAGAATGAACCAAGTGGCATTTGGGCAGTATTGTGAGATTGGTTCTAGACGGGAAATTCCTGTTGCTTCTGAATAGAATTTTCTTTTTGCTCTTTTCTGAGCATACATACATATATAAGCAAAACATACATACATACAGCAAAAAATTACAAATGACTATCCACTCTGAGGACAAATATTACAGAGTTACTCATGTAATATAAATGTTATTGTAATAAAATTTAATCTAAACAAAAAAATAGACCACTACTGTGATGTCTTGCTAAACGTTTTGTATTAGGGATAGTGATTTCTCATAAAGAAATGTTACCTAGTTTTCCAGTCAGCAGGAATGCTCTGGAGAGAAATTCCTGCTCTCCCACTGCCTGTAACTTAGACAAAAATATTTTAATTACATTTAATCTTGTTTAAACATCATACAAGTGTTTCCAGTAATTTCCTCTCCCTAGAATGCCATTCAATGAAAAATTCATGAAAGGACACTCCACTTTGGGTGATCATTTCACCCTCTACAGAACTTGAGCAGCTGTTTAAAATCCACATGGATAAATCGGTACAATCCTCCCCACCTCCTCCTTTCTGCTCTCCCCAGGGAAGTGTACTCAGACAAACTCAACCAACTTCTTTGTTCATAAGTGTGACTCGTGGAGGATCATTTTAGCCAATCTCACCACACCCTGTGATTCCCTCATCAGGGCCCACCAAGTGGTGTGTATTGCTGGGTGTTGTAGCAGGGTGGAGAAGTGTGAACCCTTCCCAGTGTCTTGAGGCCAGCTGTCCTTAGGCTTGAGCTGAAGTCACCAAAACAATTTCTGTTTGTGAACCTGAGGCAGATTTAAAATGGGCTGTTACTGTCGTCCCTAGGGAAGCTCGTGAAAGGAGTGCTTCTGCCTCAGTGTGAATGTGATTGTTACAGGGCATCCTTTAACTGTACAGTATTTCCTGTGGTAATCAAAAGTTACATGAATTTAGCAAAATAAAACCTAATCAAAACAACTTGGCAGGTGGTTTGATCTGTTTCTCTCCCAGTGCAGATTTGTTCTACCAGCTATGCTTGTATGAAGAAACACTGAGTGCCTGTGTGAATTTGAAAGCCTGCAGTCTTCCTTACAACTGGGTGTGTGTTTATACAATAAATCATTCGTGATGGTTGGCATGAGAATCATGGCTCTTCATCACTTCAACATGAGTGTACTTCAGGGTAGAGGTGGTATTTTGAAATAGCCATTATTCATAGTGGAAGACAAGGGAGACTCCTGCTATCAACTAATTGTATTTGACAAAAGTTAGCGGAACAGTTCAGGGCATCTTGGCATCCAATCCCAAAGCCCATGATAATAGTGAGGAAACATAACTTCCTCCTTCTCATGTTATTCCCCAAGTGGCACAGATAAGCATCACGTGAAAGGTCTTCAAATGGAGACTCTAGACAGAATAGAAATTTGGGATTCAGTTTTGTGATGTCACATGTTTGACAGAGATGTGTGTCATTGTTCTGCACTGTCTTTCCATGATTAGGACTCTACCTGGAAAAATTACAGGTGTGGTTTTTGAGAACACATTTTTAATGGTAATCACTTATTCTCTAATATTTTTATTGGAATTTCTCAGCAACAAAGTGTTTAATCAAGCAATCTTTTCCTGATATTTATTACCTAGTAAATTGTAACTCATTACCATGTGAACAATCTGCATTTGCAATGAGGAAGTTACAGTTTCTTGAACAGCTGGGTAACTGCCTGATAAATGCTCTTTTTTTAGCAGTTCATATGATTTTTGTCTTCTCACTCAACACTGTCAGTGGTTCTGCATTCCAGCTTCTGAGCAGATTCAAATTATTAATGTTGGGTTGAAAAGACTTCTTCAAAAGTTCTCTTTGGATTTTTTGAATGTGGTTTTGGTGTCGGTGGTTGTTTGTTTCTCTGTAAGGAGAGCTTCCTAATGAGTATCCTGAAGAGATACTGCAGCATGTTGGAGGGAGGCTTCAGAGATACTCCACAGGTGCAGAATTGTGTGTGTGTGTGCAGCATTAGCCTGGCTGACTTCACTGGTCATTTCAGAACAGTAGGAATAGTAGCTTTGCTTTGTGTATTCTTAGCAAAATTCTTCCTCTCCTAAGCAGTGGCTTCTGGTTTACTGGTTTGCTTGTTGTGAAACCACACACGTGGAATCACAGAATGGTTTGTTTTGGAAAGGACCCTAAAGCTCATCTCATTCCAACCCCCTGCCGTGGCAAGGACACCTTCCACGAGGCCAGGCTGGTGAGAGCCCCATGCAACCTGATGGCCTTGAACACTTCCAGGGATGGGCTGTCCACAGCTTCTCTGGGAACCTGTGCCAGTGCCTCACCACGCTACCTTCACAGTGAAAAGTTTTTTTTCCAGTATTTAATCTAAATCTACCTTCTTTCAGTTTAAATGAAAGGAAGGGTGCATATATTATATGAGAGATACTACAAAAAGTGCAAACTACTGTGGTTTTTTTAACTTGAAATGTGTATGCAATATTTCTATTTAATTTAAGGCTTTTGTAAGGTTTGACCCTGAACATCTCGAAGGGCTTTGCTGTGCTGACAGATGCTTTTGCAAGAGTTACTTCTGTGCTAGGTTTTGAATCTGTGAGGAAATGAACTAAAGGCATTGGTGTCAACACCATGACCACAGAACAGCTCTGTCAGTGAATTTCAGTCCTCAACCAGGTCAGCAGTGGTAGGCACCTTTGAGCTGGGCTTTCCAGACTTACCAAATACCTTCCTTCTTTCTCTCTGACAGGTAAGTAACTGTCTGAGTAAATTCTGTGTTGGCCTAAATAAGTTAAGAAACCCCTCCTACACCTTCCCCACTGAATTAAACCCACAAAAAATGTGTTCCATAAATGGCAAAACTGATGCACTGGCTTGCTTTGCAATCTAGTCACTACCATCGTTTTATCTGAAATACTAGTTTATTTTTTGAAAGTACCTTACAATTCAGATTTACAATTTTTATAGCGTTAGTGTAGACTTGTAGTCTTAAGTACAATTTTTGGAAAGAGTGGACTCACTGGCTCCACACTTACAAAATTCCTTAGTGGAATCACTGGAACCTTTGTTTCTCCAACTGTGTAAGTGGAGTTCTCTAGGGAGTCTTTCAGCCACAAGTTTATGAACTGACATTTGACTCTGCCTGGGCCTGTGTGCACACACACAATGCAGTGACTACTGATGGGCAGTCACTGTGCAGCCTAATTTAATGTAGAAATGAAATGTAAATCACACTAAGTCTGTAAGATCTTTCAGAAGGGACTCCCAAGTGTTTGACATGCAGTTCAGAAGGGATTCAATACCATGACTAACCTGTAATCATAATTCATTGTTTATAAATGCACATAGCATTCTACAGACATTCAGCTCTCTGAAAGAGAGTTGTTTGCAATTGTACCATTTGTTATTCCATCATATAATATTATGTTTATAAAGTTCAGTGCTGTTCATCAATGAACTTTTGGGTCCAAATTTCATTTCTAAAACTGTATTTACACTCTTCTGGAGGAGTAAACAAATGTCCATTGAGTCTAATGAATCCTACTTTCCGTGTCATTGAAGTCTATCTTGTAGGTACAAGATGCTCTGAAACTTATTGACATGAAAGTCCTGCCTATTAACAATCATATTCCTCTTAGAACTATTTTTTCTTGTGTTTCTCAAGAATGCTTAGTCAAGCTGAAGTGCACTGGCTGGATTAATGGAGAAATGACAGAATCCTTTTCTTGGCATATTTTTTTATCTGTATAAACCCAAGTTCATTATTTCAATCTCCAAACCAGTACACTTCTGTCCTGTGTGAAGTGCTGTTCATGCCATGAAGCATGCTACAGGATTAGATTGCTTTGAGAACATGCCCTGAAGGTATTTTGTCTAAATGATTTAAGTGAAGCTGGTTTTTGAAATGGTATTAGCATACACCTTCATAAACAAACATACACAGATGGTATTTGAAATCAAGGCTTCTTGGGTTTAAATGGTTACACAGCAGCTGCTGTGTTCTCATGGAGGTTCTTGACCATTTTTTACAATTTGTATGTAGTGGTGCTTGAAATGTGAGGTGAAACTGCCTAACATTGTCAGGTTGTGCCCAGAGCTGTGTCCCCTGAACATCACATGGAAGAAGACTTGCAGAAGTGCGTGTATGTTTGTGTGACTGAAGTAACTGTTCATAGCTTCAGAAATCCTGAGCTAAGACTTGTATGTAGTCTTCAAATAAGATGCTACATTTTTTCATATATTTTTTTTTAAATATGGAAAGAAAGGGGGTGGCTTGAAGAATTGATCTAACCTAACACCAAATATCCAGTGGTGGTGAGCAGTAGATGGTTAGAGAAGAGTCTGAAACACAAATAGCCTGTCATGGTCTTTCCCAAAATACTGCCCCAGTAGTCAAGAACTTGTGTCTGAGAATATTTCTTAGGAGCAGCATCTTTTAACAAATACTTCCAATGTGTGTAATACAAAAGTTGTACATAATATGAAGAATTAGTTCCTTTTTGTTTGCTCTGAATCTGCCACTGTCTGGTTTAATCCGGGGAATAATTTTTTCCCTGTAGTTGAATACAGTGAAAAATCATTCCATATTTGCTTCCTCTGTCAATTGTGGTTTGTAGGTCTTTATCATACCTGTTGCTCTCTCTCTGTCTTTCTGTATATCCTGTCTGCTTAACCACTATCTTCATGAAAGCTGTTCTGTGCCTCTTGTCAACACTTTCACTTTCAGTGAACTGTGTCCTGCCCTACTGTGATGCAGGTGAGGAGGCACAGAACACCCAAATGTTCAATGTCACATTTCCTTCTAGAATCATTGCCCATCTAGAAGTACTGATAACTTTGTTCTAGTGATTTTGCAGGAATTTCAGGGTTGGAAACCTAGTAGGGCTTTTGTTTTAAGGGCAGACTACCATAAAATAGAAAGATGTGCGTAACAAGCACAGGAGAGCATCTCTGGTTGTACTGCAGCTGCTCTTGAAAAAGCCTAGGAGGGTAAATATGAAAGATAATTATATGTTTGGGATATTGGTGAAGTCAAAGGAAAATGTCCAGATGAGGACTAGATTTGCCATTTGACTAATCTTATTCTAAAGTCATCATTATCTGATTAACAGCCTTTAGAAAAATAGATGCTTGTAAAGCCACATCCATCACATAATCTCCCTTTAAAATCAGTCAATTTTTTCAAGGTCTGTGAAGTTATTCTTGGTTGGGCTGCTTCCCTGTGGCTGAAAATATTCTTCCCTTCTCCCCCATCCAGCTTCCTACTCAATTTCCTTTTCCTTGTCTCCAGTATTTTGGTCTCTGTCAGACTGGTCCTGTGTTGCAAACAGGGTCCCTAATGCTTCCTCTCTCTTTTCAGGAAATTTTCACTGCCTTTGTTCTAAGGTAGCCATCAAACAGAATTTGCCTGGCAAATTTCAGACACTGAAATGCCCTATGAGACATCTTAGGCAGAGGTGTTTTTCCACTTTCTCAGTTCGATACAATGAGAGGTGCAGGCAGGGGAGTCATTTGGCTGAACAATAGCAACAAAAGTGGAACTTAAAAAACACAAGAAACAAACTCCAGCTTGCTGGACAGGAAAAAGCAACAATATGGGTAGGAGGAAAAAGAAAAAAAAAGAAGTGTACTGGGGAGGGTGTAAAAGCAATGCTCAGTGTTGTGGCACCATGACATCCGTGCCATGATGCAGATTGCCGCTCTGATCAGCGGGAGCACAGCGCACTCAGTGCAGGTGCCACTGCCGCGTGCAGGTCTGGAGGCCAGTCTGGCTTTGGGACTGTGCCATTGGGGACCACTGTTAGTCCTGCCCTCCTGTCGGACACTCGGCTGCCCGAAAAGCCAGACGCTCTCGCAGTCGCCCGGCGGGAAGCACACGGTTAATGTGTCCCTGTGTCCGTGCGCTGTTAACGCTGCGGGAGCGATAAGGGGGAAGGCGCCCGCTCCGCCGGGCCCGGGGCTGCGGCCCCGAGGGTGCGCGGGGCTCGGACCCGCCCCGGCCCGCCCCCGGCCCGCCCCCGGCCCGCCCCCGGCCCGGCCCCGGCCCGGCCCCGGCCCGGCCCCGGCCCGGCCCCGGCCCGTCCCCCCGGCCCGCCCCCGGCCCGTCCCCCCGGCCCGCCCCCGGCCCGTCCCCCCGGCCCGCCCCCGGCCCGTCCCCGGCCCGTCCCCGGCCCGTCCCCCCGGCCCGTCCCCCCGGCCCGGCCCGCCCCGGCGCTGCTGTGCTGCGGCAGTCTGCTCGGGGCGGCTGCGGGTGATGCGCTCCGAGCCGCGGGCCGGGGCGCAGCTCAGCCACAGGCAGCGCTGCCGGGGCCCGGGCAGGGCCGGCGCCTCTCGCCCGCTGCTCGCACAGAGCCGGCGCTGAGCCCCGAGACCGCCGCTCCTGCAGCCACCATGGTGGCCAAGGATTATCCCTTCTACCTGTCCGCCAAGAGGGCGAATTTCGCCTTGGAAGCGCAGACGGTGACCAGCCCAGCTAAAGAGACCGAGGTAGTGCTGACACGGTTGTAACTTTATTTTTTCTTTATGGTGGGACCTGTATTGCGTTGGAGAAAAGTAACGTGCTTTGAGAACAGTCTGCAGTGTATAGATACCTGTTTTGTTCTGGCATCCTTTACTGCCTTCTCTAGGTAAATTCACCTTTCTTTTGGAATAAAGCAAGAAACAAAATCTAGATTTTTGTCTTTAGGAAAATTAATCTTTAAAATAGCTGACTGAGAAGTAGCTGTTTTACATAAGCAACTTAAAGTGATTTAGTTGTATTTTATCCCAGCACTAAGTTACAAATTGTTAAACTTACATAGGAACTGAAAGGGAATCAGTAAAATGGTGTCTTAAAGCATTAACTGTTTTTTCCTCGTCACAATAAACAAAAAAATTAATCCGATGTACAGTTAACTGAAAGTCCTGCCCTATCAGCAGGTTGACTGCTCTATTTCTTAAAAAGCATGGAAGCCTTTCAAGTGACAATAGAAATCTTATTCATTAATTCAAATTCAACATTGTTTATGAAGAACTTAAATATTAGATACTTTAGGTTAATGTCGGTTTGTGTTTGGGGAAAAAAACAGTGACATTAAGGATTCTGAGTGCTCTGGAGGAAGGAAGAACATTTCTCTCTGAAGGTTTTTATTACTTAAATATATAGTTTCTTTATTAATCTTGTTTGCTGAGTAACTTGAAGACAACATATTAAGCTGGGTTCATTTAATACATTTCCATCAAAGATTAATTACCTCCCCACTTGAATAGATCTAAAGTAAAATTAATATAAGCCCAGTGATCTTATTTAATTATGATGCTTAAGCTAAGAACGAAGATGATGCTGCACTCTTGCTTTTCAATGTACTTTTACACAGAGAGACTTAATGATTGAGCTTAAGGGAAATGGAATTCTTTTCAACTGTGTGTTTTTGAAAAGTAACACCCTGCCTCTGTGTGTGTGTGTATGCATCTATGGAAAACACAAGCTGTTATGTACTAAATGTTTCTCTTAAGGGTACTCATTATATTAATGATAATATTAATGAAACATGGTTTTAGCCTTTACTGCATGAAGGGATTTTTTGTAAATGAATTGAATTGTCAAATCTGAAGGTTGGAGTATTGCTCTGTTACAGTTAGGAAGGGCAGCTTGATTATAGTCAAATTCCAAAGAGAAAGACTCAATAAAAGCTGAGAGCATGAGGAAGTATCAAATGACAGATGTGATCAATCAAAATTACAACGTGTAAACAGCTTGTGTTTTATATGAATAAGAAAATGCACCCTTATGCTTTCGAGCTGTTCTCTGAGAGTAGGATGGGATTCCAGCATTCTGAAAAGGAAACTTTTAAACATCCTGTTTGTCTTAGGAGGGTAAGACCACCCACCACTCCAAAAAATTGATTAAGAAAGCAGAAATAAAGCTACTCTTTGGGAAAGGCATTATAAGGAATGTTGTATGCAGCCTGTTTCTTTGAAGTCTGTCAGTGTATGGGGGAAAAAAATCCTTAAGCTCTAACATTAAGCTGTTCTTTCAGCTTTTGTATTTACAAGGTGAATTAAAGCTGTTGGGCGCCTTCTACCACAGCTGCGTGTCACTGCAGCAGAGCTTTCCTGTGTCCGGGCTGGGCGTTTCTGCCTTTGGAAACGCGAGTTTCGTTCTAGTTATTAACATGTGAAGTCGGTTGATTACTTAATAACTCAAAATTTGCATAAATGTTAGTATGTTTGGATTAGAACAGATTTTCTGCTATGTAGCTGTTTTGAGGAATTAGTCAGTGGCAGAAAAGAGAACTGAGGTTTTCCATTTTCAGCTTTCTTTAAGCTACTCCAGCTCCCTTGGCATAAACTCTGTAGAAAGTTGCACAGTCACAAAACAATGACAAATGAAATTCCCAAAATATATGTAAACATTAAAATCTGGATTCTGATAAAAAGCTATTGTTCTAGTCCAAGTACAGTTAATCATAGCTCTTTTTAAGTGCAGTTTAAGGGCAACAAAACACTGCAGTACCTGAGTTAATATGGCAAACACTATATGGTTGTTACATGCATCATTACATGCCCCACACAAAATCCTGTAGTGCAATTGTAGGTGTGAACAGTACAGAGGTGTTGGGCTCTTCCCAACTTCTTCATAATTCAGAAATAGAAACAATTAGTAAAACTTGAAATTACTGTAAGTTATAAAGAGCCCCACGCCTTTCCCGATGAGAAACACCATTTTCCGTGTTTCACTGGTTAAAGCACCTCCCTTATCACCCCTTCTGAAGCAAACACCTAGACCGGGTTGGCAGCAGGTGAGAAAGAGCATTCACAGCAACAGATTGAAGTGTGAATGTGAAGTCATGGGAAGGAACTCCCGAATGCCTCAGAGTAAGGATGTCCTGTTCTGCCATACAGGATCTAGCACAGTACCTGGATTTAGGCTCCGAAAACTACAACGGGGGCATAGAATTCCTTTGCATCTCCAGTATGTTGTATGTTTGCTTACAGCTCTTACAGTGCAGAATCTTAGACCTCAGAGTCAGGTCTGTCAGGCTGTTTGCAGCCTGTCTTTGGTGCTCTCCTGCCATCCTCCCAGCACTGGTGTGCTGGAGCTCTGGGCTGCCTGGTGCTCAGGACGGTGTTTATTTGGAGTGGGGAGTGCAGGAAGGGGAATGTGAAGGGGAAGCCACCGGCCTCTAGGCCATGGCACATCATTAACAGGAGAACCAGGCATGGAGCCAGAGGGAGAGGGGCCAAAAGATCATGAGATAAACTCCAAGTCATGCATTTTCTTTGATCTTCCCAAATGTATGTATTTCATTTTAATGAAATATTAGCAAGTTGCAGTTTTGACATATTTCAGGTAAGTTCATGTGCAGTGTAGCTGGAAATGTGTCAAACCCCCGCACTTGGAATTGCTGATCTGTTCTGCTTAAATGGCAGTGTCAAACAAACAGCTTGTCTTTATTTTTCCATTCAGTAAATTACTGTATGATGTCTGCTGGTTAATTGGCAGTCCAGGTTAATATCCAGTTTGTTCCAGAATGGAAAAGGTTTTTCTTAGGTTGCCTGTACAAGCAGCTTCTAATGAGAGGAAATGCAGAGTTTAATCAACTCTACATTAGTTGTCTGGATTTTTCAGGGTTTCTGTTGCTTGTGTTAATTCACCTCAGTGTGAGGTTTTTCTGTTAATTTGCCTTCATTTCCTAACTGCTGAAAGATGTATTGATTTCTGGATGTTGCAGATGAATGAATAATCAGTCAAGATTGCTGGATGCAACTTGTCCTTGTGCTGCTGACACTTGAGTGGGTCTGTCTTGCCTATGACAAATGAAATCCAAGGTCCTAAGGGTGGTGACCAACGAGGGCAGCCTGTGTGCAACCGGGAGCCAATCTTTGATTAACACGTGGTGGCATAACATTCTGCAAACTTCACTGTTGTCTTTGACCAGGAATACTTCACCACTTCCCTAAATGGCTCTTCATTGTACCCCAGCTGTCATTTCAGGTTCTCTTCTTTGTGATTAAAACAAAATGTCTCCGGATTTTCCTTTGTTTGCTTGCTGGTTTTGAGGAGGCTGACAGAGGAGGAATAACAAACCTCCTCCTGCTACCATCAGGGAGTGCAGGTGGTGCATGGGATCTTAAGGATTTGAAGGAAAATTGTATCACCAATACACACAGTTTATTGGATGATCAAGTTGTCTTTTTGTCGATTTATTAAAACTGCTTAATAAATTCTTCTTGAGATGCTGGCAGTTTTAGTAGTGGAATGCCTCTCCCAGGTTTTAGTGTGGACTTGTGTGGATGATTTATTTACCTTTGTACAACACTGAACTATACGTACAACTGGTTTAGGGTCACCTACTTTGTTTTGCTTGACCATATGGCTTGGTTCTGGAAGAGGCAATGTTCTATAATTTTCCAATCAGAATATTTCTAAGATTCTATGAAGCAAAGGCAAATTCTCTGCTGTTTCAATATAAAACCCCAGTATTTTAGTGCCAAAATCAATTGAGAATGTTGTTCTAGTTTTAGACTTGCTTTGCTCCGAAGGTACAAAAGCTTGAGATGCCTGGGTTAATTTATTTTTAGGTTTAAGTGTTTGCTGTGTTAAAGACTGTTGTAACATAGGTTGTTTTTTCTATTTGAACCTATTTTGTTTTGGTTTGGTTTTTATCCTGCTGAAGGTTAAATACTGATAACATCCTGTGGAACAGAGCTTGAATGTGTATTTTTTTTTTTTATTAAACTCCAAGTTTTGGGGGCATTTATTAGAGCTGTTTAATCTGAAGCCAATTTAACTAGTAGCAGACTAACAAAAATAATATTGTTGGGCTTCCTGCCATGACAAATGTTGACTTACCCTTATAAAGTTGACTAAAAACTAATAACCTTTAAAGTATGGAAACCTTTAAGGCATATGGAAATATAGCCAGTTACATGAAGTCTGAAACAGAGTGGTTTTGTTTGAGTTTACTGGCACTGTTTGTGAATTAGGTTTGAAACAAAGGTTACTGTACTGTTTCAATTTATAGTGTCTTCTATTTATTACAGTGTTAACATTCTTGAGACTAATTTAAGTTAAAACATTTTTCCCTAATGAATGCTCCCATAGCACAGAATGAATGCTTTGGATATCTGTTTGTCCCGATTCACATAAAAAAGGAAAAAAGGTAACCAGCATGTTTTTTATAAAATGTTAAGCAAGTTAGCTACCCCAAGTCCAGAATTGATGCTGTAAATGTCTCAGAACTTGCTGAACTCCAGTAAGTTGGGATTCTAACAGGCACTGACGATTTCAGCCCCTTTGTGTGTGGGTTAGGAGGTCAGTTGGCCTTTGAAGGTTAAATAGGATAAATTCTAATATTCTAAAATGCTAAGTTTCTGTACCAGTTTTCACACAGCACTTACTTTCTGGGCTGTCTTAAAAATCTCTGTAAATTCCTTTTGTTGAGTTTGGTTTTAAATGCAATCAGAAAAATCAACACAATATCCTGGTCACAGTAGTGCAGCAGACAAGAATAATGGCCCCTCAGGGACACATTTTCCTTTGTTTGTCGGATTCAGCACCAGTTCTCTGACATGGAGACTGTTGTTGAAGTTGCTGATAAGAGATGAGAGAGTCAGGTGGAAAAAAAATCATAGCAGCAGTGAACATACATTTACTCTTCACTGGCAGGAAATCAGTGGCTAAGCCCTCCAGGGGCATGGAAGAACTTGGAAGTGAGGTACTGGAGCAAGTGAAAACCTTTTATATGGCACCTAGACTACTATTCAGCATGTGTTATCCAGGTCATTGGTTCTGATGTTCTTAGGGCAATATGAAGGGAACCTGGCCTCATTCTTTTTGTTTCCTTTCTTTCAGTTAGGAAATGAAAATCAGTCTTTTGCTAGAGTAATTTATCCATGAAAGTGTAATAATTAAGCTGTGCGTGGTCTTGAATGACAGTGTATCAAAAACTGAGTGATACAGTTAAATGGGTTTAACTTACTCTGCTTTGAACTTTGGGAAAATTCCATTCTTTACTTATACTAGTAAAGGAGGTTTTTTTTTATTTTGCTGATGAAGAGCACCAAAGTATTACCTTCTTCCCCTAAATAGCCTTCTAGAAGCTTTCATATCTGTGTAGTGTGTTCTTGGATGCAACATAACCAGTTATTAGGTACCAGTTTCACTACTGAAGAGGCAAAAATAGCATGAACTTAGCTGTCAGTGCATTGCAGCTAATGTAAGTACCTAATTCTTCACAGGATCTTCTGCTTTAACACACTTCCATGGCTATTTGAATGCTCAACTTGCCCTGGGAGCAGGTGCTGTGTGCTAAGATCCAGGCTTTTAAATGGTAATCTGTGTGCATCAGACCCAAAATAATGATACAAAAGTTACCTTTTTGCCAGGATGTTGTCATTTTGAAATGACCATTCCACAGTTTAGGAAGCAAGACGTCCTCAGTTTTGCAAGGCAAAAAGACTTAAATTTTACTGAAAAGGGGGCTGGCAGCTGTTAGTCTTCTGAGTGTGGCTTCCCAGTAATGCTGTAATTGTAGGTGATAGCTGTGTTTTCTGCTGTCCCACAGCAGAAGGGCAATTTTTTGAGAGTTATACATTAAGAGATGGAGCTTTCCTTGCTTACTAAGTAGTCCAAACCATTGTGTTAGAGCTTAATATATAGAAGATACTGGAGATACAATTGGACATATACATAAAGAGTAAATTAGAATGAAGAAGCAATTGGAAGCACTGTGTCCTTCATGCCTGAAGAGGCATGGCATCTTTGTAACTTCTTGTCTGATAGCTTCCCATCTTAAACTGGTGATAATCACTGATTATGCCATTATGATTAATTTTTCTTCCTACTAATTCTCCAGAAAAGTATATTATAAAAATGTACTAAGAAGGATATAGTAGTTTTTTGAAATGTCCACTGTCTGGTTTTCAGAACTATCCATATTTTGGACACGGATTTGCTTATCAGTTTGTTCACAGTTTCAAGTTCTTTCTGAGGCTGCATGTATTCATGGTATTTCCAGCTTAAATTTTTTTCTCTCTGAATTCAAATGTTACCAAAGTCATCTTGAGTTCAAATACATAGCTCCCTCCAAAAGACATCTGCTCTTTGTTCTAGCCTAGTCAGGTATTAATTTGATTTCACTTGACTGTTCAGCCTTTGAAGTTCCTGCACTCATGTTTCCCTCAGCTTTATTTAGCCTTATATCAAATTTAAAGCCCTGTCAGATTAATGTTACTTGTTCACATATACCAGCTCCACATTTTGGAAACTCTGCCAAACTGTAGTCTGGATCTTTTTTTCTAAACCTACTTCCCGTATTGCTTTGGCAAGCCTTCACAACTCTGAAAATACGGCCTAGCATGCGATAATCTCAGACCTCTGAAATAAGTTTTTTAAAATACTAATAATAATGGCTTTAAAAGGTCAGGCAAAACATTGTAACTCCTGAATTTTTTGTGTCATAACTTGGCCCGGTTCCCTATCTGGACAGGTGATAGTTGTTGCAAATGGATCCAGCCTCTAAATCCTATCTCTTGATCCCTCTATTTCAAAGTTCCCTGAGCTGTGAGGTGGGAGGCAGGAGAAGGGGTGTGATGACTTTGGTAGCTCTGAGTCTTCTGAGCACACTCAGAGTGCAGGTCTGGAGTCTGATGTTCATTCTACCAGTGCAGTGTGTCTTCACTGGAGCCTCCTCATGCTGGGCAGACACAGTTCAAATTCATACCCCAGAGGATCTTATGGTTCTGGGACTTCTGGTTAACTGGAAAATTGGAGGGTTTTCAGAGACAAATTAGGGAAATAACATATTGGACTAATGTGCAAGTGCAGATTCTGGTCAGTACCTCCGGGTAAAGCAGAACAGTTCACACTGTCTCCTCTTTCCATTTGTTTTGTTGGCTGTGACGAAGAGAGTCCTTGGTGAGAAAAAAACACCCACCTGTTCAAAGCTTGCTCTTGACTGCGGAATTTTTCCCTATCTAGATCACTGGTCTCAGTAGTTTGTTCAGCTTCTCTGCAGTGCTGGTTTGGAGAGGTGACCCAGCTTGAGAATGAGGATGTTGATGAAAGGGGAGGTAGAGGCAGAATGGATGTAGACAGTACAGCAGAAATCCTGCAATCAAATGTGCAGCAGTTTCAGTATTACTGTCTGACAGTTTTAGAATTGCTCTGGTAGTGCTGTATTTTCATTGCACAGTCAAAGCCTTATTTGTAGAAACTCCATTTTTCTACAGTAGAAAGGGTGACTCAGTGCTGATGGCTTTTGTTGTTAGACTTTTCTGAATAAAACGATTCCTGGAACACTAAGATTTGATGAGTTTTCACTTCCAGCTCAGTATCTTAACCTACCACACCGGTTCTAATGCAAGGTGCAAATCAGTTTGGGAGTATTCAGAAAAGCTTTTCTCATACTTAAGAACTTATGATTAACAAGATTTTCTTTCAGAACTCATTGGTAAAGGTGTAAAGTCTCAGGCTTCTGAAGTCATCTTAAGTAATGCTATTTGACAGAATTCTGTAATAATGCTGATTTCTTTCCATAAAATTGAATTCTAAATTTGAACTGCATGTTTAACTGTTCCAAATTCTGGTCAGAATTTTCCATGTGAAATCAGAACACAATACATTGCATGAGGAATTCAAGGTGGGGTGCTGACTCAGAAGGGCAGGACTGCAGTTACCTGACCTTGCTTTGCCTGCTGGGAGAACAGCTGGCCTCTAGCGGCTCACAGCAAGAGGTTCCAGAAGATATTAATGGTGTTTGATGGTGGCTGAAATTCTGCTTGGTGTTCATCTTTAAAATCAGTTTCTGTATTCAGTGAGGTTTTGCATTACGAACATCAGTAAAAACTACACTGCCTTAGCATTTTTCTCCTTGAATTGGAAGGGAGGAATGGATACCAAAAAGGATACAGCATAAAGAAGGAGCAATAATTTTTATTAATCCTAATCCTCCTCCCTTATCTCCTGGAAAGTCCATACAACGTTCATTTCCAGGCTTTGCTTTTGGGCTGGGGTATTGGTGCCTAAGTGCCCTGTGCTGCTAAGGCAGAGGTGCTGGCACAAGCTGTGCTGCTGGCATGGCATTGCCCACCCGGCTGGGGCTCCGTGTCCTGGCACTGCAGTGCAGCACAATTCCTGACCAGCTGCCTCTGCCACGGGCTGTGATCTGGGCCCCAGCACTCGGAATAATCAGGAACCAGAAACAGCTCATGGCTGTGCCACCAGTTAGAGAAGAATTGCACTATAATTGCCAACATTTTCCCTCTTTTTGGGGAGTGGGGGAGGGGGGTGGGATGCTGCTGCTGGAGATGAGTATGCGAGTGGTGCTGCAATGACGTAAAAAATGCTCCTTCTGAAACCTGCCTCAAAGACATGGTTGCTGAAAAGGAAGGGTTATGAATAACAGTGCAGTGATGAAGATGAGGATTTAACTTGCTTTAGACTGCTACGGTTCTTTAATGCCAGGTGTCATGTGTGATGGAATACATTATTTTTGCTAGAGGGTTAAACACTGTGTCGCTCATCTCAGCTGGCTTTTCTGGATTTCCAGGTCTGCCTGCTGAGAAGTAAATTAAATATGTAGCTGCTTCTCACCTTTCCTCTGTTGCTGCACTAATGGAAGAGAATTTTTCTTGCCAGTAATACAGATGGTGATCATCACTGCTGAGATTTTTTTTTTTGTATCAAAAAGGATGACAATTCTGCATTATTTCCAGAAGGATTTGTATTTCTGAAGAAAAGGATAATAGGCATGCTTCATTTTCTTAAAGCTATGTACAGACAATTGGAGGCATAGCAAACTGTGCAAACTTTATAAGCATGGCTGAAAAAGAACGATGAACTGCCTTAGGATGTCCTTGAAATATGGTGTTGGATGGGGTTTTTAACTTCACTTGGAAGGTTTGGCTCTTTTTCTGTTGCCTTTTGCATGTGCTGTTCGAGATCCATTAAATGTCAGATGGAGGTTAGGAAGCCAAGGGTAACTGTTCTATTTTTATGTATTTATAATCACTTTTTTCTGTGTTACAATTTCTGTTAATTTTTAAAAAATATATATATCTGCAGGACAATTGGCATATTATTTTGTTTATACATTAATTTGAGTGCTGTTGTGCTGTTAAAATATATATGAAAAGGAAAACATTTAATTGAGTGCTTTATGGTAGATTTTTGTTTAATTTTCCTTTATATTTTATGCAAAAAATAATATATGAAAGCATGCTATTAATGCCTTTCTGTATATGTGAGTATTTTCATAAGAACATGCATTCAAAGACAATAAGAGTTAGAGATTTCTGTCTAAATTAAATTATATATTCTGGGAGAAAATACATTTAACTGAATAAAGTCACATGGTGACAGTGCTAGATGCAAAGGCACAAACAGAATTGTTTATATTTGAAAGTATTCCTTTCAGTGAGAAGATTATTATAATATGCAATATGAAAATTTCTCTGCTAAGAATGAGTTAAAATAATCAAATGATACTGTCTTTCTTTACCTCCCTTCCCCCGTTCCTAGCCATGCCAACTTCTCCAACATTACATTTTCCAGCTGTTTCCAGGACCTGTAGGTACCAGCCAAGAGCAATTTGTCACTGTCAGCGTTTGAAAGTGCTTTTGTTTATATCTGCCCTTATTACAGACCAGGTTTGCAAACATGCTTGCTGCAAATGCTTTCTTAGGAAAATCAGCAGAACTGTTGGCAGTCTTTATCTGGTTATGTTCACACTCCCCTGATTTTTTTTCCTTTCCTTCCTCCTCCCTGTGCTGCAGGAGCCCAGTAACAAACGGGTCAAGCCTCTCTCCCGAGTCACATCCCTGGCCAGCCTCATCCCTCCTGTGCGAGCCACTCCGCTGAAGCGCTTCAGCCAGACCCTGCAGGTAACCAATTCCTGCTGCTCCCACACAGCTGCAGTTCCCCCCACGCTTCCTGGGAGCAGGGATGCACATGGACACTCCCCACTGTAATGTGCCAAACAGGGTTAGGCACCTTGTGGCCACAAGGTCACTCAGCTTAAAACTCACAACTCTCACCTTGAAAAAACCACTTCTCTGTCCAGATAATTAATGTTTTTCACTTACCAGTAGGAGAACTATTGTACCTGTAGCATATAAAAATTGTTTACTAAAGGATTACATTTTCTTCTTAAATTTGATGAAGAGAATATTCCATAATGCTTTCAATTAATGTTGGTTGGTTTCTTTGAAAATGTTATTTTTGGTATAGTTGGTCAGGTAGGACTGCCTAAATTTCCTCCTGTAGAGTGAACTTTGACCTTACCTAAACAAAAGAGTTAGTGAACAACTGGAAATTTCCAAGTCATTTTCCAAAGCTGCTGATAATAAAGGGCAAACAATTTTTAAATGCAGTTTCTATGTTACAGATTAGGTGTGTAATATTGAACATACTTAGAGGCTAATGAAACTTTTGTTTATAAAGCATTTGTGCCTTCAGACCTAGAGATGGCAAAATATTGGGGTGCTCAACTCCTGATTGCAGTCACAGCTGGGAGCTGCAGCACTGCGCTGGGTCTGGCCTAGAAAGCCACTGTTTCCTCTTTAAAACAGTTTATATAAGAAGGCATGTAAAAGATCTAAAGAAAATTATTGAGTAAGCTTAATTTCTTTGAGAGGAACTTTAAAGGTAACTTGAATGTGTTAGAAATGTTCCTTAATCAAAACTTCCTAAATTAGAGCTTTACTGAAGTTACCTGTTAAGGGGGAAAGAAATAAAACTTTAGAGTCTTATGAGAAACAAGAACCCCATTTTTCTGTAGTGGTAATTACCTAGAAAATGGATATTACAGGGTTTTCTGACATTTCTCACATTTCTGTCTTTGGTTCCTGTGATGTTGGAAGTGCAGATTTCTGCACAAGGTTGGAGGATCAGCCAAATGTCTGCACCCCCCAGCCTGGCTCGGTGCAGGTGTGGTTTGTGTGACGCGAGCAGAGCTCCCTGTATCCCCTGGGCTGTATGAATCTCCTGCAGAATCTGTCTCCAGGAGAAATTGGCCAGACTCTGGAAGGGGCACATCAGTTCCAGTTGTGAGGAGTGTGGAAAGGGATTTAGTTTTTGGCTAAACTGCTGCTGAGTGAGGTGCTTCCCTTTCCTAAGCCTTAGGCAGCTGTTGGCCTCATTTAGGTACCTGTGCTATTGTTCTGCAGCAAAGGCCTCTGGGACTGCACAATGCAGTATCCAGAACAATACTGTATTTAATAAAGTTGTTTCAGACTAACCAAAACAACTATCCTTTCATGTATGCAGTAGCAGCTTCCCGAGATGAGAGCTATATTAATGTGTTTCAGGGTAAATTTTGTCAAAAATAGGAGGGAAAATAATGGCTTTGTTGCAAGTCCTACTGTTGCAAGCATTTCTGTTTTGCTCTGTTCATACTGACCATAAGAATATATTTCAATTAGCAGATTAAATAGTGATGTTATTTATACCATCCCTTCTAACTATGTGCTTGAAGGAGCTGTGATGAGAAATCAGCTTCTGTGTTGTCCAAATCCTGCTGGTGATGTCCCTCAAAACTCCTTCATACCTGGCTGTAAATTGTCTTCTTATCTGATTTTCTCAATAGCTGTAGAGCAGGGACAAAAAAGACTGACCTTGTGCTCAGGTGTTCTACTTGGAATTATTTAGAAACATTCTGGGAAGTATGTATAGCTATTTCACTTTATTTTGTTTTGACGTCAATGTCACTGTGTCTTGAGAACAGTGTAGATTTCCTTTCATCATGTGATCTCCTGTAAAAAAGAAAAAAAAGTTGATTTTTCTTAGTGGGTGAACTTTTATGTAGCTTCATTGTTATTTCAGTCAAAACCCATGTTTCTCCTTGAATTGCTGCTGGATGTTCTGTGGCTGTAAAATGCAGAAAACTGCTGTCATCACCACAACATGCAGAACAAACAACTTCTTCCCCTGGAAGAAAAGAAACAAAGTCAACAGAACATCCATCTAAAAAGACCACTCCAACAGCATTTCAAACAAACCTTCTTAGATATTCTTCTAAATGGAAGATAGTGTAAGAGGGAGAGAAAAAAAAAGCTTATTGTGTATAATTTTCCTTACCTCTGTACATGTACCTTCCACTTTACATTAATGGACTTTCAGCATGAGGAGAAACATTTCTGTCTGGGATTTGTATAGGTTTTTTTTAAAATATGTTCTTAGCAACTTTCCATGTTTTGCATATTTTATTGATTATAGAAGTATTTGATTTTTTTGTGTATACTTGACTTTATTCCAATTTTCCACTTATTTTCAATACTTTTTTCATAAGGATTCCAAGTAAAAAATATTTAAAGTCTTTCTGGTTTTCTTTCTGGGCTTTTTTGTTTTGTTTTGTTTTGTTTTGTTATTGACTATTTGTAGTCATTCTGTTTCTGTCATGTAGGGCAGGGTAGACCAGCTGACTAATAAAGTGCTGTTAGCTTCACCTCTGCCAGAGTCTGTCTGTGTAGCTGCAGGATACGTAATGCTAACAGGTATTTCATACCTAATGCAGATATTCTTATTTTTTAATCCACCTGGGAAGCAAGTTTACTTCACAGCTGTATTTTCAGTCTCCATCAAGCCTAACTAATGATTATGATGATCTGCCTGGTCTTATTTACAGCTGTGCTGTTTGGCTTAAAGCAGAAAATAGGATCAGAAAAAGAACTCCAGCTGATGCTGAAGAAAGAAATTGAAGTCTGGCTGGCTTCCTCTGCAACTTCAGTTTTCATCAGTGTGTCTTGAATTTAAGTAGGGAGTCCAAGTTACTTTTATCTCTCTTAGGACACCAGAAATTTCTAAAAATCCTCAAGAAAAAAATTGTTTTTAACATCAGTTCTGAATGCCAGGACTTTGATCAGTAGTGGCCTTTGCCCAGTACATGGAGGTGTTTGCTTTACTGCAGCTCTAATTAAGGGTTGTTAATTTCATTAATTAACATCAGTAACACATAGACCTTTCAAGTAACAGTCTTGTAACAGCCAGGGAAATCTGTTGCCACCAGAGAAATACGGTAAACAAAATGAAGGGTTGTGAATGGATTTTCCCCCAGCTCCTTAAAATTTTGGAATTACATGAAAATTCTAATCATCCCACAGGGCCATATTTTTTAAACAGTGTGTTGGATATGTTTTTTAAGGAAGCCAGAAACTAAGAAAATATTTTTAAAAGACTGGAAATGGAGAAGTGCTATTTTGACATTCCTGCAATTCCGTTGTGGGATTCTATCATGATGGATTATTTTTTTTTTCCTTCTTGACAAGTACAAAGCAAAGAGAGATACCATCAGACTATCTTCAAACTTGTTTTTAACATTTTTTGATAGAACTTCAGTTTAGGGCTCTATTCCACTAATAAATAACCTCAGTCCTGTGCCCCTTATTAAGTGAGGTACACTTCGTATGGTTAATGAAAGGCTGATATATAACAGAAATCAATTAAATATATACTTATTGTCTCTAGGTAGCAAGGATGCTAAGCAAACAAGCAAGCAAGATTTTGGGGAGTTTGGTTTCATTTTGAGTCTTTTAGCCTCTTTGTGCCCCTTCTGCCCAATGAGGACAGTTTAGGGCTGTGGAGAATTGTACAGAGTGTTCTCCTGCAGCAGGGAGGAACATTCTGTCAGTGCATGTGAAAGATTACTTTTCCCAAAACACGGCCTAATTTGACTTTGCTCCATGATTCCTCATTATAATAAATGTAAATTAAGCATGTTATTTCACATGTGTTTCTTTATCTTCTTTACTCTTGAAGGAAGACTAGCACCTGACTTGCAAAGTTTTGGGGGGGTAGGGGGGTGTTTATTGTTAAGGTCTTTGTCAATTCCAAGTAGGACTCAAAACAGCTTCTGTTAAAAGACAAGTTTATATTTTTATCATATCTTCTGATATGGTAAAAACATAGTATTTATAGGCACTGTTTGCGTTTCATGGGCTCTTACCTTCAGAGAAGAATTTCAAATATTGTCCTTTGTATATGCTGCTTTCAACCTGGAAATTGAGAGAATTTATTTTGTTTTAAATATTCTTACCCAAGGCAATTGAAAGATGATTGTGTTATGTAAGGGAGGTTTTAAATAACAATAAAAATGTCGAGTATTTCAGCTATGTGAAGTAGTTAAATAATTTCAGAGGTATGACCTCAAAAAGAAGCCTCTAATTTTAATGAAGCAAAAAAGAAACCTTTTCAAAATAGAATAGTAAGAGCATAAAGTATGCATCCTTAGCCTGAAATCCTTCTAAGAGTTTACAGGCAATTAGAACTCTCAAGTCTGTCCTAAAATTGAAATTGGCTTTATTGAAATTTAGGACCAGACCACATAGTAGGTACAGAGATGCTGGAACACATTGGTAGAGTGTCTAATATTTGCATTAATTCTAAATTTTTGATGAGACAGTTGTGGAATGTATGAGTAATTCCTGTCAGTCTACTGAATTGAAGCTCTGTATTTGACCAGTTCTGTTAGTTCAGTGTGCTGCACCATTCTGCATTATCCCTGTAGTTCACTCTTGGTGCTTGTTGTATGGGAATGCATTGCAGAAGTTTTGTACATGTTGAGGACAGGACATGGACAGAGTTCACTGCAGGAAGGGAGGTCCTGCCCTTTCATGAAGTTGTATTAAAATAATTTCTCTTACGTTCCCAGTACTAAATGGTGCTATGAAGTTCAAAGTAAAAACAAATCAGAGAACATTTATTTGTTGTACTGAACTATGTATAGTAGTTCCTTAGAAAAGGAGAAAATGGAGAGTGTTAACATGAAACTGTTGTAACATAAACCTGATTCTCTCTTCCCAGCGGTCCATCAGCTTCCGCAGCGAGAGTCGCCCCGACCTGTTCAGCCCACGGCCATGGTCCCGAAATGTGCCCCCTGCTAACACAAAGAGGAGAGACAGCAAACTGTGGAGTGAGACCTTTGATGTCTGTGTCAATCACATGCTTACATCCCAGGAAATCAAGCGGCAAGAGGTATAGATATATACACACATATATATCTATTTTAACTGTAAATTTCATGTTCAAAGGTCGCCTTTAAAGTGTGGACTTGGGAATGCTTTTGGGCATTGGGGTAGCACTTGAAGATGTCCTGCAATTCAAACGTGTCACCACCTCTACTAGAAGCAGAATTCCATCCCTAGTCTTTATGACTCAAGCTGTATTAGGTGAATGTATTCTTTGTAAAAACCAGCTCATTGTATTTCCTTAACAAAGCCGAAGTTACTGAGATACATTGTCCTGGGATTGGCTGCATGTTCTGTCTGACACTTTCTGGAGTCATGGTTGATATGTTAGTGTTTCATTTTGTTGTTGTGGTAATTAGAGGTGAGCATGCTATGCCAGGAACAGGCGTTCATCAGCTGATACATACACACAAAAATGCACCATCATTTCCCTTTTGGAAAAGACTGTCTTTGAGGAAGTTTCCAGTGCTAGAAAGATGACACACTGATCAAAAGATGTGTCTTCCAAAGCAAAAAAGAAGCATGCCAGTGCTTTTGGTGTGTCATACAAGATAAAGTCTAGATAGTTCATATTATAGTCAACACAGAGCCCCTTCAGAATCAAGATATTTTTATTTTCTAAAGAAATTTCTAGCAGTATCAACAAAGCTTGTAACTCTCCCTGAGAATACTTCAGGGACTGAGTCATAAATCAAACAACAGTAGTGACAAGCATTTCTTGTGCAAATTTTAACATTGTACAAGAATTCATAGGAAATGAATTTGTAATTGAAAACTTCAAAGGCAGCTTATTGAAAAATAAACTGTAGAAACTGTGCACAGTGCATAGCAGTCACTGCTGTGTGGGGGCAGGAGCCAGGATCCTTGGTACAACCCAAATAAGTGAGCTGAATCCCAGGAGGTTTTGCAGGAGGGTTCTGCTATGTGCTTGTTCCCATTCTGTGTGCTTTTCTGGGACAGCTGACCCACTGCCTGTGATTTGCACTGTGGCAAATCTGGCAGGAATGTGTGTTCCTGAGCCCCAGGAATCTGCTCCAGCTGGGGATGGGCTTCCATGATTTATACTGGTTGAAAGCCTTGACTGTAAAGCAAGGAATTCTAGCCCGAAATGTCCTTAACTCTTAGTGTACTCCAGTATAAGGAGGAAATCATGCAGTAAGTTAGTAACAATAGGGGTTTGATTTTTAATCTGCCAGCTTTAAAGTCTCAGATGTGCTTCAAGAGGAGTAACTAACATCAGCCAGTGGTTAACTAGAACTCAGCTTTTGTAACAAAAAAAATGAACTGGTACCAAAATAAAAGTGCTCAGTACCAAAGAAAGGCTTTAAGTAAGATCTGTCTTCTACTTGGTAGAACCCCCTGTAACTTTTGCCACTGCATGTGTTAAAATGGAGCACAACAAACTCCTATGCAGGCAGTTGTGTAAGTGGTTAAGAGACAGTCAAGTCAAAACTCCACAATGAAGGTAGATTCCTCCATCTGGGAACACATCCCTTTAGAAAAAAAAATAATTCTTTGGCTATTTGAGATAAGCATTTAATGAACATTCTGGTATAACTATTTTAGAAAACACTGCACTTGATTCTGTAGTTATGGAATAAAGCCTTACTTTATTTCTGTAGATTTATCAGAGAAATGCTGTTACATGGTGTTAAGACAGCTGTTCACAATATAACATCAACCCAGCAAGTGGAGCATAGATTAAATAAAGATATTTTCTAATATTTGTGTCTGTTTTTACAGGCTATCTTTGAACTTTCCCAGGGAGAAGAAGACTTGATAGAAGATCTGAAGTTGGCAAAAAAGGTATGTTTAAAAAACAAAAGCAAAAACCAAACCACAACAAAAAGTACTAATTGGTTCATAACACATTTAAAACAATCTTTGTTTTTTATAGTTGCTAAGACAGTAGAAGAGGAAAAAATGCAAAGCATATTTTAATCTTCCCATTCTTTCTGAAACACTTAAATGTGCTGCTGGGTTTTTTTTTATATGAAATTGATAGTTTAATATATGGCTATGAAACTTACTTACAGGGAGCAATTTTGCACCCAACAAACCACAAATGTTTGTTTTTCTTTTCAGGCTTATCATGACCCAATGCTTAAGCTTTCCATAATGACAGAGCAAGAGTTGAACCAAATTTTTGGAACATTGGACTCTCTAATTCCTCTACATGAAGGTAAAACTCAAACAGTCTTTGTCTGCATAATTACTGCACATAGATTTAAGTCATCAGGTTTATTAAAGTGAGGTTTCTGTTATTTTTTTCTAATCACAATCAGATCTCCTTAGGCGACTTCAAGAAGTCAGGAAACCTGATGGATCAACAGAACATGTTGGCCACATCCTCGTGGGTTGGGTAAGGCAGAGTTTATAACCAATTTTGGGACTTTAGTTTGGAGCTGTAGCATGACAATATTTCCTTTCTGTATCTAGTGTAACTTGTCAAAAAGATATTCCCAAAAATACTTCTAAAAGGTAAGGCAACTATTTAGAGACCTAACAGAATATTTCCTCTTTTCAGGGATTTTCCATGAAAAGGTTTAGACTAGGATATTGTTTTAAAAGCTTTTGCTATTCAAGAGTTGAGCACTATTTAATATAACTTAAATAAAAATCAAGAGTCAGACTAGAGTTTTTCTTATGTAGGTCCTTTAAGAATCTCCCCGTTTGTGTTCTGGTTTCCTTGAAAATTCATATTGTAATAAGGGCACTCCCCAGTTAGTTTTGGATGACATTCTGTTCCAATCCAAGGTAACAGGTAGGTGTTAGTGTTTTTAAAGATATTGCTTTCTAGAACTTTGTTAAAATAAGGCAGACAGGGATACAAGAGAGATGCTGCTGCCTCACAAAAGATAAAGTTGATATGTTCACGTTCACCAGCATCCAAAAGCATAAACACTGAAAATAGCTTTTGTTAGTTTTGTTGATAAAATTCTTCACTGTAATAAAGAAGAGCTATTTTTGGTTTTAGATATGTGAGAAGTATGCTTTTAAGTAAATGTAAATAATGAAATTTAGCAGGGAAAAAAGGGCTTGAAATCTTTAAGGAATTAAATAATGATATTTAGCAGCTCTATGTGAAAGTGTGGCCTATGGTCAACAAGGGAAGCATGCTCACTACTGTATAATATCTATAATGCAAATAGTTAATGATAATGATTTGTAAATGTCAAAATAATCTCAGTTTTCTTTGCCTAAAGTAATTTAAAATATTTTCTGATGTGTGTTGAACATCAGTGAACTTCTCTTGGTTCAAATATATTCAGTTCTAACTTCCTTTTTTGAAAGATTTTCCATATAATTGTGTGTTAATACAGCAGGTTTTGTAAATGGATATATTGCTCTAATCAGCAGACAAGCTATTTTTTTTTTCAGATTTATAAGGCACAGTTTTGTCATCTTAGTTTGGTCAAGGTTCCTCTGGGCAATATAGAAGTTTGGTTGTAGAAATTTGCTGATCTGAAAAAGGCCAGGTTTGGGAGTGCTCATTCCTAGGCCTTTATTTCCGTTCATAATTAAAGCCAGGCTTCTGTGTTCGACTGTTGTCTGCACTAAATAATGCTCAGTCTTAAGCAATTTGTATTTTTAATGCTTTGCAATAGTATTGGAGATCTGGAGGATCTGAGTGATGAGCAAGTGCTTCTAAATCACTCAAATGTTGAACAAGGTGGTCTGAGGACCCTTGTAAAGGTTATATTTGTTGGAAAGATTACATCAATAAACTGCGGATAAATCTCCAGCTAAAAGAGTCTCAGCATGAATTCTGACATCCTGAATCACCTGAACCTTTCAGTGCAGGAAATCGTGCTTTACTTCAGCTACACAATTATTTATTCTTTCCTCAGCTTCCATGCCTGAACTCCTATGACAGCTACTGCAGCAATCAAGTAGCAGCCAAAGCTTTACTGGATCACAAGAAACAAGATCACAGAGTGCAGGATTTCCTGCAGCGCTGCCTGGAGTCTCCCTTTAGCCGCAAACTGGACCTTTGGAATTTCCTGGACATCCCCAGAAGCCGTTTGGTTAAATACCCACTGCTGCTCAGAGAAATTTTAAGACACACACCAAATGATCATCCAGATCAACAGCACCTGGAAGAAGCTGTGAGTTACTGTTGGGTTTGGGGTTTTTTAGCAGATTATAGCAGTTTTACCTTATTAGTGAATTAAGGGACACTACATAAAATATGAAAATGCAAATACTTATATAAACAGCTGAATATTGGACTGTGTAATTAAAATGCATGTGTTTTCATTGTGTTTCTGCAGATAAATATAATTCAGGGCATTGTGGCTGAAATCAACATAAAGACTGGTGAATCTGAATGCCAGTATTACAAAGAGAGACTTATTTATCTTGAAGAAGGCCAAAGGGATTCATTGATTGATAATTCACGTGCTGTGTGTTGTCATGGGGAACTGAAGAACAACAGGGGAGTGGTAAGGAGTAAATATTTTGTCATAAATAACTTTTAAAGGTACCCTCATTTTGCATGACAGCTAAAAGAGCTGTGAGCACACATAGAGAAACATCACTCTAATATGTAGGAAGTTGATAAATATTAATCATTATCTATAACACTCATCTTTTTTGTTGTAGTTAAGTATCTGTATTGGGAGATAATAAGATTATATGTATCTCTGTCTTTTATGGGGCCTAGCAATATCCTGGATAAATTGTAAATCTGATCAATTTCAATACTTGCTGGAAAAAACCCTCAAATTTCTGGTCTCAGAGATGTGATATTAATGTCTATAAAGAACACGCAAAATGCACCAACAAATTTTAAATTTGTCAAAGGCTGTGGTTATTAAAAATGCTTTATTTGATTCTTTGTTGAGATCAAAGTTAATTTATTGACCAGAGAAATTTGGTACTTTGAATTCCAGTCTCTGGGACACTGCACTATTGATAAGTTTCACAATTTGAGCTTTCAGTTAAAAAGAAAACAAAAAGAAAAGAAAAAAAAATATGATATTAGTAGAAGAGAGCATTGTCTTTCCCAGATTCCCCCCCCCCCAGTGTTTAATAGAACTTTTGAATGGGCAAACAATTAAAAAAGATCTTTTTTTGATTACTGACACTAGTGTAAATATCATACTTATGACACTTATGGAAGTAAATAAAACTTAAGGAAAATTTATTTTAAAAAGCAACAAAGCAAGCAGTGCATTTTTTCAGCTCTGGAACTGCTTCTATGTAGCATGTTCATGTATACAGTGGAAGGGGGTCCTGTTTTACCACACAGCTGAGAGGGAAAGACGAAACAGGTGCTGCTTCCTGGTTCACCTGATGAAGATCAGGCAGTTCAATACCAAATTAAGAGGAAGAAACTGGTGCTTTTCATCTTTCTGGTGAACTTTATTTGTTCTGTTTGGTTTAATGATGTTTCAAGAAAGGAATAATGCTGTATTTTCTATTAATCTTTTAACAGAAACTGCATGTCTTCCTCTTTGAAGAGGTGCTGGTGATCACTCGGGCCGTGACCCACAATGACCAGCTCTGCTATCAGCTGTACCGGCAGCCAATCCCCGTCAGGGAGCTGGTGCTGGAGGACCTGCAGGACGGAGAGGTGCGCCTGGGCGGATCCATACGTGGAGCATTCAGCAACAATGAGAGAAGTATGAATACAACTTTTTGTATTTGCTTATGTAGGGTCATCATAACCTTAAGATGACTGCCAATGTGGCATCAGAATGTTTTCTCTAAAATTAGCTCCATCCAACATCTTGATTTTTGTTCCAGACTGGTTTATTATGTTCTAAGTTGTTTCTTTTCAATTCTTTCTCAAAGCTCACTATATTGGTAATAGAATTTCTCCACACACCTGCTCCTGTACTACTGAATTGAGAAGGGGATAATGTACAAACTGTAGTGGCAAAACTGCAAAGTTATAAGCAAGTGTATTTTGAAATCTTGAGCTTCAGCTGTTTTGCCTTTCCTTGTACTGGAGATGCTGATTGCTATTCCATAATTCTTTTGAGATGGCAGATACTGTAGAACTCAGGGTCAAGACTGCAGCTATTCATGTTAATATCCTTCCTGTTAATATTATGAAGATGCTTCTTCTATTACAAGGGGCCTTTAAATCTCATCTGGTCAAAACTTCAAGGGGTTTTTGTGTGTATCCACTGCATTAGTGAAGTGAATGGAAGAGAGGAGTCTTTGGCTGGCACAAGGACACTGTATTCAGTGAAGGTTCTGGAAATCTGCTTTGCAGAGAAGTAGGAGAAGAAGCATTAAAATGTGGGAGAAGCCTTCATCTTGCTGATTCACTTTAAGTTTTATGGATAGCTCATGCGTGGCAGAACCGACATTATTTAATCCAGCAATATGAAGTTACTAGAAGTGCTTGTGGTGTTCTGTGGTCTTCTCCCAGAAACAAGGAGATACCCAGACTCTTCTCTTTGGCCTGACATGGTCTTGTCTGATCTTAACGCAAAGATTGTGCTTATTCTGTTACTTAAATATACTCTTCGATTATAAAATCCATTCAGCCAAAGCATTCAGAGGTTTGATATGTTTTGTTTCTTTCAGTCAAAAACTTCTTTAGAGTCAGCTTCAAAAATGGATCCCAAAGCCAGACTCACTCTCTCCAAGCCAATGACTCCTTCAACAAGCAGCAGTGGCTTAACTGCATCCGCCAGGCCAAGGAGAAGGCTGCGTGTGCAGGCAAGGCTGGCGGGCTGGAGGCACATTTCCTTGTGTCCCCCAATGGACGCAGAGTGCCCCAGGGAGAGGCTGCCCTGGAGCAGATGGAGCAGTCGGACTGTGAGTCAGACTGTAGCATGGACACCAGCGAGCTCAGCGCCGACTGCGAGCGCATGGAGCAGACGAACTCTTGTGAGAGCGAAAAGCAAATAGAAACCAATGTTTGACAAGGACTTACAGTTCGTGGAAGAAAATCTGTCTCTTACCTGTACAGTATTTGCATTCCATACATGGAACCATTCGGAGAAGCACTTTTAGAATACTTTTTGTGAAAATGTCAATGCAGTTCTTGTATTTGTACCTGTGAGTGTTGTACTGTAACTGCCCACTGTATAAGCTGGAATCTCTTGCAACTCATGTCCTGTGATTATATTCCATAAACACCCAAGGTGGATGAAAGAGGTACTTGACCAGTTATTCTCAATGTCCTGCTGTCGACAGAATCTCTAAACTACTGTTTATATATGCATTACATAAATAACCTTTTCCTAATTTTTAAGTATTTGCCCTTTAAAGGGGCAGCTGAAGATGTGGACTTAATATGGAATTTCAGGATGGGTATCAAGATAATAAGTTTTCTTAAAGGCATGGAAAGAAAAAATAGTTTCTTGGAACAAAAAAAGAAAACAGTCTTGCAATAACCTATCCAAACTCCTGTGGTATTAAATCAACAAGAATTATAAACAGTGGGCCATGGAACCAGGGACTCTTAAGGAATTTATTTTTCAAAATGAAGCACTGTCCTAAGATCCAGGAACCAAACTTTTTAAAATCTGGGTATTTCAAATCATCAGCATAGTAAGATGGGTTATTTGTCAAAGCATGTAATGCTAAAAATAATCAACTGAAAAAACCACAACCAAACCTCTGCAGCCAGCACTGAATTAAATGAAATGCTGAGAATACTGGATATTTGTAAATAAGCTGGTAGTTTGCTTTCAGTGCCATATATATACATTATCCCAAACAGAGTAAGAATGGAAAGGAGCTTTTGCTTGTGAATAGGCCCTCTTCAGCATTTTGCACTCCACTGACCTCCACTGTTGGTTTTAAGCACCACTAATGTTAAAACATTTAATTTTCTGTAAATGTCTGTTTACAATTACACGTAGTTGGTTTTTAAAACTAAGTGATGATTTGATATAAATGGTGCTCTACAAATACCCCATGGGATTATGTAGAGAGTTCAAACAAAAAGGGAATTGTTTTTCCTTTAGGATGTATTACATCCTTTTTACTTTCCTCAAGTTTTGTTTTAAAAGTTTTTGTTACATTTAATTTTGTACTGTAATTGGAAATGTTACTGTGTTTTCTGGTGGCTGATTTAACATACTCATTATGATGAGAAGCAAATGAGTCACTTAAATGCAGTCTAAAACACATAGTTGAACATCCTGTTAATTTTCAGGAATCCCTGGGTAATATTTTATTCCTTACTATAAGAAATAATGCCAGTGCTGTATGGCAAGCTATGAAAATGATATATTACAAATTTTAAATGATTCTTGGTATTACACAAAATAACCTGTGCAGAGTACTTGTAACAACAAAAGTAGAAAAACTGCTAAGTTATTGCCAAAAATATTTTTCTTGTGTTCTACAAGTTTACAGAAAATTTACTAAGTATCTTACATATATATATATGCTGATGTGCATTACAGAAATCAGTGTGACAAGATGATAAACAATATAAAACAAGGTATTTTTATTTTTTAAAAAAATGGCATTTTTACCCTATAGAACATATTTCTGTATTTATAGTTTTTAAAAAAAATCAATTTTCTTTTCTGTTTCAGGCTTTGTAATTTATTTCAACTGCTTCATTTTTTAGAGCTGAATGAGTATACCAGTGAAGATGAGAGAAAGGAAAAATCTGCAAAAGAAAAGGCACAGGGAAGTTGTTCAGCAAAAATGTTGAAAAAGAGCAAAAAGCATGTAAAATGTTCAGATAGAGAAGAAAGAATGAATGTGTGTATTGACTTTTTTTTTATTTTAAATAATGGCCTTAAACTTTTCTGGAAGCATTTAAAATAAATTACATTAAACCATTTTGATTTTTATTTGGTTTGGTTGGTTGTGCAAGAAGGCTACAAAAAGATTTCAGTGGTACACGCAGTGAGGCTTTAACGTGAGTGACCAGAGCTTGTATTTTGTTTCTCATAAAGTGGTACATATTTGGATCTAATTTGCTAAATGCACAGTAGTAACAGAAACAAGTTACTGCACTCAGTTCACCATATTCCCCAAAGTTTTGTATGACATAATTAATTTAGTAAGTAGGTGGAACAAAAAATGTAACATCCTGTCATCAGTTTCTCCCTCATGATTCCTTGTGGATCACAATTGAGGTGATTAATTTTGGGGTATGCAGGAGCCACCAACCAGCCAGGAAATCTCAGATTTACATTTGTTTACTATAATTTAGCCACTTACTGTTCAGCGTTCTGGAGTGCAAGTGTTTTGGTTGTGCTTTGTAGTCGACATGCACTTAGCTACTGACTGATCTAATAAATCCTAATGATGTTGGGTTTTTCCTCTTCAAATCATCCTAAGAATTAAGCTTTCTAGTTTAGGAATGCTGATATCGTGCTGGATTTGGTAAGCTTTAGTTCTAGCACTTTTAAAGTGTCACTGCTTTTGAAAGGATGACTTTTGATTGTGGCAGGAGGGTGGTGGTGGTGGTGGAGGGGTGGGATGGGCTTGGACAATAAAATGTACCCAAAAGGATGGGTAAAATGTAAAGTTATGAGTGTAAAGTAAAGAGGAAGAGTAATATACATAAATATGTTCAAGTGATTATCACAGTCAGTAATCCTGGTGTCCAGAGGGGAGTCTGAGAGGTTGCAGCAATGAAGAGGCAAGAGGGAGTGAAAAGCCTGAGGTGCTTCCAGGTTGACCACTGCGGAGATGGCAAATGAGGAGAGGGATGCAGACACTCATCTAAGGCTGAGGTGTGAGCACTCTGGATGTCACACTCTGGGAGAAGGGTGTGCAATGAGGTGTCCTGCTCTCAAGAGCAGGAGATCTGAGGTGGCAGATCTGTCCCTTCGTGGCAAATCTTAGCAACCTGTTTGCTCTTCTGCTCCTGATGGGGACAGTCAGTGTAGCTGTACCTTATGGAAGACCTGACAGACCAGAAGCAATACAGGTAAAAGCAGAGATTGTCTTGACTGAGAAAGAAAGGTAAGCAAAGAGAATGGCCTTGGGACTCTGAACTGCATGGGTCCTCTGAGACTACAACACAAAATTGAACTGTCTGTGATCTTTGTTTCCCTAGATTTGCTCTGCAGTTCTGAAAAGAACAAAGCCAGGATGGCGACTGGGAACAGAAGGTCTGTAAGGAGACACCAGGAACAGTAAGTTTGAGATCTGTGAAGCTCAGTACCAAGAATCAGTAGCCAGAATCTGGGTAAGGATAGGGCCAAAATTGCAGGGCAGAAAAAGTAATTATCCTATTTAGCATGACCCACCTGAACCAGGGCTTCTGCCTTAAGAATGCTTCTGTGACAGTGGGAACCAGGTTGCTTGGAGTTTCACAGAATTTCTAGAATTTGAAAGCTGTATCAGAACTTTCAGATAGCAGTTTAATGGATTGCACTTTTTGATAAAAATGATGTTTTATGGTGCCTGGCACTTAACAGATAATTCTTGATTCCCAGCATCTAACAGAGTCTGAAACCAACTTCCACATACACGGAAGAATATTTGTTCCCTTTTAAAAGGGGTTTCAGATGCATAATGGACACCTCTTCCATATTTCATGTTTATTCATGAATACTGATTTTAAAATACTGTGATGTTGTTCTCCAGGTTGATGCTGCCATCTCTTGGAAATAATGGTGTAGTTTCACAGCTGATTTGATGACATTGAATTTTAAATATTTTTAAGATATTAAATGTATTAATTATAAAATGAAAGTATTTTAAAAATACAAGTAGATATTTTCAATCTTTTACCTGAGGATCACATATTTGTTAGGAAAAAGTACTAGGTGAATTTCTGCTACTAGTTCCTGGTTTTACAGAGCCAGGTCAAGACTACTGCCCCATTTTGTCTCACTTTTTAATATCATAGGCATATTTTCTCCATGGCTGGTAAATGATACTAAAGCTCTTTCCAAGTGTGAAAATTAGGTTTTGTTTCTGAGTTTTCCAGAGATTCTTCTCTTTGCATGGTCTAGGAAGAAAGATTAATGAGACAGTTCTCCTATCTTTGATCTCCTGGCACCTGAAATTTAGCACAAAATTAGCTCTTAAGCTTTTGAAAAAATTAGATATGTTTTGCATCATTAGAGTAATAATGAAAAGTAAAATAGTAATTTATGGTTATTTAAATTTAATCGTAACAATATAGTCATTGATTAATTTCAAATTTCTAATTTAATTTTCAAAATTTCTAAATTTGCTTTCATAAAAGAATACTGAAGTAATGTCTGGATGAAGCACCCAAGTTTGCTCCTTGAGCATATAACCCTCCCTTGTGTCTTATTTTGTGGCTCTTAATCTGATCTAAATCTGTATTATTAATGTGTTAAAATCATCTGAGTTCAGAATGAAAGGGATCTGCAGCTGCTTTGTACTGGGGTGGGAAACCACTTTGTGCAAGCCTGAGAGTCATGGTTGAATGCCTGGCAAGTACAAAAACCACAGAAAGCAGAAACTGGAGAGAGAGAATAAGGTGACAGATTTTATAACCTATTTTTACTTCAGGGTATTCAAGTAACTCTTCCTATGGTGGTTTTTCACTGAACATTTGTTTTGTGAACTGGGATTCTTGGTACCTGTTTAATATCTGTTGGGATTTAAGATGCACAGTGTGGTGCAGTGATCTGGAATTGTTGGAGCGTTTCTCAATTAATACCTAGTAATTTTTGTGATGATCTCTCCCAGACTTAGGTTAATTGATACATAAAAATAATCCTGTACAACTGCAAAGATGTATCTTGTTAAAGCAAGTGATAAATGAAGAAAACTTTGTGTGTTGCTTGGTAAATAAGCAGGACTTCAGACTTTGTTTGGTCCAAACACCAATCGACTGAACTTGTTGTGTACTGAAGACATCCACAGCCTGAAATCATCCACAGCTGATTTTAACAGCTCTGCAAATTCAAAACTGATAAAGCAGTTTGACATGTTTGGAGATGTATAATGGATCAACACAGCCTTAAGTAGGACCAGATTGTTGGTATTTCCATTTTTTCTTATATATGGAAATTCTATTTAAACAAGGTAAAGCACAACAAAATTATTTCAATAATATATCAACACATCTGTAATACTCTCTTTACCAGCACTGAATCCTCACTAATGGCAGGACATCACATTCTCAGGAGATAGTGTTAATTTATCCATAGGATGAACACTGCATTTGTGGGGTTTATTACCTCTATATAATAGAACACCATGTTTCTGCAGTTAGATAAATATTGGGTGTTATGTTTTTGTAATTTATGTAAATTATAGTTACAGATGCTAATTGAGGTAAAGAAATTCAGCCTAATTAAATTTAATAAAGAAATAGATTTTATTCTGCGGCCGAAAGATCGGTCACACAGAAAGCCACGATCGGAAAAAGGTCAGGCCCGAGCCCGGGATCGGTGCTGGGTGAACACAGACCTGACCTCTGTCGTGTCAGATCCCCAAGTTCACGAGAGCTGCTTCGGCTGGTTCCTTCTTATACAGTTCTTGGGCGGAGTCCGAATTAATTCTGTTCTTCTCGCAGTTTAGCACATTCACGATGTTTTCTTGTCCCGAAGTTGGACTGCACAAAGCATTTTCTGGGTCTGATGAATTGTCTGTCTTGGATGATGAATGGTCCATCTCTCTGATTCCTGGAACAGTTATTCTTAGTTCCTCGAATGGGATACTCCTTTAACGTCTCAGAGATGTTAATCAGTTTCATCATTGTCCAGATCATCGCCCAGGTGTGGTGTTAATAGCTCCAGATAAGGTCTACCTCCACCCGGAGACAGACTTTTTCTATCTGATTCGTTCCTGGCCGTATTGTCTTCTCTGCTGCTGCCAAGGCTTGTGAAATTTTCTCTGTCCCCGGCCTGGGGTTTGGGCTTAGGCGTTTTTATTTGTACAATTAATATATACATTTATGTACACAAGCACGAATTACCAATTTCATTTATAATACTAATTACCCTGTTTAAATTTGCTGGGTCCCCAAACACTCCTAAGAACTAGTAATAATTATTAGCTTATCTTTTAACACCCTGGAGACTACCACTAGGCCATTTGGGGGTTATTTATATTTTCTGATTTACAGCTAATCTAAAAAGAGATTAATAAAATAAAAGGGCCAAATTAAAATATCTGTTCCTTGCACACCGTGCAAGCAAGAAATCTTCCTATTTTTAAGGTCAGTGACTGCTTCCGAGATGACATATAATAGCTACAAGTAGGGGGATTGAAGGTAATTGGTGTAAATAGCTAATGAATATATGTATTTGTTCAACAACTACAGCACTAGTATACTTTTAACAAAGAAAACAAATGATGGGCTTTTAATGTTTTGCTAGTTACTTGTAAAACTAAAATCTGGTATTTGCATTTCCTAGGCGCTGCAAGAATAAATGGTTATTTTCAGCAGGCACTGTTCACTCCGGTGCATTTCTGGGACAGGTCTTTGTTTTGGCTTTCGCATTTTCACATCCTTCTTGCACCAGAAGTTGTGAGCCTTACAGGGACAATAAATATTAACCTTCTGGCCTCCCATATAGGTTATTTAGTGCTGTTCTAACTCATTATGAGACTGTGAAAGAATCCTGCCGAAGTAAATACACGGTTGGGTTTGTTTTTTTTGGTTTTTTTTTTTTCTTTTTGGCTTCCCTTCATAACCATGATAATGTATTTTTATTCTTCAAAGATGAAGTGTTGTCATTTTGTCCAAAGTCTTAGAAAAAACCCTGGAATCTGAGAGGAACAAGTACGCGCTGGCACTCAGTGCAGTGAACTTGTACTTTGCGTTGGGAGTTCGCGCAGAGAGCTGTGCCAGCCCTGGAGCCGGAGCGTTCCTGGGCCCGAAATGCCAGGGCAGGTTCCAGCCGAAGGCAGGCAGGGTTCATTGCGGGGGGAGCCCGTTCCCGTGCGTCCTGCCCCAGCTGCGGGGCAGGCGCCTTGTGCCGGCTGCGGCCTTCCCGGGAGCGCGGCGTCCCCTCAGGGCAGCGCCCCGGCCCCGCTGCCCCCGCGCTACCCCTCGCGGTGCCGGTTGGGGGAAGCGGCACATTGCGAGCGGGCCCCGAGCGGTGCCGGTTGGGGGAAGCGGCACATTGCGAGCGGGCCCCGAGCGGGGCCCGTAGGCGGGAGCGGGACGTTCCGAGCAGGTCCCGAGCGGGTCGCGTGGGCGGGAGCAGCGGGTCCCGAGCGGTGCCCGTAGGCGGGAGCAGGGCGTCCCGAACGGGTCCCGAGGGTGCCCGTGGGCAGGAGCAGGGCATCCGGAACGGGTCCCGAGGGTGCCCGTGGGCAGAGCAGCTGGTCCCGAGCGGAGTCTGTAGGCGGGTCAGCGGATGCAGAGCAGCCCCCCCCGGCCCATCCCGTGGGCACTGCCCGCGCCCCGGCCGCGCCCCTATTTATGACGTGTTCCGCCAGCGGATTGGCCGGGCCGGGCTGGCCGCAGTCCCGCCCCCCGTGCCGCCGCCATGTTGTGTGGTGGGGCGGGGGTGGCCCGGAGGCTGCCGTGAGGCGGGCGTGGGGGAGCCGGGGCGGCGCGGGCGCTGCTGGCGCTGGGCAGGGGCGCTGTGCTGGGGAGAAGAGAAGGCGCGGGCTGCCGGGCTCGCTGGCTCGCTTCTCCGGAGGGAATGGCGGATGCCGTGATCCGCAGTGGCGGCGAGATGGAGCTGGAGCAGCATCAGCGGACGGAGAAGACCAGCGCGGGCGTCCTCGGAGTGGAGAGTAACAGAGCAGGAGCCGCTGAGGACACCACACAAAATGGCGGACGCTCTGAGAGCGGTAGCGCTGGGGAGGCGCTGCTGGTGGCTGCTGCTGCTGCAGAGGACAAGGTCCCCACAAACCTCAGCATCAGCAGCAGCCAGCGCAGGAGCAGCATCTCGACGGCAAATGAACAGCAGCAGCCGCCCAGCGGTATGCTCGGGGGGCCGCCCCCTCTGCCTAAGCCCCCAGAAGACCAGCAGCCTGTTAGGAGGAACTTTCAGATCCCCAGGAAGAGCAGAGAAAAGAAAGGTTGTTCCTTCCCTTCCCCTCCCTTTTCTCCCTCGCTCCCCTCTCCATCCGATTCATCAGGCCAGCTCCCAGACACCTCACACGGCTGCATGCAAACCCTGCGGTGTGGAGGAGGCTCTGCTGGCTCGCACTCGCGAGGATGCTGGGGAGCTGATTTTAGTGTCAGGCTTTTACATTCTTTTCCTACCCCTCCTCTTTTCTTTCTCACTTTTATTTTGTCACAAGGATGAAAAAAACAAAGCAAAAACTCGGCTTGAATTTCAGACTTTTGCTTTAAAAGGAGGAGAAGCTGGATGCGATCAGGGTGGGCTTGAGTTGATCTCGGCTCTGCTTCTGGAGGTGCGTTCGCATGTGGAGAAGATGGTTCTTTGGGACACCGACATCAGAGAAGATGGTTCGCTTTTCTCTTCCCCCTGACCTCCTCCCTGCAGGAGAGGGGTGTAATCCTGGTTAGGATAGACTAAACAAACACTGAGCAGAGTTGTCCTTCATTGATGATACGCAGAAGACTGTTCTTATCTGGTGAAAGTTCTTTGCAGGGAGGAAGGGAGCATCCCACATTTTTGTGCCTCACCTTTGGAAGCGTTCTGCTTCCAAGTGTCCAGGGTTTGGGGTTTTTTTTTTGTTTCTGAATAACTCTTCCTCTAAAAGCTTGTGGTATTTCTTGGTTTTCACAAGACTCCACTGGTTTCTGCTTAACTTTATTTTTGTTAAGTGGAGTTGAAGACATGTCTGATTTCCTCCCTGAAACTTATCTCAGTTCTTGCCCTTTTGCAATATGGAGTCAGTAACTTAGTCCATATCATAGAAATAGTTGTTTGAATAGGCTTCTTGTTCTTCAGAGAAGAGTGTAACATCTTAACTTCTTGAAATACTTTCTTCTGTAAGGAAGAGATGAAGGTAGGTTTATTTCATTATCCAGTCTTTTCTCTCCAGTAATGGAATAATTCCTTTTGGCAGTAATGACTCCGTTTTCTTCCCCTTCTTTCCCATTGCCACCCCACCGTGGGGTGATAGAAGTCTGGCAGAGATTCATTGTAGAAAGAACTGGGTTGATTTGGAGGAAAAAAAGCCTTTTATAATTCATCTGACTGAAAAATACCTGGATATAACATCGTGCCTCATGAACAACTGAAGTGTCTTGTATGTCACGCCGAAGTGTGGTTACATGTGAATACCTTTAAATGTATTTCAGAAATATTTAGTACTTAATCAACGGTATTTGAAGTTCCTCTTTAGCATTTGGTTCCAATGTGAATGAAAACCTGCAGAATACCTTTTCAGGTCATTTTGGTTCATCATTTGCCTATGCAGAGCCATCTGCAGTGTGCAAAAAGTTTTAGGTTGTGTAGTTCACACCTCAGGCTTCTGTGCCCTCTAGGGTAGAAGAAGAAGCCATTCTTACTTCAAAAACTGACTTACTCATATCAAGGTCGTTTGACCCATTCTCACCTTTTTTCCTTTCTCAGCCTGCAGAAATTTCTCAGGCATTTTAATCATTCTGATGACTTAGAGCTTCCGAAGCTCTCAAAGCGGACCCAGCTCCGTCAGCTCATGGTGCTTGTGGGCTTACAGGTGCTGAGCATTGGCTTCATATCATGGACTGCCAAACGTGCAGTTTGAGGACAACCAAATTGCTGTTGGGATTTGTATTGTCATTTGAAAAATGATGACATTCAGTCAGTTCTGGAACTGAACTGGAAGATCAGCGCTGCAGGGATCATCTGATGCTGTCGTGGCACATGCTTACGACATCCTTATTGCCAGTGCATAAGTACATCTTAAATTGCAAAATAATCTGAATATCACAAGTCCCTCTCAAAAGAGCTCTCTTGGCTTGATTCTAAAGCCCAGCATGAAGCAATACACATGGAAGCTTCCTTCATCATTCCTTGCCTTGGAATTGTCCTTGTTTTGCTTTTTAAACCACCATTTCTCTCCTGGACGTACCATCCTGAGAGATAACTGCTGCCTTGATTGTGAAGGCTTAGCTGCTATGCACAAAGTATGTACAGGATTTGTCAGAAGTGTTTGGGTCTCTTAGGAGGGTTTTTTTTGGTAGGTTTTTGATTTTTTTAAACATGGAAATGTGTTTCAGGAACAATTTTTGGTAGTGAAGCGATTAAAAATTGAATCTGGAAAGCAGAAGTGTAAGAGAAAATTTAAGCTTTAGCTGTTTATTTATCTTCTTTGGAGTTTATCTGCCCTCCTGGAGACTTAAGTAGGGACTGAAAGTCAACAGAAATCCTTGTTAATCTGGAGAAATGCATCCAGAGGAAAGATACCTCTTAAAGACAGCTGTGATCATTTGGCACAGAGAATACTTTTGATTTCCTCATTCTTTTTCCTAGCATAGGACTTCAGGAAGTAAGTGAAAGAAAGGTTGGCTGCAACATTATTTTTTTAAGGTGTGCCTGCATTTGTCTGTCTCCTTAGAAGCCTTGGAAGGTTTGTTTTCTTGGTAAATAGAGTTTAGCAATGGTGTTCTGCTCTCTTGAGCAGCTTATCTATCATTTATCTTCAGGCTTGTCCTGGCCTCTTCTAATTCAGTTCTCAGATCTTCAGGGGTTTCCAAGTTTGCTTGAAACTTGAGAGATCCTCGATATGATTAGAAAAGCAAATTTTAAGGCTAAAGCACTGTAAGGACACTTTTAACTTGCTGAGCTATATGAGTGATCCCCTTACCAAAAGATAATTCCACAAATGATGCTGACATCGAAGTCAGTGCCTTTAAGGGGTTGCTTGTTGATTAAAGCTGGATGTTTATTTCTGGAGTCTATCAAAGTAGCAAATGACTGCTGTTTCTGAGGCTGAGTGGGGGAAAAAGGTCTTGCTTTTACCCATGAAACTCTCAGTAATATGTGCACAAAGGTCCAGGTTGTCCATTTTCTGCTTCACCTTTTTGCCTTGTCTTTTGTCTTCTCATTTTCCTTTTCTTTGGTAGAGGTGTGCATCTTCTGTTTGCTACACGATATTTCTAAGTGGGGAACTCTCTCAGTCCTTGAACTTTGTAACTGTTTAGGCCTTTTGAGAGCAAAAGACATTTAGGCTGAAAAAATCATAAAGGTAAAAATGTTACGGTTCATTAATACCACAGATTTTTGGTCTTAGTCTTAAAAAATGAGGACTGAAAAAAATGAAGACTTAAAAGGGTGCTTCTCAATGGAGCTTTTGTAGCAGGAGCACTTCTGAGTGAAGAGTGCTAGCATTCTGCCAAGTTAGCTGATTAGAAAATCAGTCCTGTCCTTATCTTCACTTAAAAGCTTGTTCAGGATTTCGCAAGCAGGATAGCTCTGTCTTCACATTCTGACTTAAAGCAACCAAACCCACTAACTCCAGTCTCACTTTTCTGAAGTTGAAACATCAGACAGCTGTGAAAGAAAAGTAGAATCTCTCAGGCATGACATACATCCAAATGTCCAGTCCCAGTCCCTTGAGTAGTACTTATTAGCTAAATTCAATTTCCACCTAAAAATAAATTACATATGTTCCAATGCCCTGGGAAGAAACTGAACAAACCCAGTATTTATTTACGTATTTTTACCTATGCAGAACAAGTCAGCAAACCTTACAATGATTGATTTATGTTATAAGGATGCTGCAGGTTAGTCCTTACTTTAATTACTGCTTAATTAACACAGGTCAGTAAAGGTGCAGCATACCCCCATCAGCTTTGTACAGCAAGCCTGGAAGACATGAATGTGCACACTACTGGTCTTTGAAGTGATGTAGGACTGGAGATGAGCTCAGTAATTTTGTGGTTTGCCTGGGAGCACACTTTGGTGACTGCTGTGCAAGGTCTAGTTTATTACTTCTCGGTTTTATTTTAGTTTTGTTTTGTTTCTGATTTCCTTCCTTGAAGTGAGGTGCAGGCCCTGCTATGGTGACATGAATATTTTAGACCATTGCTCTCCTTGAACACCGCAGCTGAATTAACAAAAACTGAAAAGTATTGCCTGGCTACTCGCCTCACTGGGGTCGTGTTTCATGTTTTGGTTTAGAACATGGAAGTCTGCAGTGCCTCATGTTCTGGAAGAAAAAACTGCAACAACCTTAAAAAAATTTCTTAATTTCTGTATTCCATAGTTAAAGGACTAGGTAGGGCTTTTCCATGAATGTGTTGAGAACTAAGTGTATAGTAGTTTATGCAGGTTCTCCCTAGCAGGAGGATAGGGGGACTTGCTGGTTTTGGGCAAGTCGGTCTCAGCTCACTCCTCAGAGCTTTCCACAAAGCTGGAGATGTTTAAACACAAATAGGAACATGGATGACAATATTTGCACGTGTGACAGGATCTTAATTCGTGTAATAATGTGCCTCTTCCTAGATCTGCATCTGGGAAAGTAGGTGAGACATTGTATATGGTTTGTGGTGGCTCTTTCTAGCTCACCCTGCAGTGGTTTCCCCCTTGTTTAGGCTCCCGGTGGAAGTGAGAGGCTGATTTTTACTGAGCATGTGTCCTGGGGGAAGGAGGGAGAAGGGATAAGGTACAGTAAAAACTGGTAAGAAAACAGGAAATTCGGTCAAGCAGCTAGCACAGATAACCCTCTGCCTTAAGTGGTCCTTTTTGAGGAGCTGGCAGCATATGAACCCCACATCTTTCTGACTGTGAGTTATTAAACCTTGGTGTTGTAGTGCCCAAGAGGTGTTTGGAGCTGGGGTGGAACAGGGGGTGCTTTCCCAGGGCATGTCCCCCTGCAGCAGGCTTGTTTTCTATTCTCTTAATAAGTGTTTCTCTCTTCAGTACAGGAGCATTCAATGCCAGTAATACTAAGTTGAGAATTCCATTCACTCTCAGTTCTGTCTCCTCCCATGTTGCTGTCAGCTTTTCAAGAATGTAGGCATAGTTACTAAAAAGGATGTTACATAAGTATGGTTTCTAAATCACTTTCATAACTTCCACTCTTAAAAAATCACTTGCTCATTGTTGCTGGTGTTGGAATCACTGCTTGAGTTTGCAGATGTGGTGTTGCATTCTAAAGCGTGCAGCTCTTACTAAATAACACAGAACAGTTCAGTTTTCATTAGGAACATTTGTTTTATATTGAGGCTTATGCAGTAAATCTTTTCTGCAGATGAGGGAAAGATTGCTGTCTAAGTCTACTGCTATATTATTTAATGAAATTGGAGAACATACTCTGAAGATGTAATTAAATTTAATTTGTTGTTAGAACAATGGTAGATTTGTTTTTTTTGGTGAGACTAGTACTATTGTTGTTCTTCCTAACTGTTGTAACTACAGTAAAAATCCTGCACTTTTGGTTTGTGTTTTGGAAGTTATTCTGAGGAGAAAAACCACTTATTGTGTTGTGCTAGTTCAGTCCCCCAGAGATGTTATTTTCCTAGCCACTACTCTCAAAATCTGCACTGCCATTCTCTGACGCTCCCTCTGGGGTTGCTCCTCTGATCTGTTTGTCACCTTGGCACCCAAACACAGATAAGAAGCTGGGGATATGAATGCTTCCCTGTGGGAACTCAGGCAAAAGTTTGCCCAGGAGGGAACTTGTACAACAGCATGTAAAAGGCTTGTAGTAGGGGATAACATCATCAAACATGAACACAGGCAGTGGGGGTTTTTTAATAATAGGAGCCTATTTGTCTTCTTCAAACAGTGTTGAATTTCTTCATATTTAGCTTAATTGCCATTAGCAAACAAACACAAAAAACCCTGTAATAGTTCTGAAGCGAGGCCAAGCTATGAAACTCTTGTTGAGGTTTTTATTAGAACAATTTGTTCCTGCTTCTTAATTTAAAAGAGTTAATTAGTTAATTACAGTTCTGAAAGTTTAATTACAGTGTTTCGCAGTACATATTAGATGTTTTTCAAGGGGTAAATTTGGACTTGAGGTGATTGCTTTACAAACTTTTGAGAACTAGTAGCTGCTCAAGAGTAATATTAAAAAGCCATAAATGATTTTTTGTAAGGTGCTATCATTCTAGGAAATTTCAAGATAAACTTTCTAAAGTTCATATTTTTGAAGAATTTTAGGTGTTTAGTATTTGAAATTGAATCACAAACCATTTGTCTTCATGCATAAACTCAGTGAACTAGAAAGTTTTGGATGTTTTCACGTGTATATTGGTGCTAATTATTTTATTTTTTTCTCTTTTATAGCACTCTTTCAGCCAGTACCTCTAAGTTCTCGAGAATTTGAGGATATTTTGAAGATCCTGCATTCTTCCTACTTGGCTCAAAGTTCAGTGTCCAAGTTTAAATACAAGAGAGCCAGCTTAGTTCATAGTGAACTGTTGGAAAAGGAAGTGAGTATATTTGTGGCTTCTGCTTCTCAGTAAGGTGTCAGTCAAAATGACAGTGCTTCTTCTCAGTCTAGAGGCAGAGACCTGGGGATTATTTTCAGTTATGTGATTGGTACTTAATTGCAAACTCACATCCCCAGAAATGTAAACAGCTATTTTTTCAGGCAGGTTTATTACTGCATAGTTGTAAACTCTTGCCTGCCAGATAACTCCAGAGAGACTAAAAGAAAAATTGTATTTGGCACCATTTAATTCTATGTATTTTTAGCTTTCAAAAAGTTTCTCAATTTTTATGTATTTGAATAAGCTGGAAAGATAGTTTAATGTCTTCTTTGCAAGGCTGATGTTTCCCGTGAAAATTAAGATTAAAATACATGTCTGATATAAGTTTCCATAGTCTCTGTAGTTTATTGTTTTCCAAGAAGTACTTAAACTGAAGTTGATTACTGAACTAGAAAGTGGAGCACCTTGGTTGAAGCCCTTCTGCTTTATGTGGTGTCTCTTAAATCCAGCCTTGGCTTGCTCTCATCACTCTGAAATGAAGTTTTCATTCCCAGGGCCGAAAAGCTTCACATATGAAGTAATTGAATATATAATTTGTTCCCTGTGATTATCATCTTGAATTTATAAACCGTAGCATTTTCTGCTACTGTTACATTAATTATTCATGGTTACAGCTGAGAAATATTGGTAAAAACCACCTCAGCAGCAGCAAGGTGCATGTGCAAAAGTACATGCACAGTGTAAGAGATCTGTCTCCTAAAAAGAGAAAAAGCCTTATTTCTGGAGTTAAAAGATGATATGGAAGGCGTTGGGCTGGATGGTTCTATCCAGTTCTGCTACAAAGATCAAACTAAAATGTTACTGCACAGGTTTGTTTGAAGAGTGTCTTTTTTTTAAAGAAACAAATACTTGGGCAGATTAAGCTGATTAGATTTCCCACAGGTATAATGTTTTTGAAATTTAACTGTAGCATACAGTAATTTCATTTGGATTATCTTTTGATTATTTTTGTCCACTTGGACCTGCTTACATAGCATTGACTCTTGACTGTGCTAGCAGTAATGTGTCTGCCTGTGTTAAGAACCTTCTGTGTGAACAGTTCACAGAAAAACGCAGAGAGCTGAAATTCGATGGGCGCATGGAGAAGGAGCTCTCGGAAAGCTACGCATTCCTCATGGTGGATCGGGGCCAGGTGAGGACCAAAACACTGCAGGGGAAATGCTTTCTTTAGCAATTAAGAGGTTTTGGGACTTTGGTTTTTTTCAGAGTGTTTTTATTGACACAGTCTTTTTTGCAAACTTTTTGCAAAAGTTACTTTTGCAAAATTCAGCACTGGAAGGTGTAGAAGGATGGGAAAGGGATCTAATATGTCACCATTTAAATCCTCTGTTCCCTGCTATTTAAGGTACTCCCTTTACATGTATCTTCTCTGGTTTAGGCTCTGTTTTAAAAATAAAAGGATAGATTTTCTGGATGGCATGTGAGTTTTTATTGGGTTTGTGTTTGGGTTTTTTTTTTTAAATTGAGGAGCAGTATTTTGTGTTTTCATTGCATTTAGGCTTTGGTGTTTATTCTGTTTTTTTGCATAAATAAGGTAACCTGTAATATTAGAAAGTGGACATTGTCCTCTCTGTCTCTTCTTTGATCATATACTTCTAATCAAAGTGATGGAAAGGGAATTTCTGTGCTTTGCTATTTTAAGCCAGGATTTCTTAAGCATGCAATCATTTGGCAGGCATACTTCTGTTTTAAATAATAAAATTTTCTGCATTAAAAGCAAGTAATGTTCATAAACAGTGTTTAAGTTATAGGGAGGCTGTTGTTTTTTAAGATACAGGTGAGTCTGTATAGCTGCTCCATATCAGAGTTTGACTTCCACAGTTTAACAGTTTTATAGAGAATTCAGTCTACTGTTGCCTCTGTTTGTAAGGGTTGGGGTTTTGTTTTAAATCTCAATTTAAATTTTGTGATTCTCATTTCTCACTGTTTGTTTTGTTCAAATCCTGGCTTTCCTAATAGACTTGCTTAAAAAAACTGTCTGTTCTCTTTAGATCCAGAGCATATGTGAAAAGGGGCTGCAGGTTGGCCACTCCAAAATCACAATTCTCGGCAGCCCTTCCATGGGTAACTATCTTTTCATTATAAGTGCTGGTGTTATTCAGTAGCAGTTGGCAAATAATGGCAGTTGTGTGAACTTTCAGTCCTTTTTCTATCACTGGCTGCAGCAATATCACAGCAAGATGTTTTTTGCAAAGGGAATAGACATCAGAACATTATTTCATAGCTCTGTTTTTCAGTAGTAGGAAGACCTAATTCTCATTTTGGCTTTAGTCAAACCCATGTACCATGTCTTTCCAGTAAACCTGGGGGGCCAAAGAGCTCATGCAGTGTGTGGCTGGCTGCCTCTGTTTGTTTGTAGGTGTGTATTCAGAAATACCTCATGGACACAGTAGCTCAGCTCAGTTTTGATGTAGATAGAATTCTTGAATCCACAAATCCAAGAAGAGCATAGATTGGAGACTTACAAGAGTCACAAGGTGTTAAAGAGTCTTGAGAGTGCAAGATAGTGAGTTCCTTTTGCAAAACTTTTCAAATAGAAAATAAGGAACTAATTTTGTCATCCTGTGTAAGAGGAACATGATACAGAGGTGATGTGAATATTGAAAGCAGAACAGGTTCGAGGTGGAGAAGAACAAAGCTTTATGAGCATTTGATTTTTTACTGGTTTAGCTGGTAGAGGGTCTGGAGCAATTTGCTAGAGCAGTTAAATGCAGACTGGGAATGAGAGGAACCTGAGCAAAATTGATGTTTTTCAGTATCTGAATTCAGTTATAGTTCTTTGATGTGAGGTAGTCAGCCAGACCAACAAATGACAGTGAATGTTTGAGGCCTTTAAGTCTGTGAAATAATTAAGTACTGAAAAGCACAAAATTATTTTACCTTTGCACTTGAGTGTCAATTGTATCTTTATTCTTTTGTGTATATTGAGCTTTAATCCCATATAATGCTTTTTAAACTTCTAATAAAATTTTAACATTCAGCATAATGTATTTGGTTTATTTTTATACTCTTTTCAGGCGTATATATCTCCAAGTATGCTGATTTATTGCAGCCTAATCCTCTAGAATCTGGAGCAACTGGAGATGTGATTGTTTTTAAAATAATAAAGGTAATTTTATCTTGCAATTCTTGAAAGATTACATTGCTTACTGATAACACACGGGTGGTTTAAACCTAACTTACTTTTAATTTGCAGAATCATCTGCTTACAGAACTCTACTAGATTTAAAATACAGTGTTGATATTAAGCTTAAAACATAATAAATTGTTCTAAAAGGTGAAAATGTATTGTTTTCTTTGAAAGTATGAAAATAATATGCTTCTACAAGTGGCTTTCTTAATGGCCTGTTTTATTTTCTCTGCTCTTACTTACTTTGATACTTGAAGCAATTTGCCAGTGTCCAGAAAAAAAGCTCATGCTTACAATTCTGCTGCTTTATTACAGGGGAAAATGAAAAGCATATATGACCACACTGGTATGAAAGCAACGGAATCAACTGTCAAGAGTGTGTTGGATCCCACCCCAAAGCACGAGTGTCATGTTGCAAAGAATGCAAATAAAGTCACCTCCTTGCTGGCTTACCGAGCCTATGAACTTACTCAGGTAAAGCTGAGACTGTTACCTCCTTACATAAAAACTTCATAAATGATGGAGAGAAAAATCACTGAAGTACAAGAAACCCTGGGCTTCCCTGTAAAGCTGCAGCTGGGTGTGTGAACAGCCCACTGGTGCCTGCATTAGAAATCACAGAACAGCATGGCAGCCTCTCCTGTTCCCATTGTGTGTTCCTGAGCCTCAGGCAAAGATCTCCTTCAGATTAGGGTGGAGGTGGAATAGGAAATAACTGGGGAATGTACATGGGACTGGAATGGAGGCTGGAAGAGAGGACATAATGTGGGGAGTTTGAAGTGTGAAAGTACAACTGGTTTGTGGTTGTTAAGTGAGACTCCTAAAAGGGAAAATGTTGGCTGGGAAAGAATAGCATTTTTCTTTCTCTCCTTTTTTCTTATTCCCCTTTCCAGATTCTCAGGTTTAGAGATGATGAGGGAGGAGAGGATGAAATCAATTCCAAGCATTTCTGTTCCTCCAGGTGTTCTATCTCTTACTGCAGTAATCTGTTGCAGTCAGATAATTCCACCAAGTCTGTAGATTTCAGGATCCTTACTTGAAAGCATTCTCTTCAGTATTAGCAACTTCTTTGGTCTTCTGTAAATCACTGGGCTGGACACTGAATCAGATGACTAAAAAATGAATGTATTTTTTCATTCCTCATTACAAACTTGCCTTAATTAACATTTTACATTAGAATTTTGTGACTGAATTAAGGATAAACCCCAAAACTCATTGCAATATTTACTTTCCTCTGAAGTTTTTGTTTTTATTAGTTGTCCCTTCTCTCACCAAGAATATACTTTCAAGTAAATGTTGCAAAATTGTTTTCTCATTCTTGATTTGCTCCTGAAGTAGTGTCTGCATCTAAGTCATTGAAAAAGGAGGGAGAAGGAAAAAAACTTACTTTAATTAATTGTATTCTATTGTACATATGAGAGGAGCATTTAAAAGCTTCCTTGTTTTAAATACCAGCTTTTAAAGAAACTGACTGTTGCTCCAGGCTTCTGATTTAACATTGTGTCACTTCTTTTTCCCAGTACTACTTTTATGAATACGGCTTTGATGAGATCAGGCGAAGACCAAGACATGTTTGTCCTTATGCTGTTGTTTCATTTACTTACAAAGACGACATGGTACAAGGACCAAAATTTGTACCCCCATCAAGGTAAGCTACGAAATGAGTTTTGCAAAGGCTGCATATAGCATGAAGAATTCATAGCTCTTGGCAGTAGCTTAGAACTGATTTAAATGAACAGTGCTGAAATGAATGGATGTGTCACAGGGACTTAGCCTAATAAATACTTCTAATGCAAAGCAAGAGGTGGCAAAATTGGTTTTACGCAGCACGGTGGCCCCTGTGGGAAGCAGTTCTGCTGCTCTTCCCACCTGCTTGCCTTCTGCCCAGGTAGAATCCTCAAATAGTGGGGGGTTTTACCTAACTGAGGGAATTAGTGGATGTAAAAAACGTTTGTGGCATTATCTTGCTTGGTACCCTACAATAATATTCTGTATATTGTGTCTCTGAACCCTTCACTGGTGCCTTACTGCTTGTGGAGAGAATATGTAGATGGCCAGTTGATCACAGATGCAATGGGATACCTGTGCTGATGGGAAGGTGTCCAGGTGTGGGGACTGTACTGTGAAGTGCTAAAAGCAGTTACCAAGGTATCTAAAATAGTATAAGATGCTGCAGCAACATAGCTTGAGGTTAGAGAGGTAATTACCAGTCTTGCTGTCTTGTTAGACTGATGAAGTGTCCTTAATGTAAAATTCAGTGGCCAGAATTGTCTGTTCCAACCTAGTCATTCTGTCTGTCTTCTTTTGTTTAGACCAAACACCTTCCACACAGATAGAAGTACAGGTAAGAATGAATTCCATTATTTTGGTTTTATGGTACAGACATGGAAGGTTTTGATGTCTTTCCCCTGTAGTTTTATGTTTGACCAGTTTAGTTATGCTGTGTGTATACCTGAATTCTGTCCTGAACCATGCTGGTTCCTGATACTGGATGATGAAACAGACACCTTCGTGTGTATCTTCTTTTATCAGAACAAACCACAAGTGAACAAAATCAAAAGCCTTTCCCCCCTCCTTTCCTACTTAGAGTGTAGTAAGAACTGATCTTCAGTTCCTGAATTTCCTGTTCAATAGCACTTCAAGTAATATTTTCCTCAGTCATGCTTTGTTTTGAATCTAATTCAAGCAAAATTAAATGTATGAAAGTGGTTGACAGTTAAGGTGAGGACAGAGGATATCACTCCTCTGATATTGGCATCTAGGGTGTGCTTATACACACAGGTGTAGGTAACACACCAAGCTCCTTTACTCTGCTCAGAGCAGGTCAAAACATAACAGGGTTGATAACATCCTTTCTGTTGCCTTTTAACGTTGTTGTCTGGTCTGGTATTAGTATGAAATTTCTGCTAAACTGGTTTTGGAGATTCAGCAGCTTCTTCTTTCAGTCCCAGCTGGCAAGTGGTTTAATTTAGTCTTCCTTTCTCCATCTTAATTTAGAGAAATCTAACATTACATTGTGGAGGGGACAACTTTGGAATAAAGGCAAACTTGTGTGCCACGTTTCCCTAAAATCAGCAGCACTACCTTTCCTTCCATGCAAGCTGTGAGTATTACCATTTAGACCATTTAAAATATTGCTCTATTAAAACTCTTTTGAGTAGAGACTGCTGAGTTTTGGATATATTCAGATGAAAACCTAAGATACTGACTAAGTGCCTTAAATATGTCAAACAAGACTTGAGTCATGCATGTCCAGAACTTTCTTGAATTCGGGCACACAACTGTCAACATCTCTTTGCTGTTTGGTGTTTTGTTGCTTGTGGGTTTGTTGATTTTTTTTTTCCATTGAAGTGACACACACTCCTGTGCAGGAATATACACCACTGGCTCATGAGATAGTCCAAAGAAATTATTCTTAAGAGTATGTATTTACTAGTTCTTATTTTGTCAATGAGGTTAGGAATATAAAAGGTAAAAAAAGAGGTCCTTATTTTTTTATCTCCCTCCAACCTTCTTCTCCAGTCCTGAGAAGCTTGAGGTTGAAAAAGTTGTCAGCATTGATCAGTTGAAGAAAAAATTTTCACCAGCATTGTTCTTTAAAGAAACTTACCAAGGAGGAAAAGAAGGTAAATAGTTCTTGCTTAATTTCTTTAAATTTAGAATTTTCAAGTTTTCTGAATTACAATTTTGTTTCTTTTTTTCTTACTTTCTCTTTCTCCCCTTGTATCGTGTCAGTGTTGAAGAATGGCATGCACTGTAGCCTGTATGAAGTTGTGGAGAAGTCCCGTTCTGGGAGTCACTTAGAGGGTTTACTTCAAAAACTAGAGAAAGAGAAACTTGTGAGTGCAACAGATTTGACTATTCCTGTTTTTAAAAATAATTTTACTAGTTAGTAATTTGAGGCATACTACAAGATCCACAATCTCACTGGAATTCTTTAGCTGGCGTATTTTTAAGTATCAGGGCACTTCTCTGCCCAAGACAGAATTATCTGACAGTCAGGAAGCGTATTCCTGGTGAGCAAATGTCTTTGAAGCAGTTTGCTCTTTTTGCTTGAAAACAGGTCCTTGTGAAACCACTTGTGGACAGAGGATTTCTCTTTCTTCTTTCTCCTTGGCAAATGATGTCCCCTTATGGTAAGCATACTCTGGGTTTTTTGGGTTTGAGTTGAGTTTGTTGTTTTGGTTTTTTTAGGGGAGTTGGTTTTTGAGTGCTGGATTGTCTTTTGGACTGTAGTGGTCCTCTCCTTTTACCTGTTTTTATTTTTTTGTGTTCTAGACCACCAAACTGGATGGTCCCATGTGCTTCATGCATTGTTTCTGTTTCCAGAGCCTAGAGGTGTAATTAACTCAGGTAGGTTTGTTCACTGTTGTGTACAGGTTTATTTAAACAGAGATGATATTCTGTTGAAGACTTTGTACTGCTCACAGTCAGTATGGACTAAGAGTAACAGTTTGCATTGGATATGGCCATGGTGTTGGTGTTTTAAAATATTTGTTTCTTCACAAAAGAAAATATCACACATTGTAGGTTCCTTTGTTCATGTTTGAGAAAGTAAAACTTTGTTGAAATTTCTTGATATGGCTTCCCTGGCTTCTGAATTATTTCTTCACAGTCATTCCAAACTGTGTTTCATCCAGTATGTATTAACACAGAATATTGCTAACTAGTCATCATTTATTTATAGCTTCATGGTTTGATTTTAATTGTGGGTTCCCTTTTCTCCTATGGCAGCACAAAAAAGTGTTCCATATGGAACACAGAAAAATTCAACTACCATGGTTTTGCATGAAAGAAAGGAAATCGTTTCAGAACTCACAAAGCTGATTCAGTCTCTACATTTTGCTTTTATTCGGTCCCGTAAAGACAGTAGTGCAGATTTCAATGTTGTTGTGGAAAAGTACATACATGAGTATTTTAAAAAACTCTACAGTGGCACTGGTAGAGAATTTATATTACATGAGTACTCATCACGGCTGGATGACAAACCATTTCTGTATCCTGCCCCGAGATACAAAGCTCACATTGACAGCTGCTTACAGAACTATATTTTTGGTTGTGAGGCCTATCAGCTCCTCGTTTCCAGAGCTAAGGAACTGCTGGACAGAAATCGGAAGCCTCAGCGCTTCAGTCCCATCTCAGATTACGAAGCTACGGAAGAGTACTCTGACTTTGCCAAGGCAAAATGTGGGAAAAGAATCCGTTCCAAATATGAAGCCCCTGCTGCCAAACAAAAACTGCCTCCTCCTGGAGATGATGATACTGAAAGACTCAAAGAACTTATTAATTTGATCCAGTGTAGGAAGAAAAATGTAGGTGGAGATTCTGATTCTGAAGACCCCAGAATTAGAAGTGGTGTGAAAAGAAAGCTGGAAAACCAACCTGAAAATTTACAGAAATATCTAAAAATGAGTGACTCTTCAGAGAATATTTGTCAGTATGAAGGTAAGAAAGTTTTTCTTTAGAGTTCTTCTTTAAACATTGTTATTCAAAGCATATTTATAATTTAATCATTATAGATTGAGTATTTTTTGCATGCTGTGGTTGTTTAATGCATGGTGGTTCATTTAAACATTGGCCTGAAATCTATCCATAGTTTATTTTTTGCAGGTTTCTTCTTTCTAGGAGACAAGTTAATTGGAATTGTCCTGCAAGTTGCGTTTGTTCTGCCTCTTTGGAAAGAAGGCAGACTTTCAAAGAGTTTACTTGCCTTGGAGCTATCCAAAGACTCAAATAGAGAACACTCAGCAGAGTTGATACTGTAATGTCTTCTGCAGAGTTTGACTTTGCTGTAATTCTTTATGGCTCCAATACCTTCTATAATACCTAAGAAGTTTAGATTGAAGGGAAAAAGCATAGTTAAGTTTTGAAATAGCCAGTAATGTGTGTAGTGGGACAAAGGAAACAACCTAATAGTAATAAGATTAAATTATTCTGCACATGAAATTATCTAGAGAATGATCTCAGATACCTTCTGACTTAAGATCTGCCAGAAGAAACCCCTTTGATTTCTGTTTCCCTGACCCTTTTCTCAAGGCAATGATAGAGGCCTCCTGCAGAAGGGGAAAACTGGGGAGCAGGGTGACACAAAGAAGAGGGCATTTCCATCAAGCACCAGTCACTCTCATGTGTGTGAATCACTGGAAGGAAGTGACTGATCTTAGTTGTCCTCTTGAGAGAGTCAAAAGCTACTGAGTGGCATGTTGGGGTGAAGGAGGCAAAGGGTGGGCTTTATGTTTGGGATTCCTGCTTGGAATTCTGTGAACCTTCAAAGGTCTTCTAATAGTGATTATTAATGTAGAATATGTGATGAATGCATGTCTACATTTTTGTTAAAATAAGTGTATGTATACATATGAACCAATGCTAAAGAGTGAGACTGTGGGTACATGGCACATGTTTGCAGGGGGATCTGGTTTTGTTCTTATTTTAAGACTTAGTAATGGATTCCCTTTCCCCTCCTTGCCCTGTTCTAAGGGGGCAGAACCTTGGATTCACCACACTCTGTGTTCTCAATGAATTCTGAACATGGTGGCCACGAGAGTGACTTCAGGCAGGTGGATGTGTCTGACCCTGCTGCCGACACACCTGGGCTCCTCAAAGTACTGCTGGAGAGGCTGGCCACTGCCGACCGCTGGGACCCGGCCCGGGCACAGTCTGTCAGTCAAGCCTTAGCAATAGGCACTGAGGAAATTGAAGAGGATATGAGACAAAAATATGAATATGAATCCATTCCAGCTCAGGACAGAGATGATCACGAGCTTCCTAACATTGCTCAGGCTGACAGTGTTACCTTCACGGACCCGCAGAGCCCGGCCATGCTGGAAGCTGGCGTGCTGTGCTTGCCCTACCCTGTCGATGTCAGTCTGCAGCTCCCACCTAATGAAGCAGGCCTTGAGCACACACTACATTTGCAAGTAAGTGAAACTGCTAAGATGCTGACAGTGAAAGGACTATTTTCATAAATATTGTGAGACAGAATGAAAAAAAATTCTACTTTTTTACAGAGGTAAACACAGGTAAGTACTAACTTTCCTGCGAAGCTTTTCTGTTTGGTAAGAACATACATGGAAATTTTCTTCACTCTTAAGCGTGTGCTCCTGGTTCTTTATATCTGTTCTTTCTGTAATAAAAAAGGAGCAGAGTTGAAGAATTCTGAGCATTTCACTGCATGCCCAGCTCTCTGTGTGCCTTCAGTGCAGTGGTGTACATGAGCTCTGTCAGCTCACAACTAGCAGGTCACCCTTGTGCTTAGGGATCACAGTGCCCCAGCTGCTTGCTCCAGCTTCTTACCCTACAAGAATGATTGTTCCATGATCTCTGTTACTGGTACTGACACACAAAGCCCAGTTTCTAAGTCACAGAGCAGGAATGAGTTTGTCCTACCTGTAATATCCACACCATGCTGCTTCTACCCATCTGGAATGTGAGATGAAATTGGCTTAAGGCCAATACTAGTTGCAGGCAGTGCCTCAGCAAAGCCAACATCTCATGGCTTTAGTCAGGTATCAATATAACAGCCTGCAAAGAGCAAGGGAGCAGCCAGTTCTCCTCTCCTTTCCTCTTTCCCCCCGCCCCCAGCTTCCATTGTAAGGCCAGTGCTCAGGAAATAACTGCCTCAGTTATTTCATGACAGACCAGGGAAGTACCTCATGGAAACGGTTCCAAGTTTGACTGGACTTGATTGATGGCAGAATTGCCAGTGTGCTGGTGAACTCAGATGTGTTTTTTCTGTCAACTGCTCAGAATGTAAAGGCTTAATAGTAGCAAGGTGTTGTTTTGAGATGAGCACTGTGTTTGTTTTTTAGGAAGCAAGCACTGGGAATACCTTTGAAGACTACAGTGCCTGTCCCAGTGCACCTATAGAACATGGCTATCGCACGCAACATCCCATCTCAAATAATGTGGGGGAAGTTGGAATGCACTGGAAACTTATTCCAATTACAGGTAACATGGGTTTTCACTCCTCTATTCCTACAAATAGCGAATGAAAACATATTCTAAAGGTGTGTAGCTTTCATAGATCTGTTCTTGGATTACATGTTGGTACACAAGCTCCTCTGTAGCCTATGCAGTTGTTTCTTGTATTTGATTAATACAGAAATCTGCTGGATGAAAACAGATATTGGTGGAGAATGTTGGTTTGGCTTCATATTGACACAAATTAGAAATGTGAACACTTTAAAAACAAACAAAACTATAGGTTTGAATTTGGATGGTGAAGAAACTGAGTTGGGGTTATGAGGGGCTTTCAGCAGTCCTTGCAGCACCACTGAAGCTGTGTCAGTAATCAGTCAGACTGATATCCTCCCCTTTTAAGCAAAAAAACTTGTGTTCACAGTTGCAAGATCAGATGCAGCTTGCAGTCCAACTCCACCAAGTCATTTGTGTCCAAAATAAACTTTTTGAAAGTGAGGATTTTAACCTAGTAGCAAATGAAAATACTTGAATAATGTTGCCCTGCTTGATTTCTAATTTAATTTTTAATTTGTAATGGAGGCATATCATGTTGTGCTTACCCTGTGTTATCTCTGGGAAAACGACTTGTATTCTGCTTTTTCAGTAGACTTGGACTGTGTTGCTTTACTGTTTTAGGAACTGTTAAATGTACTGTGCTTCTGTACCTCAGCAGACTGTAACACTTGAGTCTTTGGATTTAAGTTGGTTGGTGGGAGAGACATAACAGTAATGCTGGTTTTGGGCTGTGATTTGGAGGTTTTAGTGTATCAGTTGTGTGTGACTTTTGAGATGATGATGATGATGATGATGAAGAACTCTTCCTCTGCAGGTCTGAAATCACCAGAAGAGCCACTGGAGTACTTGCCACCAACAGATGCACTTCCCAATGACCCCCGGGTAGTAAATCGACAGAGGAATTCTGATTATCAGTTTCCATGCTCTCCATTCTCAGACACACAGAAGGGGACAGCAGAAGATGGACATTACGCAGGACAAGTGGAGAAACCTGAAGATCAGTATGAGCTGACAGATCACCCTTTTACAGCTAAGCATTCCATTAGTGCAGTAATAGAGACAGCACTGTTAGAAGAATATAAGCTCTTTGCAAGAAAGATTCAAGAAATTTTGGAGCAAAAGAACATTGCTTATGTCAGTGGCATGTCCACACCAGTCCTGTCTGCCCAAGAGAGGATAATGAGACTTTCTGAACACATCAGTTTGCAGGCATCAGAGGTTTCTGTCCAAGAATATATAGAGACCCTGAGTGAAAAGTTGAGTAGTGTCATTTTGGCTTCTTCATGCATGAAGCAGACTCCCCCAGTCTATTCTAGTCCTGAGGCACTGGAGGTGGTGAGCAGCACTGCCCCCAGGCCTGTGCCCGACACGGTGGCCGTGTGCAGGGACAGCGACACGGCGCCGCTCCCAGAGCCACTGTGCAATAACCTGGGGGAAGAGCTGCACTCTCATGAGCAGCCTTCAGCAAGCCTCCCCCCAGGAAAGGAGAAAATGGGTCATGGGAATGCTAAACCAGAGGATCAGACTTCTTCTGCTGGTGATCTCGTGGAACCACCAGAAAAGACTCAGAAATCCCCAGAGAACTTAAATGTTTCAACTCAACCAGCTTTTTCTGATTTTATAAGTCAGTTAAAACCTGAAGACTTTAACAGCTTGGTCAAAATTATGAAACATGTACAGAAAAACATTGTCCAATTTTATGTTCATGAAGAGGAAGAAAGTGTTCTCTGCAGAGAAATCAAGGTAAGTCTGAGTTCAACCTCTCTCTCGTGTCAGAACAGTGTGTCTTTCAAATCCACTTGTATGAAACTGGACTCACTTTCACTATGAAAGTGAATTGTAAAAGTAGGCTGTCCTGTCCCATTTCTTCCTTGAGCTTTTGAGGTAGTCTTGCTTATATTTAGCTTTTACGTAAGTCTTTTTCTTAGAGCTGGAAAACAGAACAGGCTGGAGGTTGGTTCTTTCTGAAGATCCTGCCAGGGGGTGGCCTTACAGAAAAAAGATAATAAGGGAAGAAATGTGATAGCTTACCATTTTAGAAAGAATGTATGAAAAGTCACTCTGTGTGCCTTTGGGTTTTTTTCCCTTCCCCTCTAATTAATAGTAGAGAGAACTTAGAGAAATCACTGTTCTTCTGTAGTTAAATGTGTAAGATGAAAGTTGAAAACTTCTGGCTTTTCTTGAAAACTCAGGCAGTTTGATACTGTCAGTTGGCCGTGGGTATGTGATTTGATAGGAATGACTGACTTGCTGAAACAGCTGCTCTGTGTTGCTGCATCCTTCTGATGAATGTATGTGAGAGATAGCCAGTCCCTCTGGGATTCACTGACTTGGAAAACCTTCCTGTTGTGGGTGTCATCTGGGCACTGTTTTTACCAAACTACTTATTAACTTTTCCTTTGTCTCCTCTTTCTGTGGTGGCAGGAATATCTTAGAAAGTTAGGGAATACAGAGTGCCACCCAGAGCAGTTCCTTAAAAGAAGAGCTGATTCAGATAAACTATTGATCATTATCCAAAATGAAGACATTGCCAACCTCATCCATAAGGTATGTCCCACGTAAGTAACTGTGTGCTACAGAGAGCTGTTGCCAATAGTGAGATGAGCTCATTTGGAGCAGTGCTGCTTCCTTCCCAGCACAGCATTAAACAGTGCCCCGTGTTCAGCTGCTGTTTGAAGAAACAAAAGGGTTGTGGTAAAAATGGTCTTGTCCCAAATTCACCCGTAACTTCTTCCACCTCCATGCATGTGCTAGTGCATATTTATTGTTAGTAGCTGCAAAGCTGTGCAGAGGCCTGAGTAGTTCTGCTTCTGGGATGCTCTAACAGCAGGTGAAGGCAGCTCTCAGATGACCTGAGCTATTCCTGATAGCTGGGGCTTAAGATCCTGTGCTGGACAGAAAGTAAAACTACTCCAAGTACTCAGTGTGCCTTTACCTTATTCCTGTAATGCTCCAGAGAGCACCTGCCAGGCAAGACAAGAAACTAATTTTTTGAAAATGTGTTTTGAAGTTTGGTGCCTGGCATTGGTAGGTAGGAGAGTTCTGTAGTTCCTTTTTCTGTGTGACCTCTGGTTACATCTCTGATTTCAAATGTTTTTAAACAGATCCCTGGCCTGGTGACTCTGAAGAGGCTCTCCTGTGTCAGCTTTGCAGGGGTTGATAGTTTGGATGATGTGAAAAATCGCACTTACAATGAGCTGTTTGTTTCTGGGGGTTTTCTTGTGTCAGATGAATCTGTCCTTAACCCAGAGTCCATCACTACAGGTAGGTGTGATGCTTCTGGGAGCTTTAGAACTCAAATCCTGATATTTCAGTACCTGGGGAGGTCCCAAACTCACCACAGTAAAGGATCAGGTCTTCCAATTTTTGTGATGTTCTTTGAGAACTTCAGCTAATTCAGTCTGTCTCAGCTCAGTGACTTTCTTGAACAATATATGAACAGGGAGATTTTGTCTTCAGTTTGTATTACATTGTGTAGTTATGTCTCTGGAACCTTTTATTCCTTACTACTCCATCCACAAATACGCTATATATACTTTTTCTTTATTTGAAATTGAACAGTTGATGAAGTTACAATTTAAAAAAATATTTTAGCAAGGCAGAGCATGTATGACTGGGGTCAGCTTTTAAATACCACTGCTGGGCACCTGAGGTACAGAACAGCCTCTCAGTTTTATGATACTGTTGTTGGCCAGTCTGCTTGGAAGAAAACTTGAAGTGAGTGGCTGCTGTTTGTAATTGTGTGACTGTACTGTGATGGAAACAGAAAACAGCTTTTTGTATATACCGAAGCAGTATTTTCAGTCTGCATACCACAAAATTTAACTTTTATTCAATATCTCTATAACAGATAAACTAAAACAGTTCCTGAAGTTTCTGGAGGATCTCAATACGCCAGAGGGGAAATGGCAGTGGAAAGTCCACTGCAAAATACAAAAAAAACTTAAAGAACTGGGGAGGTAAGTAGGGTTCTGCAATACCAGCTGTTAAAATGGTTCAGCATTCATTATGCCCTCCAAAATACACTTAAATAGAAGTTACTCTTATGTTTGTCTTTTGATATTTAGACTGACCTTAAATAGTTTCTAATGCTGACCTTTCCCCCCCTGCAGGATGAATGCCAATGCCCTGAACCTGCTCACCCTTCTGAACACCTATCAAAAGAAGCACTTGGTTGAGATTCTGTCTTACCATAACTGTGATTCTCAAACTCGAAATGCTCCAGAACTGGACTGTCTCATCAGGCTTCAGGCTCAAAACATACAACAGAGACACGTTGTCTTCCTAACAGGTAAACACCACATTTGGGAACACCTCTCCCCCTTTGTTGATAATGGGTGCTAAATATTAATACAAACCCTTCTTTTATGTACTTAGAAAAGAATCTCAAAACGTTCTCGAGTTACGTTGATAATGGCATAGTGGTTGCTGCTGTTGATGACTTTATGTGTAACTTCAAAAATCTCGTTGGGTATCACAACTCTGTTACTGAGCAGAACCACCTTCCTCCCTGCAGTGCTGGCCAAAGACAATCAGGTAATGTCAAACACACTTAAGCTTTCCTTTCCAAACTGCATGTGGGGGGGAGGTCCTGGGACAGTGTGCCTTGACTCTGGTCAGTGAACACACAGCTGGCAAGGAAAACCCAACTCTCAGGCTACTCTTTGTCTATTTGAAATGATGGGGGAAAGGCAACTGGGGTGGAGCACCAGAGACCTTAAATACAGAAGTACAGGCTAAGATGGTATTTGAGGCACTAGACAGGGCATGTTTTCAGGAAAAGGATAAACTTATCTCTATCTACTTAGAGTAGATAAACTGTACTGAGATGTCAGTAATTGTACTCCTTTAATTGTCTGATCAAATACTCACCTGCTGTGTAACTTTAGATGCTGTTTTGACATTGTCCCCTTTGGAGCTGGGAGTTGGGATTTCCCAGCACTAAATATGAACATGGTGTGCAGAAGCTTTTAGCACCGAGTAACTGGACACTCCCACAGAGGGTTAAGTGTGTGTGTTGAGTAAGTGAACACGAGTGGCAGAAGACCAAGACTTAAATGCTGTTGGACTGGCAGACCTGAAGTGTAACACTGTGAGTAGTGTATGGCCTTTTTAACCAAAGTTTGTATTTCAATAGAATAGGTCTTTCTCTCTCTTTTAATGTAGTTCTTGTAGAAAAGGATGAAAAGGATGAGGAGGACATGTCTCTGGATTCAGGGGATGAGTTGTCAAAAATAGAAATCTGCAGTGATGCCTCTAAGTTTGATACTCATGTGGAAGCTTTGCAGACAGAGGCCAAGGGCCCACATGGAGTAGATGCTAAAGACAGCTGCTTATCAGTTACAGAGTTATCTCCTGAAGCACAAACTGGCCTTGTGGAAAAGACTTACAAAACTGACTTGGAAGAGAAGCAGCCAATTACTCCAGTTTCTACAACATGCTCTGCTGAAGGAGAAAAACAAAATGCAGTTGAACAAACTCCTTTCAGTAACTTCCAGGTTTATAGCAGACAATTAAACATGTCCCATCAATTCAGCCACTTTAATGTACTCACTCATCAGACTTTTCTGGGGACAACATACCCAATTTCTCCTGCAAATCAAAACCAAGAAGGGAGCAATTATTTTCTATCTGCCTACACTCAGAGCATGGATACAGAAAAGTCATCATCACCTCGTGGCTGGGATAGCTGCTGTGATTCTTCCAGGCCATATTCAGAAAATAAATGAACTTCGAAAAAGAGACTTATAAGTTGCTGTGGACTTCCCTGTTTCTAAAATGTTGGATTAATGATTTCTATTTTATTCTGGAACAAAATGTTTCTTGTTATCTCAGATGTTTTCATGTTCTATTTAAATTCCTGATGGCCTGTCCCTGTTGGAACCATCTGAAAATTTAAATAAATGCATATATTTTTTAACGTTTACTGTACTTGAATTATCTTGTTCGTTGGCACTTTTAAGTTTCTACATTTGTATCTGACCTGTTACCTAGGCTTCAGTTTGAGGTCTGTTTAATGTAAAGCTGAATGTTTGCCTAAAATATGTGAAAGAGCCAGTTGTTTTCTTTTTTTAACTGTAAGAGTATCCAAGTCACGTTTCTCTACATAAATATTAAAATTAATGTATTTATTTGACATTGACACAAATTTTGTACAATGTTTTTACATAGCTCTAAGGCAGTGTACTTATTTTCACGACTCTATACTGGATTTTTGGCTAAATACCTCAATTAGAGTAACCAATGGTGCAGTTCCGTTACAAAAAATCAAATAAACTCTTAATGCACAAGGGACTTGCTAACACCTTGCTTTGTCTGTGGTTTTTATATTGTTTGCAAAGTACTTGGGGAACACCCAGGCTTGGTTTCATTCACAGCAATTATTTGTTCATCTCACTTGGTGCTCTGTGCTACTGCAGCACCATCGGTGTCCTCCTAGCTTTTAGCTGGCCACTGTAATTACTGTAATGAGAGGACAAACCTGGGTTTAATGACTGTGGGAGTTCAATTTGCATCAGAAAAACCTCACTCCTCTCCCACTTCAGCTTAATGATTCCTGGGCTTTCAGCCTATTTTTTGGTTTGGTTTTGTTTTGTTTGTTTTGTGAACTAGCACTGGGGTAAGTAGTTTTACCTGTTTCTTATTCTTGTCTTTTTAATTTCACATCTGCTGAGTTACCAACTTTTTCCCCCTCAGCGATTCTGTCTTGGCTCGTTTTGTTCATCGTCCTCTGCCTTGGGCTTCTGGCAGGCAGCAGCCACAGTGAGCAGCTGTGGAGTCTCCACACAACCCTTGCTGCTGCATTGCTGGTTTTGCTGAGACTCTTAACTTTTGCTGCTTGGCTTCAGGTTGTCCAAGTCCTGAGTTTGGGGGTTTTCCTGTTTGTAATTTGATTTTACTGCTTTTCTCTGGGATGTGCTGTTTGGTACCAGGTGAGTGTTTGAAACTATGTAACTAAACTCACAAAATTAGTAGGGACAAAATTATTGGTTAAAAAGGGCAGCTTTAAAAAAAAACCCCAAACCCATAGACTTTTGCCTAAAGTTGATTCTTTCCCTCTATAAACAGTGGATTGATCTATTTGTTCAAGTTAAGAACCAGTACCAGACTAGTGTAGCACTTATTACCCTCCCCCAAACATGGCAAATAATCTTTTCTGAAAAAAAACCTCCCTTGTATCAATGAATTGTTCTGCATTATGATGAACTGTGGTCTTAAAATCTGGGAGTACTGAATATTCACTGTATAAGCCTAAAAGGTGGCTGAATATTGAAATACAAGCAGTTTTGTATAGTTAAAAACAAGCCATTCAGAATACATCTTAATCTTTTTATTTATCAAAATTCACACACTGAGTTCTACAAAACCCCATATAACAGTTTTCTTCCATGTTTTTGGTGGTTTATATTAAATTGACACATCTTTATTCTAAACAGACAAACCATCATTAGTTTAATGTATCTTCAATATAAAAGGTAACATGACCCTGTAGTCTATCAAAATTCTCATAATTTAATTTTCATAAAAAAACTCGGGTGGTTCATAATTAATTAAGAGTAGCAAAGTGCTGTGCATTTCCATTTTAAGAATTCAGAACATTGACAGTACCTCTCAAAACGGTGGCATGAAGTTCTCTTGAGCTACAATGGGAATCAGAGTGTTCTCCAACTCCTTCTGCTTCTGCAGGAGGCCCTGAAATAAACAGAAATGTGAATGTTCTGTCTTCCTCATGCAACCTGAACTAACGAAGTGTCATTGTTTCATAGTTAAAAACAATTTCCTTGTTAAGGCCCAATGGTTTTGAAATACACAACTTCAGAAAAAACAGTAGAACCTCACACACTCAGGGGAGAGGGAACTTTACAGAAGCCTTCAAGTGTGAGTGGCATGGAAGCCAGGCCAGTTTGCAGGGATGACCATGCAGAGGGAAAATGGACTTTTCCCCTCTATGAAATGGAACTTTCTCATTCCTTTGTGCACTGTCTCTGCATTTGCAGTGTTGTAGTGAATTCTTGTATGATGCTGAACCCCAAACCTTGATGGGCATTGGCTTTTAGCCTTAACACAAACAATAAGAGCAGCACTGCCATTGGAACCAGAGCAGTGTCAGATGCTTTGGGATACAGATTTACTGTCAAAAGATTCAAGGTTCCTGCTTTGTTAATGGTTCTTGTAAGTACTGATGATAGAGAAAACCTGTCACAAAAAACCCTCAGGAAATGTATCCTTGTCTGTCAAGTAATGCATGATAGAACTATGCCAAGTATGTGCATAAATTAAAAATAAGTCTTTTTACTGTAATTAATAGGATCATATATATTGATACAACTGGCCCCTTGCTTTCCATCTATTTTAGACTTGTCAAAAATAATTTGGTACCATGGAGGTTTTCTAAAAAGCAAAGAAAAGTAAATTATTTTTCTCAGAGTTCCAAGGCCTTTCTCAAAGGTAAGAGTTACAAGGCTGCTGGCACAGCTCAGTACAGACCTAAATGCAAGACAGCAGCTCCTACAGCAATTTAGACACAGATTCCTGGTGGCACCAAAGGAAAGTCAGCACAGCAGCCTGTAAGACTCCACTCTGGCTCCTTCAAAGGCAGCAGCTGCCTACTTTCAATCACTCAATGAATTGCTTTCTAATAATCAACAGGATCTGCTTATTTCTATTAATGGCTCAGTGTTTTCTGTCCCTGTGTCAATAATTACTACTTTTACAGAACATTTCTTGTGTTTAGGAGCACATCACAAAACCAAGTTATAAAATAAACCGCCCTAAATAGACCAAGAGCTGAGGAACAAGTAACCCTGCAAGCTGGGAGTTCAGTGTTTATCCCATGGGTTGCACAGCTACTACAAAGGTGCACAGCAATGGGAAACAGCTCCCCAGGGAGCCGTGGGGGTGTGTCCCCACCCAGCCATTGTCACCTGCAGCCCTTGGGCTGCAGCCTCAGGAACAATGGGGTGCCCTGGCAGTACTGACCTGGGGTGAGGGGGGTGTGCTCCTCTTTCTTAAACTTTGGCCTTTCTCTGTCACAAATAGGTCACTTTGCTGGGCTTATCCACTGACTTGATTTCATTGAGGAAAGTGAGTCTGTTGCTAGTTCCTATTCCTGCTGTGACCTGAGACAGGCAGAGACTTGCTGTCCTGTAGCAAATGCAGTGACAGACTGACCCTCTCTTTGCCCTCTCTTTTCCCTGGTGTTTTCCCGTGGCTCTTCCTGCACCAGCCCAGCTGTATTTATCTATCACTGGCTGAGTGTGGAGTTCAAAGACTAAAGAATGTTCAAAATTATGTGAGTATTATGTGAATTTCCCCGGACAAAACAATGGCTAAATATGTTGTAAATAGAGATATGTATGTATGTATGTAGTCTGAAACTACCAATCTGCTCTATATCTGTATATATAAATGTAAAAAAGCAAGACTAGATTATCTTCTGAAACAGAAAACTTGGCTTTTTGTCTGTATTTCGGACAAAATTCTGCACTATTCGTACTTTCTCAATGAAGTAACTGATGCAAAACAAGTGTAATCTGTACATCAGGAGGAGTACACAATACTTAGGTATACAAGATATACTGAAGTTGAACAGTTCATGTCCTAAATGCCTTCTGCAGCTGGCAGAGTATTTAAAAAGGAACTCCACATAGTTTAAGTTAACTCTCTTGCAGAACCAAGATCCACTGGAAGACTAACATTACTGTTACTTTTTAGCCACTGCAAAAATGACTGTAGGTTCCTGTCTTCTCTAAGCTTGCCAGCTTTAACCTTTTTAAATATCCATGGCTTTTGTATCCTCAGCAAGCACAAGGATCAAATTGTACCTTGAATCTGGCTTCCATCTTAAACAAAATGCCCCTGGCAAGTGAAGTGAAATACAGAACATGGACTTGTATAAAACATGGACTTGCCCAAAGAAGGTGAACCATTGCAGGCTGTGAACAGTACAAGGACCCAGCTTCTACTGCAAACGGTAACTGTTCCACAAGGTCCCCAAGCAGGGACCTAGCCCTAGGCTAGGAGTGATAACTAACTGCTTCCCAAGCAGAGACCTAGCCCTGGCCAGCTGAAAGTGATAACGAGTGGGAAACTCCCAAAGTACCAGCAGGAAACAGTGAAGATGCAAAGTCACAGGTTCTGCTAGAACAGGTAGGGAACTAGAGTGTAATCAGTGAAATAGATGTAGGTGGCCCATAAGTGTAATGTGAACATCTCTGTGTCATAAAGGAAGATGTAGTTATTTGTGTTAGCTAGATTGGAATGGTGTGTTGTGTTTGTAAGCTGGAGATAAGAAAACCACAGGTTATGTAAAACCCCAACCCCCAGATGTGGGAACTCCAAGATAAGTAACTGGCAGGGGTGGGGGGCAGATTTGTAAAAGTATAAACAATAGTGGGATGTGCAGATGGGGGTGCTGACCCCTGCATGCTCCTGGCACCAGTAAAGGTGTCTTTACTTTACACAACCTGCTGTGGAGTAGATTCCTTTGGATAAGAAGCCTGAATACAAAATACTTAACAGATGCAGATATTTAACAAAAATGTTAACAAGCAGGGAGGAGGACCAGATCCGATGAAACCAATCTGGAAGCTGTTAGAAACTGGCAGCCTTTCAGTGTTCCTGGGTCACAGCTTTTCTTACTGACCTGGGGAGAGTCACAAGCCTTTGTTTGCACAAGGAATTTAGCTACTGCTGAAGCACTGTGTGTACGTGGCAGTGCAACAAGTAATCAGTAGCATTAACTACTGTTAATTTTGCTGTGCTTCACCCTGTCAGGTTTTCTTCCCTTTATTTTGATTATTTATGAAATTTTCCTCTCTCAAGGCAAAGAAAAATCCTGCTGCTAGCACTAAGGCAGTTTTAGATTGGACTCATTCAAAAGCAGGGGAAGATACTGGTACATGTTTGTTTTCAGTGTTCTTCACAAAGAAAAGGCAAGCCTGAAGTAAATATTTTTTTGTCTTGCAGCCCTGTCAGGCAATTTAGAAGCACAAAAGAGAAGTGCTCATGTGCATGTCCAGACCTGTGGCTTCAGTGGCCTGTGGCCCACACCTTGTTGCCAACAGGTGGAGTATCAAATTCACTCAGGCTTTAATAAGTAGATGCCATTACAGTAACTGACTACAAATAGAACAATGTACACAAACACACACAGGCTTTTATCTCAGGAGCTCATGTGTCTGTGGCATTAAACTAATTTTCATTTTCTTTTCTGAAAACCTGGCTGATTGACAAATCCTGAGTTTTCTTTTTAAATGCTCATAAGTAGCAGCTGTCTTGGAAGGATTTTTTTAAGTGTTCACACTTCCAGTTTGCAAATTACAGTATTTTTCCAGGTCTGACAGACCACCCCACCAACCCTTCTGCACCAACCACTGCTCTGTCCTGACCTGGGAACTGCAGAGGGGAAACCTCATTAGCAAGGTTCTAGTGTTGTGTTAAAATTCTATTCTTTTGGAACTGATCCATTCCCTACAAACAACCCTAACTATGGAAACCTGGATGCCAAACAAAGCCATTTCTCTTGGTTTCAGGTGTGCTCAGGCACTCCACTGTTTCATAGCTGATTTAAGGACTAATATTCTCTCTCTAAGTCCTGTCCAAAAGTGGAAGCAACACGTGAAAAGCAAAATTAGTAAAATGGAACAAAAGTGGAGGCCAGGGCCCAAAACATAAATAATATGATGGAAATTGAATTAAAGATTATGATGTGATAATTTTTACTTCAGTATATATATACACACATGCATATTCATCCAATATATTTTTGCTTACCTGTCGTAATTTTGACAATCCTTTGAGAATTGCCTGTTGTCTCTCTCTGATTGTAACTACATCAGGATTGAGAAGAGGATCTCTAATGTGATCTGAGCTGAAAATCTGTCGTGGCATTTGGTAAGAATCTAAAAGTAAACATATATTAAATCAGTTAATAATATTCTTTGTTAATTTTCTTTTAATTTTGAAGCAGTAGATTTGAAAGTTTGTGAAAATCAGGGGTTGGTTGCTATCAAGATTAAAATCTCTTCTTTTAAATCAAAACAACACTGAGATTCCTAAACCCCAATCTCTATACAGTTATGCAAGGAAGTGCAATCATACTTCATGAAAGGTAAACAAACAGACAAAAAACTGATAAAAGAATTTTTTTGTTGCTTTTCTGATTTTTTAAAACTTATCCTGTGGTTTGTTATTTTTTTTTTAATACAGAGTATAATTTGTTTGCACAGCCTTTTTTTTTGCACAGCACTGCTGCGACACAGAGAGATTACTGCAAAATTCAGTAAAAAGCAAATACGAAATTGGCTGAAGCTGTAAATCACTGTAACATCTGTTCTCCTCTCCACGAATCCTTCCAGTACCGTGCAAGTGTCGATGCTGGGGGTCCTGTGTTGAGGGCTGGCTCAGTGGTGCCTCAGGGTCGAGGTAATAAACCTCCCGTGTGCGCACGTAGGGCACGAACTGTGCCGAGGGAGGTCTCACAGGGACAGCAGGGGGGGAGCTCCTCTGCTGGGCATCTGCCTTGCTGCTCTTCTCTCTTCTACCATGGTGGTTATGCACCAGGAAATGAGAAGCCTGGATCTGTCTTTGTTGTACTTGGAGTAATCTGTTCCTAACTGCTGGAACAGGTGGTGATTCAGACCTGTACGGAACAATCGCAGTTATAAAAAAGCCCAAACAATACTTCAGTAATGTGATTAATTTTCTCAAATAGCAGACACAAAGAAACCTTGGAGGACAGGATTTTTGTTCATTTACTCTGCTTTTATACCTGAAATCTGTCTGGTCTTGTGTGTTTTTAATATTAAATTAGATGCATCTAAATTCTTTTTAAAAATCAGGAAAGAAAAGCATGTATATTTCAGTAATAATGTGTTTCTACATTTCATTAATGCAGAGTTTTGACGTACCTTTCTTCATTCAAGTGATTCTTATGAAATTGTTCTTCCTAGGAGAAAATCAAAAAAGTCAAAATAAAACCAAAAATCTCCATTTTTTTGTATTAAAAGCTTTCATTTTTCAGAGCAAGTTTGTTCTGAAATTCCAAAAGGATTGTTTAACCTGGGTTCAGGAGAAAGGTATTTATCAAAGATTTGCATTTAAGAGACTTGTAGTGCCTATGAAATAAATGAACAAATTACAAGAGGATTTGCCCCAATTTTCTGTCTTTGGCAGCTCTAAGCACTATCAAAAATATTATGTATATTTTCTTATGTCCTTGGCATATAAGAATTTATCAACCTGAAAGGGTCAATCCAAGATATTAAAGGAAAGGTCCAGAGTTTTGCTATTTGAAGGTGTGAGAAAGTGAGATGTTTGTGCATACAGTGAGTAGAGGGAGAGAGGAAAGCCAAGAATACATCTGGTAGTATTTTCTTTAAAAGATTTTTTTCCAGCCACAAGCTCTACTGATATAATGCTTACTGCAAATGGACAATGACTCCACTAAGGAGGATGCATTTCTGTGGCAATGGAGTATACATTCTCAATAATCCATTCTCTTTGCAAAAATAAACATTGTTTTCTTAAGCAGGTACTGCTGTACCTCACCTGTCAGCACAACACAATGGCTGGGCAAAAAAAAGCAAGTCAGTGATGTCACTGTGTCCTGCACACTGCTTGCAATGAAGCTCCCTGTTTACATAATGAATCAGTGTTAGTCTAGAAATGAAAAGGAATCAACACTTTGGAAGACTGAAATAACAGTAAAAACTCAATCACAAAATCTGAAAATGTTCTGCTGCTCCTGATGAACAACAGAGTGCTGACACAAGGCTGAGCAACAGGAGAGCTTCAATGCTTTGGTTACGTAACTGAATTCCCACCCAGGTAAAACTGAGGAACAAGAATCTTAATTAAAACACATCATTGTTCTCAGAGAGCAGACAGTGACCCACCTTCCTGCCTCTGTGGCCCTTGTTCTTCCCAGCTGTTTCTTCCCGAGGTGAGAGAGACCTGGCTGAGTGCCCCCCTCTTCTTGTACTGAGCTGCCCAGGGCTGTTCCTTTCTACCAACTGCAGCAGCTCCATTTGGCGGCGCACTTTGTTCTCCTCCCTTTGTTTCTGCAGTGGTTTAGGGTACCTTTCTGAGGCTGGAATATATCTTTTCCCAGGCTTGTTTATGTTCCAGTCAGGTCTTTTGCTGTATTTTTCTGAAGACTTAATTTGTCTTTCTTTTCTTGCATATTGCTCGTATAAATCGCTGTAAATGCCACCAGTCTCTTTTCCTGAAAGTTTATTTTTATCTGTATACTGCATTTCCTTCTGGTATTTTTTACTGTTAGAGGTTTCTTTATATTCTATGGAAATATCAGGTGATTCACAACATGCAGTTCTTTCCTCAGCTGACTCAGTGTATGCTGAAGTATTAAAGCAATCTAAAAAAAAATTATTATATTTCAACTCCAAGTCTGAGCTATTCAAATTACTTGGTTGACTTTTGTACGTGTATCAATCTACCATTACTGATTTTATTTAAAAAATGGCTGCTACAGTTTTATAATGCTTTTCTATTCTTTTTTTCTGTGGAACAGAGGATCAGTAGAAGCAAACTCAGTAAGGAAGAGATAAAACACAGAAGACTGGAGAACCAAATCAAGTTACTTAATAAATTTGGACCTATGTGGCTTGTGACCCTAAGTCAACACTATATTCCAGACTGTGGGATTTGTAACTGGTAGGTAATAACTATACAGAAATATCATTTATTTAGAAGAATAAGGAATGATAAATAGAGGAACAAAGTGATACACCAGCATGTCTATGTCTGTGCAAGTATTTCTTTCTAGCTTTATTCATTGTGAGTAACAGTGATTTGGCTCAGTTGCACAAATGGGGTCCCCCTGCCTGTCTGGAGGTCCCTCAGAGTGACTCAGGTGTGGGCTCTGTACCTGTCTGCACCGCGGTGTCCCTCCAAGGAGAAGCCTGCTGCTCAGGGGGACTACTCTCCACACCATCAGGGAAATCAGGACTTTGTGCTGAAATGCCAGAATTACAATTTTCAAACTGTGTATCACCTGAAAAGTGGTAAAATTGTTCCATTTAGTAACCCCAGTGCAATTTAAACCACACTACAGAGTTATCAGGCTGTTGTGGTTTAGAGCTCAAAGCACTACTGAGAACTCTGGTCCAGATCCCAATACTTGCCCTTTCCCACTGGAAATCTGACAGCACATAGAATATTCCTGTGCATTCCTACTAATATCTTTACACATTTCTTCCTTTATGTAATACACTATTTGAAACTTACTAAAACACAATATTCTCCGTAATAGTTAATGTTTTTATTTGTTTGAAAGGTAAATAAATTGTAATGAAATTTGGTTTGTGAAGCAAAGGAGCTATTTCTATCTCAGATGCAGACAGGGAAACAAAAACAAAAAACCCCAACCCCAGAAACAACTTGCTTTCTAACACCAAAGGAACAGGCAAACTGAGTATGAGAAGACTTGTACTTGCCACTACCAAGATTGTTCTGAAGTTTTGAAATGTCATGTGCCTTCTGAGCCAAGTCTGGAATGTGCTGTTGTTGTTTTGATCCATGGGCTAATTCCTGAGCTTTTTCCATTGTCTGATAAAGCTCTGTGGCTTTAAGAGTTGCAAGTTCCTTAAAAAAAAAAAAAGTTAAATATGTGATCATTTATTTTCATTTATTTTGAGAATAAAATCTATTGGATTATTTAATCACCATATAATCCTCAAGGTTTACATATATTCTTATTTAGAGAAAATATTTTTTTTTCACAACTAAAACTAGTTGAGTAAGTGCAGTATGTAACCTATAATTTCTATGATCATAAATTCAGAGTCTCTGCTGTACTAATGAAAGATCTTCAATCCTAGCACTAAAAAGTGAGCATTTATATCCTCCAAGTTATCTGGATATTTATTTCCTTTCTAAAAAATTCCTCTTTTTCTAGATGCCATCTGATGTCAGCCATCTGTGACTTCCTGGAACACGTGGTTTAATGAAAGGAAAGGAGCCTAAACAAAACCAATAAACCCCATTTTCCTCCTATTTTCACAGGAAGGAGTCAGTAAAAGCTCCCCAACAAATGTCAGGGGGTTACTGTTCCCTGACTCAGTGGGTTCAAGATGCAGGAGACCAGGAAAAGGAAAATCTCATTTCCAAACTGTTATGAGCAGCTGATCCCACTTCCCCCTGCATTTGCAGTTGGAAAGAACAACTGGTGCTGTAACATGTAGCTGAGCAATTACAGAGAAGGATGACTTTCCCCATGTTGTACCAGTCTGTTCAAGCATCTACAGGCAGATGCTACACATTTCCATCCAGGAAATGCAGAGAAATCAGGAATCCACATTTCTGCAGGCTTTGAAGAAGACTGTTTTTGGAATCACCTTGTCTTATGAGACCATGGAATCTACTACTGTTCCAAAGAGGAAGCAAACAGTAATAGCTGCTACTGTGCCAAAAGGAAGAAAGAAACGTCAGACCAAGTGTTTAACCTTCCACAGAGGTAAGAACAGATAGAAATGCAAAATCTGTACCAACCAAAGGTCACAATGTACTTTTGGTTTACGTTTTGTTATGAAAGCACTGTGTGAAGCTTAGCAACAGCTACGCAGGGGAAACCTGTAGAACTTGAATGACTTTTAAATTTACTTTTCCACACTATATCCTAAGAAGTCTTTAATTCAGACTGAAAGCACATTCACTTAGATGAACTTATGGTACTGAAGCACCTTAAAAGCATCAAGTTACCAATTACAATAATTGGATCACATACTTTAAGGTATTTTTAAATTTTAAATTTCCATTTTAAAATGGCTGTTTCTGCACTATTTAAAACTACATTTCTATTTTTTCCAGTTCGTATAATTTCTCTTCTTGAAAAGGCCATTATTAAAAAAAAGAATCTGGCCTTACTCTTGTATGGTGCTGTAAGTTTATTAATGAAAAAAGCAGATTTTGGTTTCAAATGTCGACGTTTTGGATAGTTTTCATTTTCAAAATGATGCGCTAACACAATTTTGCAGGTGAGGAACACAAAGCATTTTCCTCAAAATTCAGTATTATCACTGACTATCTACACTAAAGATAATGCAAACCCCACCTCCTTCTGTTTTTGTTTCAGCATTTCTTCTTCAAACTGTTTTTGCAGTTGTGCTTTTTCTCGTGCCAGGCGCAGTTCTTCCTGTTGTTCTTCCCATTTTCTCTGCTCTTCCTCCAGTTGTTTCTTCTTCCGTTTTTCTTCCACCTGAGCCATTATTGCTTTCTGGCAGGATCAGAAAAAAAAAGGCAAAGTAAAAGATACAACATTAAAGTAATGTAAGGTATTTATTTGTGTATTTTTGTATATGTGTAGAATTGGATTTGAACAAGTGAAAAAAAAAGAAAAATCAAGACAATTTATTTCAAGCATTCCTGGTTTTGTTTCTAGAAAAAAGAGCTTTTTATGTTTTATGAAATGCTTTTTTTTTTTCTTGTAAAGAGATGAAGGTCTGATTTTCACCTTATGCACATATGGTAATCTGTAGGAGCCCAGAGTGCCGAGAAGATTTCTCTGCCTGTTTTTGGGGGTTCTTGCCCCCCTGGGCAACACTGTTTCAGCCTCAAACCTTGGAAAAAATTACCAACAGTCAGACAAGAACTAGAAAATACAGTGGTGTGAATTAGGTGATAGACTACTATGTAAAACTGTCACAGGGTGAAAAATTTAGAGGTTTTGGGCTTCTCTTTGTAGTAAATAGATAAGAGTAAAAAATATCAAAATGGAGGATTGTTGTTGTTCTCTAAACCATCTTCTCCTCCTTCTACTACTCTATGTTCTGCAGTAAAAGTAGTTTGGGATGACTGGATAGAGAATTCCACAGTTCCTGCCCATGTTACTGAATAATTGGTAGGAAAGTGAAAATAATGTATGTTTTTAGTAACTATTGGTTAATTTATCTTTAAAAGGCTGTGTAAATCTTGATAGCGAGGCCTCACTCTTGCTCTTCTGTGCTCTATGCTGCACCTGGGTCATGCTAGTGGCTCTGTTCCTCTGATAAGACCTAATAAACAACTATCTGACAGCATTGAAACTCAAGGAAAAGTCTTGGTTTATCTTTGAAACTCCTTGCAAGGACTTTGAGCAAATTCTCTCCCATCCGGAGGGACTTGATTTACGGCACGGTTCAGTGTCAGTAATCCAAGAGTTTGATCCAGCAGAGCAACAGTGTGACCAGAACAGTCTTTTTACATTTATCCTGAGACTTCTTCACACCATGCTAGAGACACCAACATGCAGATACACATTGTCAGAGTGCCACAGAGGTTATGTAAATGTCAGTAAAGCAGATGAAAGACTAAAGATTCATGGAGTGGCAATCTGTAAATATCAGTCCTCCTTAACAGTGGAGACTGAAGGAAAATGCACACAAACCTGTTAGAGCTCTAAAGACTGAACTGTACATTTTTTGAGGCAGGAATTCAGTTACAGAAATGCAATAATCTTCTGCAAATATTGAAAGAGAATTGTAGAGTCTGACTGAAGGAAATACTGCCAAGCAATGTACATGCCATCTAAAGCATAAAAGTCAAGGGCCTCCCTGCATTCTGGTATTAAATCTCATGCTTTACTCATGAGACAATACCTTTCATCCTTTCTCCTTATTAAAAAAGTGTGAGGCTTTAAAACCAAAGTCTACCTGATGTTCCAACTGCTTCTGCCGTCTCCTGTCCCTCTCCTCAATCTGTGCAGGGTCCAGCAGAGCTGTCATGGAACGGAGGAAACTGTCAAAAAAGGGAAATGTAAATGCTTTTAATCATTAGAAAATAATCCTAAAGCCTTTCTTAATTGGAATCAGTTAGATTTCATTTTCATATTGAGATTCACTCATTATATTAATTATAAATCCACACATAATTCAAAAATTATGAAATTCCTTTTATTAAGGAAAAAAGTAAGGTTATTTGCAGTAAATTTTATTAATGAACAATATAACCACTTGTGCCTTTCAACAGTGAAACAACAGGTACTTGAAAAAAAGCAAAAGCCAAATGAATGAGATCCGAAGATAAAATAATCTTATTAAATTTCTTCTTTTTTTAAATTTTAATTTCTGAGGAGGTACCAGAAATGTACTGGTTGGGAAAATAATTACCCTTACAAAGCTTACTCACCTGACTCTCTGACTTTGTTCCAAAGCACCACTTTTAGCAGCTTTTTCTGCAGTTCCCACCTGTAAAGGCATGAGGTTGCCTAAAGCTGCAGGTGACAAAGGGTGAATGAAAGCACTCGGGTCCTTGTGGTCAGGTGACAGGCAAAGACTTTCAGGCTTTCTGTGCATTCCATTTAGGGAGTGTTGTGCATTAGCATTAAGGTGGTTCTTAAAAGAATCAAAATGCATTGCCCATCTGTCATGCTCTTCTGCCTAAATAAGTATCAAGCAACAAAAAAAAAAGAAAAAGTATTCAATTACACTGTTTCTGTAAAGTGTGGTTAACAAAACAGAAAATACACGTTTTGTATAACAGGAACATTTGAAAAGCTACAGTGCAGACAGCAGTTAATTCCTTAAGTGAGAAAACAAGTGTCTCAGTTGCTTAAAATGCAATTCAGATCACAAATTATAATGCTGATCCATACCTGGTCAGCACAAACATACTGCTACTACCTTTTCATAGAAAAAGGTCACTCCCGGGTTCCTGCAGCCCTCCTCCCACAGCACACCTACCCAATTAACAACGAGACAGCTAATGAAGGAACCTTTCCCAGCTGTGTTCCTTCCACAGTTAAAAAACCCAATTTACAAAGGAAGCCTGATCCCTTCAACAACTTGGGAAAAGACACGACTTGTGTTGTGTGTAGGTCTGTAAATACTCCTGGCAGCAAGGCTGTCTTTGGGGGATGAAAAAAAGGTAAGGCTATTTTCTTCAATACTTTCTGGAGAAGTGCTTGCTTTTTAACTTTTTTAAACTTTCAGGAGTGTGTGTATTAAAATAATATCTCTAGAAACAGGATTTAAGCATCACTGTGACACACTTTACTTGTCTTTTCTCATCTCCTGTAGTCTACACAAACTTTCTTTTTCCTAAGTGTCTAGCCATGGTCTCTATGCCACCTTGCAAACCCAAGTGCTTTTACAAATGGTGGAACAGAGAAAGAAAGTGTAGCACTACTACTGCCTCCATGCCTGCAGCAAGCCCTCTTACCAGACACTGAAATACTGAACAGCCACTGGCTCAAAGTCCTGTAAGTCCATCCTTATGGTGAAAACCTGGACATGCGGCAGGAAATCCCATCTTTGTTGCCACTTCATTAATTACATCTTTTATTTCTTAAAACAAAACTGTGGAGAAAGACTTCTCTTATTTCAAAAAGTCCCTCTAAACCACAGATACCTTTGATAAATTAAGTTTTTCTTCTATTTTTCGTAATTTAGCTTCTTCCTTCTGCTTGTCCAACTCTTCAAGCCACTTCTTCTGTTGCTCATGTTTCAAAGCACTAAAAGGTCGTTCCTGTGGCACAGCTTCCTGAAATAAGGTAATGGCTAGTTCTTGTACAAAAAAAATTAAGTATCTTATCTACCACATGATAAAGACTTGGCAGAAAGCTCTGCCTTCAGTTGGTGAGCAAAACTGGGCCCTTCTCTAGCACAAACAAAGGATGTACGTTTGTAACACTAGCAAGTGTCTGACTGCTGACAGAAAGATGAATTCCTTGAATATTACTTTAACTTGAACCATCAGCCTCTCACTCCAGAAAACCTTACTTAGTTGTATTATGAACAGAAATCCCTTTTTCTTCCTGTGGTTCACTGCTCAGTCTGTGTTCCAGGTAGATTCAGCACCACAATCAAATTAAGGAGCTACCATCTTCATTCTTCTGTTTCTGCTTCTTAATAGATGTCTATATTATTTAATAAGCTCCAGTTGCACTGAGAACTTTCAGTGCCATCTGACAAAAAATTCCCTTCAGTCACTACTTACCAGCCTAACTCAAAACCTACTTCTTGAACCTTCTGCCATCAGTATCTTTTATTTTATATAGGTTCCCACTTCTCTATTTCTTCAACACATACTTAAAAACTAATTAATACTGCTTGTCACACCTCTAGTACTGTTCTTCACATCAGCCTGGAAAGTGCTCTCTTCAAAGCACTGATATTTTGGTAAACATTCATTCAGACACAATTATTTAGAAACAGCAAAAAGGTCTGAGGAATTCTTCTAGTTTAAAAGAACTATTGGAGACAAACATTTGTTGTTAATAAATAAGTAAAAAAGTCCTGCATGCAATTTAAGATCTCACCCTGAAAGCCAATGCTGTGCAACTGCCAGCTGGAAAGTCAGAAGAACTGAAATCAGAAGACTGCCCAGCTGGAGCTCCTGGAATGTTCAATGCAACTCCATCAGGCTCTGTGGCTAAAGCAGATGTACAGGCAGAGTTTTCCTCAGTGCCATGAACTGAATCAGCTGGAAACACTGTCTGCAAATAAAGGGACCATTTTAAGACTTATTTAGTTCACCTGTTTTGTTTCTTAACAAAATTATACTTCTAGAAGCTGCTGTTCATTAAAACTTCAGCCCAAACTTGTAACAAAGCATCTTTTATCCACTATTTATCAATTTCGTGAATTGAAACAAATTCTTACAGGGCAGTCAAAACTTTGTTAGGAATACTGAATATGCCACCAAAAAAAAAGTGCAATTTGCCTTTGCTGGAAGAACTGATAGCAGATACAACTCTAACTTCTGTTTAACAGCAATAAATTTCACTGGAGAAGTCTCTTGTGAATATAATATATTTATCTAACACAGTGTTTTCAGGATGACAGCTGACTTTTTAAAAGGCTGGAAGTCATACTGCTATGCTCATTATGTAAGCAATCAAATATGTGTGAGAGCTCATGAACAATGTATATAATTATATAGCCAGGAATTACATTTGAGACTACTCCCCAAACAGAACAAGAAAAGATTTATACTTTTTAGTCAGGATTCCAAATGAAAGGACAGGAATGGGTTGTTCCTGTTACAAAGATCTTAAGCTGAGAAGTTACAAACTGGAGCAACAAGTAAGTGTGGACCATGGAGATGCAGCAATTCATGCCCTGAGAGGGCTTAAAGCACCAATGGTATTGGATTCTACAGATCTGTACAGATTTGTACAGAAAATAAAATCTTCTATGAATTAAAAGTTAAACTGTTCTGCAGCAGTACTGGGGAAACTGTGTGCTCTTGTATTTCTTGACAGCCTTACCTGGTCTGGGTCAGGTGTTTCCACTTTATGGGTTTTATTATTGCCAGGTTTTGCCCAGAAATAGCCCAGGTCTCCCCCCAGAGTTTCTTTCAGTTTCTTCTTCAGTGCTACTTGTTCATCTTAAAAAAACAAACAAAACCAAACTCTAGCAATTACTAGAGTTCCTCTTATAAACAGTATTTAGCAGTTTAAAAAATGAACAAGACAACAGTGCCTGTCTCCTCTGTCATTTGGACTGTAAAATGGACTCAAACAAGAGTTGTCACCGTTGTCTGACCACTCAGTCATGACCTTGCTCTTAAGAGCCAAGTGAATGTCTGCACAGGTAACTGGGGAGTCTCTCTGAGAAGACTAAAAAACACCAAAGGCTTAATTTCCCAGGGAAAGAGGGAAAACTAACAAATAACCAAGTATATAAACTCTCTCCATTTTGTTATACCAGTCTTGAACAACTGTAACATTATTAAAACCAACAGAGCTATAATGGAAGCTAGTGACAATGCAGAATTAAACATGAAACCAAATGGTCTCAATCCAAGTTCAGAACAAAACACAGCACTCCTCCATGTGAATCACAAAAAGCTTAATTTGTCAGGGAGAATTTATTCCTGTCTTAAACATTTTTACTTTTCTCCAGAGATTCCCTTTGGTTGGTGATGGGGCTGGACTGCAAACTCTCTCAAGTTCAAACTGCAATTTAATGCAGTCATGCTTGTAGATTGGGGTGATGCTGTTCCCATTAAAGACCAAATGCATTTGTTAGTAATAATGGCTGCCAACTGCTGTCAGAATGTGACAAAACTGCTGGCAAGTAGCACCTAAAATACAAAGCATAACAGTACATGTATTTGAGATAATATTTAATTGGCAAAGAAGTGTTTCTTGCAAGAATTTATAATCTTTGCATAAACTTTTGAAATTCAAGAATCTTAATCTGTCTTGGAGGCTTATTATTTACTTTTCAATTTGTAGCAACTGTACTGATATAAGTAAATTTAAAGGGACATAAGGAATATTAAGTTTCTTGGCATTTTGAGTGTAATGAAAATTGATCAAAAATGTATTTTATACATCATAAATACCTAATTCCTTCTTCCATTGGGCCTTTTTAAATTCCAATAAGGCTTTCTCCCCTTCTCTTTCACCCAAGGTACTAAACATGTCAGCAGGTTTCCATGAATCCTTTCTAGAGAAAAGGAATGAGGGGGAAGATTTTTATCTAGAAAGCTGATCTGTTAAATTTTAAAGGTAACTTTGAAATTAGCATTTATAAACACTATTAATGTTATTAAGAACATATGATATGAACCTTTATTGGAGACACAATTTCTGTAGACAGTAACACAAATGTACGTACGTAACTTTTTGTCCTGGCTGTGGATGTGTTTCTTGTTTCCTGCCTGAATCAGAGTTTGCTTCATCTGGAACCAGGGACACTTCACAATCTTTCTGGAGTGATGCTGTAACATTCTCCTCTGATGCCTCATTAGAAGCTGTGGTAGAACATAAACATATAAATGTATATATAACCACTAAACTTTCTTCAGCTTTGAGTAAGTATTCTGAGAGCAGAAGAAACTTGCAGATTCCCCACAATTTAACAGAAGTGTTTTCAGCCCTACTTATATAGTTAAGGCACATAAGTTAGACCTTTACAGGGTATTCTTAAAATGCTAAACTTAGCAATCACTTATTCTTGGCTAAGGGCTCAGAATCTGGGACTCTAATTAATTGCAGGATGTCTTATTCTTGGTGCAAAGAGCTGACCCCTCCACAGATCCACCAACAGGAGGAAGGATGCAATGAAGGAAGATAAGCAACAATTCTTACACCTCTGAATAGAAGAACTGGAGAGGGGAAAAGAAAAATACTATTCAGCAGTAATAGTCCAGTTAGGCAAAAAGACACATGTCCATCTCTGGGCCATAGGAAAATGGCAGAACTGCTCTTGAGACACACAGGAAGGCCTGAACTCTTCACAAACCAGAAGAGCCCTTCTCTTTGGGGCAGTTCTGTGTTTTCCCTGCCAGTGTAAAATAATTCTTATTTTGCATGAAACATTTCTTGCTGGTTTGCTCTTTGAAATACTTGAAATCAATCAAACAGTCCTTTTTACTGTTACAGTTATGAAATGTTTGGTTCTTCACAGTAACAATTTCACATCCATAATGGCAAATGGTACTTTGTCTGAGACCATCCAACATAAGAGTAACATCTCTCCAACATGCAAAAAACTTCAGCTTTCACATTTTGCTCTGTTTCCACAAAACTAATGTATGCTATGGTTTGTATCTTACCCATTTCCTCTTGCTTTTCATTATGAGTCTCAGAGATGCTTCTCCCTTCTTTAACAATCATCAAAATCTGTTGAAGCTGTTCTTGTGTTAAACACACCAAACTTTTAAAGTCCTCAGCTGATACACATGGGGTTTGAGGTTTCTGTTTAGTTTTTTTCACAATATTAGGATCCTCTGAATCAGGGTATCTGTTTGTCTTATCTCTTTGGAAAATCAAAGAGTGATCTTTAGTTGTGGCTTCATGTGAGGAGCGTTTGTTAACTTGTAGCTTTTCACCTTTTGTCATTGATAAGCTTGATTCACTCCTTGGTTTTGTTAAATTTTCCTGCTTGATACAAGCATTTTGTGTTGGCCTCAAGATGAGCCCAGTGTGCTTTATTCTCAAGGTCTGTTTAGGTGCTCTGGCTTTATTACCCATCTGTTAAAGCAAAAAGATTTCACCATCTATTAAGAAAGGAAATAAAACTGTATTCGTAACAAACGAAAACAAGATTGACGCAACAAGTAAAATAAGTGTCATTTTTCTTTTCTGTTCCATCAGTAGAAACTCTGCATAAGCTAATGAAATATCTTCATGAGTACCAGGAATACTTTGGAGGAGAACACAGCACCTGAATTTGAGCATTTCAAAATGACAGTATGAATAATAACTTTATGTAGCATGACATTTAAAAGAATTTAATAAACATTAATTCTGCTTTACTCCGGTGTTTCTGAAGCCTGGCTCTAAACAGGTACATGTTTTCAACCCAGCAGCCAGCAGTATTTCAATCTTGATTTTCCATTCTGTACTAAAGATTTATCCTTTCCAAGGTCCTTTGTGTACACTTGTAATTATTTCCTGTGTATTGGGACCTTTTTCTGCCTTTTCTCCTTCCCAAGCCCACTGCATTCCAGTTTACTCAGAGACAACCGGTACGGCCAAACTTGAAATTAAACACAGTTCTGATCTCTATTTTACCAGAATTCCTCTAAGGTCTCTGAACGTTCTGATCTAGATGATTTTCTCTGCTGCTCTAACTTCTTGGCCAAGGAAGCTAAAGCATTTTGAAAAGGTAAAAATAGTCACAGAACTTTGAATTCATCATTTTGAACAGCTACTATAAACCTGAGAAATAACAGAATATCTCAAGTTAGAAGGAACCCATAAGCACATATTTCTCTCTCATAAATATAATTGATTACAAGTATTTAAACAGTTCAGTGAGTTCTCAAATTTTCTGTTAATAAACAGTAAACTTGCGTGTTCTAAAAACTTTTCCACTTACCTTCATGGCAGGCTTTGATTTATCTTTTGGGAAACAAACACAAACATATGAAAGAAGTATTTAATAACAACTTGCTCCTGAAAAACAATCTCGAGAAATTAGTAAAATGTTATATTCATCTGATTTTTTTAAGTCATGGGGGAAGTACTTCCCCCATACCATCAGCCCTGATTATTTTACTTTTTTTACTTATTTCAGTATACACACTTCAAAAGCACGTTGGAAAAAAATTTAGATATATTTCAGAAACTATTTCCAGTTTTATACACATCTAATCAAATTATTGTGCCAGTCTGACCTTCCCCTGCTATTCACTGTTTCTCAGAGAGCCCTGTGGTGATGCCTTCTTTGGTTCCATGATGGTTTTTTGTCTCCATCACTGAGATGCCACAGTGCATTGCTCCCCACACCTGTCCCCTGCATTACTCTTCAGTCTTTTAACCCACATCCTAGAGGAGGCATAGAGGTGTGGTAGTCTCAAAAATAGTAAGTACCATGTTCCATATAATACTTACGAATAAAGAATTGTCTAATATTAATAGAGGGAAGATGGTACTCAAGAAATCCTGTACACAGAGCTATTTTCTTTGATTTTTTTTTCCTGTGTAATAGAGAGACAGCTATCTCCAGTAGCAGCTTAAGCTACTGCAGAATAATCCTACTTTAGCCCCTAAGAATGTGAGCAGTGTTTTTCAGCACAGAAACCAAAATTCAGAACAAATACAATTTGATGCAATTTTTGACACCATTCAATTTAAGGAAGTGCTGTTCATATCAGTGTATAAACAAGTCAATTCTGGAAAAGACTGCTTATTCAAGGCTAGTTCACAGTCCAAGGCAAGGCTTTATCTTGGAGCACTCTGGAACACAGACTGCCCCTCCCCAGCCAAAGATGCTAAGGATGATTGTAAAGAGTACTGGAATTCCTTGTGGCTCAAAACACCACATAATGTCTCATTAGGCAGCTGTCTGGTAAATGCAGAAAATTAATTATAATTTAAAGGGCATTTAATGGAGAATTTCTGTATCCTGACTATGTAGAACAGTTAGGAAAAGTAGGCTTGTACAGAAATGTATGTCTGATAAATCACAAAAATGGAATTTATTATAGAGACATATGCTGACAAATCACAGAAACAGAATTTATTAACACTTAATTACCAACATAGATTTTTCCAGTATATCTCAGATGACAGTAGTGAGATTTGGCCTAAATAAACTGCTTATTTTAAATTAAAAATGTTAATTGCAAACACTGAAGCTACTTGAAAAATATGACTGTAATGCTGTGTAAATTAAGCAGTTTTTAGGCCTCTTTTATCCTGGCAAGTAATGTGCTATAAAGTTACAGAAATTATCAAGTTATGCCAGTTGATACACAATAGCACTTAACCTTTTTTTTTTTTTTTTAAAATGACAACCTAAGGAGTGGAGACTATTTGCCACCTGTTCCCTGGTAGGCAGACTATTCAGAGCTTCATTATCAACCCAGTGTTCAGAATCGAGCTGGTGAGAGAGAGGACTTGTAAATAACAATGCACAAACATTCCTCCTACTCTGAAAAATATTTCAGGAAAGCTGGGCTTCATGTCGCTTGGATATTAGGTTTAACTTCAAGAAGCTTTAAAGATTACTTGAGATAAATGATTAAAAAAATACCAGAAGAAGCTAAAATTAGCCTAGGCTTTCCATCCAGCACTTCAGTTTCGAGCTTCAGTCCATCGCTGCAAAATGAGAGAGAGTGCAATCTGAAATATTAAGTAATCTGATAATGGTAAGATTTTTACATTCATAACAAGAACAATAGTACTTAATTACAACACAGTATTTACTGTTGTTCCAGACAGTCTTTTACATCCCAAGCTATGTTTTGAGAAGTTACTTAAAGAAATCAACACGTCTTGAAGAGCGTATAGTTTTATTATTGATACTGAAAAAACTGGATTTGCATGTTGCAAAGTAGATCTTTGACACTAAAGGTGCCACTCAATATCGTTACACAGAGCAATGTGCCTCAAGAATTTATTAATCCAACAACATGAACTGTGAGCTGCAAAAATCGCTAACCAAGTCTCCCGGAATGCCAGCGCTGATCACAAAGAGGGGCTGTACTCTGGAAACAGCCTTTGGTTGTGCTTCCATGCACAACAATCCACCTTTGCAAGTGGAACAAGCGCTATTATAAGCGCTTAGGAGAAGAGAAAAACGTGGCAAAGTACCCAACTGCCTTTCTTTCTTCCGTGCGCTCGGACAATCCAATATGACGATAAGTGCTCAAAATAACACTTCATCCTCAAGTTTCATTTAAAAAAAAGTTCACAGTTTAAGAATCCAGCGCAGCTCGAGCTCGCACGCAACTTTCTCCGGGGCAGCCCAGTAAGCGGCACCCCCGTACCCCGGCCCCGGCCCGCGGCCGCTCTGTGCCGCAGCCGCGGGGACCGCGGGACGCGGAGGGTGCGCGCTGCCCTCGCTCCGCCGGAACGCGCTGTCCCGAGCATCCCCCTCCCTCCACCGCTTCCCAGGCACTCCCACCGGAGAAGGGTCGCTAGCCCCCGGCTCTGTCCCGTAGATCGCTCCCGCTGCCTCGGCCGCGCGGCACTGCGCGCCCTGACGCGGGACCGCCGCGTTCCGCGGGGCTGGGGCCGTCCCTCCCCGAACAGCCTCGCCCCGTGGAGATCGCGTCTCGCTGCCCGCCCGGCCCGGCCCGGTCCGGTCCCGCTAGCTCCTTACCCCAGGTTCATGGCGCTGCCCGGCGGCCGCGGAGCCGCGCGGAGCCCCGCGCATCGCCCGCCCTCAGCTCCGCTCCCCACTGAAGGAGCCGCACGCCGATTGGCTGCCCGCGGGGGGGCCTCCGCCAATGGGCGCCCGCAGCACTGCGGGGCGGCGTGGCCGGGAGCGCCGGGGAATGGAGTCCTACACGTCCCGCTGGGCCGGGAGCGCTGGGCACGGGGTCCCGATGGAGACCCTGGGCCAGGAGCGCTGGGCACGGGGTCCCGATGGAGTCCTACACATCCCGCTGGGCCGGGAGCGCTGGGCATGGGGTCCCGCAGCCCCTCGTCCCGGGGCATGGGGTCTTGCAGGCCCACCGAGGGTGCGAGGCAATTGCCGGGCGGTTATCCCCAGCCTCAAGCGGCTGGGAAGGACGGAGGAAAACGAAGGGTGGGCGTGGGGGAAGAGAGAAGATGGGTGCGGGGAGGGTCTGAGCCGGCCGCTGCCTTCGGAGCGGCCGCGCAGGAGGGCGGCGGCTGCTCGGTCGCTTGCTTGTTTTATTTATTTATTTATTTATTTATTTATTTTCTGGTGTGGGCAAAGCGGACAAGGTAGGAGAGGGGCGAGAGGCTGGAGGTGGGGGACTGAACGGCGATCTCGGGTGTCCCGGCACTGCGGGGAGCGGCGGCCGCGAGCAGGGAAGAGCCGGGACACTGCCCGGGGCCGGGGTGGCCGGGAGCGGAGCGCGGGGAGCTCCCAGCGGGAGCCGTGCCCCGTAGGACTCGTCCCGTCCCTCCTGGCTGCCGTGTCCCGGCCGGGGCTCTGCGGCCCCGCCGTGCTGCGCTGCCGGGGTGGTTTCTGCGGCACGCTGCTGCTGAATTGGGCGATCCGGACCTTGGCCATCGCCCCGGCTTGGTTTGCCAGACCGCGCTCCAGGTGCTGGTGCGTGTTCCTGGGCTGCTTGTGATGCTCCAGAAGCGTTTTAGGAGCTGTTGATTGAGCACTGCTGTTGTGTGGGTACAGGTTCTGGAATAATGGGACCCGTAAACCTGCAAATTAAATGAATGTACGTTTTGCAAAGGAGGAGTTGGTTGTGTTAAGGAATACAGTCAGATTCAATAAAATGCTTCAGAGCCCGTTGAGTTATTTTACTGTTCAGGGTGGCATTTAGGCGAATGTTTAAGGCCAAATGGCTACTGAATTCCATTATTTCAAAGGAGTTTAAGACCTCAAGATCTATCTGGAATAGCGTTGCTTCTGGATGTGGTTAATTTTGTCTGGCCGTAGATGAAGGGGCAGATCCTCTGGTGTGTTCTCCAGCTGACAGCAAGAGAAGTGCTGCCCTTGTGAGTTTGCACAGGAAACTGAGCAATAATAGAGAAATAGACGGTGAGGTGGAGTTTATTGTGTGCACAAAAATCTCTAAACTGCTTTGCTTGTATTTCTATGAAATTATCACTCATCAGACAAAATTATGACATTTTTTCCCCAAATACTGCTTTGCAGCTTATTGTTTGGTACTTATCTATACAACAGCTAAAAAGTCTTTGAAACTTTCATTTAGGGACTAGAACAAGAGAGGAAAATAAGAGGAAGCCTGGAGTTTTTCCTCAGTAGTGCACTGTATATGAAGTCCAGTGAAGCACAGAACATACAAGATGGGTGATAAGAGCAGTGAGATTCCAATCCCCTGCTTCACAATGCATTACTTAAATGAATGGATTTCCATTATACTTGCAGAATTTTAAATAATATAGCCAACCAGACCTGGCTCCTGCTTTTTGTTAGAAACAGCAGGTGGCAATACAATTTCAAGCATCTTTTCAAAACTTTGTCATAGAGAAAATCATCTTATAATGACTATAAAACAAGTTTCATAGTCCATTTAGATTTCTTTTTATTTTAATATTTTGTAAGCTATCAGTGTTTGGCTAGGCAAGTGATATGTTCTTTCAAAAAGCTGATAGGAGTTGATTGGTGGTTTCAGAACTTGGGGAAAAATCAGTATTGTTGTGTTCTTTGTAGACAAAGAACTATCAAGACTATCTACAAAACTTGTCCTACATATATGGAACTGGATCTTTCAAAACTGGCAAGTCTTTCAAGCATTTGATAAAATACTACACAAAGTAGAATTATTTGGCCAAATAAGCAGATTGTAACTTGTGTAAAAGGACTTCCTACATGGTAAAAAAATTATTGATTCCATTAATGTACACTTGGCTTTATATTATCATGAAGGACAGATAACTTGTTTTTTTGCTTTCAAACTGCCTTGGAAATGTCATTCCTGTGTTAAGGGGCAGAATTCTAAAAATATCCCAAGTCCCTTAACAGAGCTGCAGTTTCACAAGGAGTCCCTATGGAATGTTTACATATTGGAGCAGGGCTGTATCAACATATTTATTTATCAAAGATGGAAAGGAGAATTACTCTGTCCCTCAGCAGGTCAGTTACCTGTCTGGCACTGGGGGGACATTGTGCACTAATGCAGATAGTACAGATTTTAAGGCAGCCAACTGACACATTTGCTTAAATGGGCATGGAAATCTTACCTACATGCTGTAATTTAAAATGTTTTTTGAAAACATTTTAAGGCGTCTTTGAAGAGAAATCCTGTTCTGATACACATTTTTAAAAAATACTTCATTTTTTTTTCACCCTTCAGGATTTGTTACTATTTTAAATCATTGGAACCTTTCAGCTTCAAGACAACTATTTTATTTAAAGGCTTTTATCATGGGTTGCATCAGGTAGTAAAGCTCCAGCCTTAAGCTGTGGTTTTATCTTGCCCGTATCTTTTCGCAAGACATGAAATTAATTGCCTCCAGCTGACATATGTTTTTGTAGTATGTGGCTGCAGAATCTACATATTATCATTAGGCATTTTGGTATTTTGGACTGGATGCTTTAGCTACGCATTCCAAACTGTGGATAATGTATCTATTCATAACAGTAAGTCTGATTGCATGGACTATATTCTAATTTGTCATGCTTCCATATTATAATTACCTTTAATAGTTTTATTTACTGATTCTTTGCAGAATTTCATGTGGATATATCAGAATCCAACATAATGGACAACATAGGAGTTGAAATGAAATATCTGAAGAAATCTAAAGATTGTTTGCTTTACTGCTAGTCCAAAAATGTTATTTACAGTGCTTATGTCTTTAGAAAGGAGAATAGAGGAGGTAATACTTGTTTCTAAAATGCAAGGACTGTTGCAGTGCTTGCAGGAAAAGCATTACCAGGCTCTATTTCATTTCCTGATAATCATCAGCATTCCTAAGTCCTTGATTTATCATTCTAGAGGACTGAATAAAAATGCTTTCAGGCTACATGCATCTCTCCTAAGGATCATGAAACACTATACAAGCACTTCAATCACTCATTCATTAAACTTTTTAATAGCCCATATAAGCAAGGTAAGAGGATGAGATTTCAGTGGGAGGTAGGTGTTATGAAAGCCCCATCAGGTGTCTGCCTTGATCTCAGACACATAAATACCATTAATATCTGGTCTTAATTGACTTACAAGAACAAGTCACATTGATTTTTCAATCACACACTCATGAGAACTCCACTCAGAATGGTTGTGTTTGTTTTCTAGGTGGACAAATGGATTGGCACAATGATTAAATTCAACACTTAGTGATGCCTTGTGGAAGCTGGAACAATGAGGGTTTGGCCTGGAATTCAGTTTGCAGATGTATTTACAATACAAATGGAGCTGAGAGGGTCCCACAAGAATACATTTCTTTGGGGCTTGTATATGGAATGTAGCCAGATTTGTATTTGTTGCTGCATGGGCAAGTGTTTTTTAAATAGTTGAATATACTGCTAATGTGGTTTGAGTCCATTAATTTCTGGTTTTTAACTTACTTTTGGAGGAAGGGATTCCCAAACCTTTTCAGAATAATGTGACTTGCATAGAAAGTGTATCCTTATACCCTACAGTGATGGGCAGAAATCATTATTCTTCCTCTTAATACATGTGTGTAGTTTCTCTGGCACACCCAGGCATTGCAGTAAAGTAAATCAGGAATGTCCTTAAGGTTTCAAATTCTTGGGTAGCTTTCAGGGTTTCTGGAGTTAAATAGGAAGCCTAAACAGTTTTGGCCTTGCTTCCCATACATTTTAGGTAATGCAAATGGAAGTTTTTAGACTTGTTTCCGTGATTGCTTCCTGCAAAAGCAACAAGATGAAGAGTAACTATCAACTGAATGCAATCAAATGCCAGCATGAGATGGTGTTAATCTTTAGCCAGCACACACTTGATGATTAATGGAATGAACGTGTGATCTGTGTGCCAAATAAACTGAGTGTTAAAATAAAATAAAAATCTTTCTTCAAAGAAAATAATTTGCTATTTGATACTCCAGTTGATACAGGACTGCATGTTCTGATTCTAAACTATAATTCCAAACGGGGGCTTACGTGATGTCCATAAATTAGACTTTATATCTGATATCATAGATTACTACATACTGAGAAGTTTTTAAACACTGGAATATTTCTAAGATATATTCCTCTGTAGCAGAGGAATTTGGTTTCTGAAACCTGCCTTTGTGGCCAAGAAATGTGCAGGCCATCTATAACATACTTTTGTTCTCAGTGTGAGGTTTTGCACATTTCCTCCCTTCATACAGATGGATTTAAATGATAGTTATTCTTGAGATTATGAACTGGGGCATTGTGTTTGCATGACCTGTTCTGTGGAGGATTAATACTTTTATATTCTGAAATATGCACAGTTTAGACCACCAAGAAGCACATAAGGAATTTAAAGACAATATATTCTTGCTGCATATGTGTTACTGAACAACATTAAACTAGGAAGAGAAACTCGGGAGTACACAACCCAAATTTATGTAAACTGAAACCTGCAGCAGTCTTCTCCTTTCATAACCTTCAAGTCTATGGGTTTGATTGGGCTGCAGTCAGATCAAAATGTGGCAAAAATAGCTGTTGCTCCAGTGGAGCTGCACTGCATCAGAACAATAAATCTTAATTTCCACTTGAGATAAACCCTTCAATTGGCTGCTTGGGCTTCATAGCATTTGCCTTAAGTATTTGTGAAGTATTTTGTGTATTTGGGTATCTCATGCACACCTATGAATGGTAACCTTTGCACTCACCATCGTTTGTAGGAATTATTCTGAGATTACATATTGGGATCCTTCCCAAAAAAGGCTACCCACATTTTAAATTGAGCCTGCTTCAAAAGGACAGGTGTAGTTACTGTGCATCTGTTTGTGCACAGCACTTTCAAATTGCACATAGCCATAGTTCTCCTCACAGTTAATTCCTGTCCTGTTTCTTCACATGAAAATCTTAACAACAAAAAAAAAAATCTCAAATCCGTCACAAAAAATTATTTCAACATTTATGTGACTAAAAAGGATTTCTATGTAGAGTTACAATAGAAGTGGTACAAAGTATAGAAGTAGAACTTACTGCATGGTTAGGCAAAAGGTAGTCAAGAAAAGAATGGATTGTGGTCTAAGTTAAGAACCTGAGGGGCTGCAGATTTTTACCAACTTTTCTTTCTACATTCTTATTAGCAAAGAAACAAAACTTCATGGTCCTTTACTGTAATACAGAGTGACTGTCAAAACATGAAGTTGTCATATGCCTTACAAATACATTTCTCAACAAATGTTGGGAAAGAATAAATTTTGCATCAAAATAGCAGTATTTTCTGGTAATGAGATCAGAATGCTATTTATGTAATGCTAATATGTAGTGTCAACTTTGGATTTTAAAAAAAAATTAAATTACAAATGATCAGCTTATTAAGTGGGGATGTATCAGTGTTCTTTTGGAACGATGGTAAATCTCTTTTTTTCCCGAAAAATATATTTTGATATAGTTTATAATTAAGCACTATAAAAGCAAGGATTACCACTTTACATTTCATTTTTGTCAGGAAAGCATCTGCAAAATACTTACAAATGAGTCTCTTCTGCAGCCTTGACTGAAATGCATTATGCAGAAATCTGACAACTGCTCAGTACAATTTGCAAGCTGCAGAGAATTCAAAATAGTCTTTGATGTCTAGGCAGAAATTCACTGTACAGGAGGGAGTTTAGGTCGGTTCTCTGCATTTTATCAGCCCACATGTTTAATTAAGACATGGCAAGCATCTCAGGATTAGCCTTTGACAGCTCAGAGGTTTTGCTCCAGGTTAATAAGCCTGATTTTTGTTTTGGTCTCCCATTTTTCCCCTTCATAAAATTCCAATAGGCTGTCAAATTTTCTACTACTTTTCTTGAAGGAAACTTCTTTTGGATAGAGGCATCAAATTGGCACTGGTGAGTTCTTCAGCTTCATGCATAGTAACTGGCCCGTGTGAACTGACGAGATTTTACTGCATAACAGAAGCATTTAATTTTATAAAGTTAATATCTCACAGCAGGTATAAAATAAATGTCCAATATGAAGACTGAAGAAACTGTCCTCACAAGAATTCAATCAGTATGGATTGGAACACACCCCTATGAAAGCTAAGTTAAAAACAACAAAAACCTTAGCAAGAGCAGCAGAAAATAACCAAATAATTAAACTAGTAATGATTGTTTGTAATTATTATCAAATACAAATGAGTTTCATAAAACCTGGAAAAACTGTAGTAAATAAAAAACGAATGAAGTAAAACTATATTATAGTTTAAAAATTTAAAATGTCATCTTAAAGAGACCAAAGGAGTGGAGAAAAGAGGGAGAAAGTTATGTCCTCTGTTTACAAAAAATGGGTCAAGCCATTGAATTTTTCTGAGCAAGCACTTGATTATGCAGATATCTTCCCTCCCTTCTTTATTCTGCTTCTGTATACATACACTTTAAAAGTGTAACTTACCTTAAGAAGAAAATGGCCATAAATTAAAAACTCATAAGATAAAAACAGCTATATCCATTAAATAAATGTTCATCAGAGCTTGGACAAATCATTATGCAGAGGATATCCTAGGAGAAAGCACTGAAACAATCAAAGTTAAACCAGCTGCAGAAATAAAAAAGAAAATGATAGCTTTGGCAAATGAATGCTAGTAATTATATTTCCATTACTTTCTGTTATATTGTTTGTCTTCTTGGGATAAGATTTAACTTATTCAGTCTGAACCATTCTGATTGCTAGAACTTGGGCAAAGGGAGTGTTCAGAGGAACCCCTGAGGGAAAGTAAAACCATGTGTTCTCATAATGGATCCTATCTGAAAAGTGAAAGGTATGTTCTGAGCTCCTGGGGCTTCTTGTGTTCAATTTTTAAGGCCAAATTTTTCAGGAATTTTAGAGTGGACTCTGCACTGAGTTGCACAGCTCCCTCAACTTGGGAAGTGAGGGCAGGTATGAAGGGGCTTATTTTTGTGCAGAAAACAAATGGAGCCCTGACAGCACGTACAAAAATTGTTTTTTCTTCAAAACTGAATATTTTGCATACTTTTTCAAATTACTTCTGATCGGGGGCAACTATACAAGTGCTTCACATGTTAAAATAGTCAGTACAAATATTACACTTTATTGTAACATGGACTTAGGAAAAAAAATAATATACTATTGTGATGTTTAGGGAATATGGGATTATTTTATGTATTTAGAAGTTTCGTTGAGATGACCAATCTACATCAAAGCATATTTATCTGATAAGGGTAGGGAAGCATATCCGTGGGCCACAGGCAAAAATGAGCAAGCAGACATCTCTAGAGCATTTTCAGATGCTTTTGTATTTTTGCTACTCTGATTAGCAAAAATCTTCAGTATCGGCAGACTGAATATGAAGGTATTTATGCTGAAGGATAAATAGTACGATTTTCTACCACATTTCCTCATCTCTTCTTTTCTTTTTACATTGTAAACTGTCATTTTCATGGGCATTTCCATATTTCTAGTCTTTCCCTTTACCAGTATTGGTTTCTTCCCAAAATTTCAGCACATTCCCTTCACGTTTGAACTGTACATTTAATCAGATTCATACTTATGTTTGGAGGGAGGAGGGATAAATTGTTGCAACATCACCTACTGCATTACCTGGAGTAAGAAGAATATGAAGGAAAAAGTTACATTTATAGTTAGCACAATTTTCTGTTTGGTTCCATGGGTTTTTTTTGTTTGGTTGATCATTTATTTCTTTATGGTTGTTGCTAGAGTATTCAACCTAAATGTAAAAATAATAATAAAAAATAAATTGCCCTTTTCCTCGCCATTTTGGTAGTCCCAGTAACTGTATGACAGATTCTGTTGGGAAAGCAGAATTTTGTATGCATTTTCCAAAGATACTGTTAACATTACAGGTTATAGGTGATGGTGAACTCAATTAGTACAGTATCATAAATGATCCCAAATGGAAAGTTTTATTATAGTTTTGCCCTCTCTCCTTCAGAATTTGACAGTTGTAGTTACAGTTGGCAATAGGTGGAACTTCATTGATTTCTGTAGGTTTATAAACTGTGTCCTAACAGTTCCATTTTCAGAAATTCCTTGGATTTCTTTCATATTTTGTGCAGTACTTTGTAGATCTTTGACTGGCTAAATCATGCATAAAAAAGATAACCAAAGCAGTAATTGCAGATTCAGCTCTGAGTAGAAGAAGTAATTGCAGAAATTGATTTGGTTAAAAAACATCAACTACACAGAATCGTCCCCTGTTAAATGTAACAATAAAAAAGACTTTTAGAATTGGAAATATTTTGCTTTTATGCTTATGCCTTATTTTTAACGTGTCCAAATCTTGGGTATAGCTGAAACAGAAAATGCAGCATAATGGAGATTTAACAAAAAAGAAAACAATGACCTATGCTAATGTGATGCTTTCCATCATCTTTTGTATGAGTGTCCTATTTTATCAGGTTTTCTAAGCAAAACTCTTTAACTGTAACTCGCTTCTTAAACCAAGTTGGGCTTGAACTTGGATATATTTCAAAATAATTTTAATGAATCTCAACAAATGCTACTTGCTGAGTAGTATCATTTTCATTAGTGCTTTAGAATTTCTGAGCATGTAAATTAATTTAGTTGTAGTCCTTATCATCTTTGAAGAGAATGTTAATTATATCTGGCAATAATTGTTTTGCAGAAAATTGGGAAATCAGCCTGGATCTCTTGAACGGTTTATGATTCAATCCCACTTCATAAGTAAGCTTTGCCAACTGTTTTGTTTTTACAATGAATGCTTTATATATGTGGGGGTGTGTGTATACACACATACATATATTAAATATATATATATATATATATGGAGTTCTTATAAGCATACTTACCCAAAATATAAGTATTTACTGTATTTCTTTTCTGTTTGTTCTGAAAGCTTCACACTGTTGATTTAGATAAGCTTGAATAGAAACAGATTGGGACACCAGTAATTCAGGATATTATTTTTGATTAGGCAAAGTAGATTTATTAAGAAAAGGAGATAAAACTGTTGTGCCATGGCTTTCAAAAATGTTCTGTGCTTCAAAGAAAAACCACTTATCTGACTAGTGCAGGATGGGCCTGAACGTGGTGATGACAAGTGTGACATGGAACGTTGCTCACTGGAGCTCAGGTCAGGCTGGAGTTCCTTCTGCAGGGACTTTTCTGTCCTGCTGTAATGCAAGTGCACATCTGATAGTGCTGCTGTATTATTTTCTGGAACAAATGAAATCTGCCAGCCATTATTCCAGTATCTACAAGTAATTGCTTCATACTTGCACAAATCTTTACAGGTTATAAAAAGTTACCAGTTTCTCAAAGGGAGTTCTGTAGTGTTGTGTCATACCTAGGTTTTTTAATTGAGTATGCTTTCACAACATGGGTGATTCAGAAGTGTACATTATTGGATCATAATCATAAGAATGAGCTGAATTCTGTCACTTTTATGTACACTAAGTTGAAAATAACTGGGGTTTAAAAGGATTGTTGCCAGGCCAATGAACGTTTCAGAAAAGGAAGCTTTATCTGGAAAGCTGCAAGTATAGAGGCTGCACACTGACACAGTAATGACCATTTATGTTTCTAATAGTGATTACAAATATTTTCCCTGAAATTTTGGATGATTATTCTTAGCCAATTGTATGTTTGTGAGTGCTTTTCGACTTATATTTTGGGAGTTAAATTACAGAGCTAGATAGACTGTGTGCTACTACTATCCTGCCAGAAATGCCCAAATGGAATTTCCAAAGATAGCCTGTGAAATTGCCCTATGGCCAGGAGCTCAAACACATTGATTGCTATTCCTGGATAATTGGGGTGTAACCTCTTCCCTCCCTGCTTCACTTTTCCATTTGCAAAAAGACCAGTATTAATAAACACTTTGATAAGGTTTTTCTTCAAATATGTTAGATTAAGCTCTAAGTGGCATCTTCCTTTCATAGCATGTACACTGCTCTTGTTTCCAGTAACACAGAAAAATGCAGTTTCATCTCATCTCTATGGCTACGTGGTGTTATGCAATGCGGCTTTTGAAAAATTGTAGTTTAATTTTTTTCAAGGTAAATTAATCCTTTTCTTCAGTCTCAGGGAGAAGCAAAATACTGAAAATAATAATATTGGAGAGGCTACATGGTTCTTTATGTGTATGATATATAATACTTCATAAGTGATTTAAATAATTGGCAAATTGAAGGACTGAAGCTTTGCATAAGAGCTTCTCTGAAAGGGATTCCTTACCCAGGCCTTGCTGTATACACTTCACCCCTGATAGCTGCAGTATAGAAGGTGTGGTTGTCTGAATGATTTCTCCCTTTCTATATACATATCTAGAGAGAGAGATAATAGATAGAAGGGACCTTTTGCCTGTGTGTCTTTTTTTCTTCCACCTCTTTCCTATAAAAAAGGAATGACTGTGTTTTCTTCTCTAGTGCTGAGGAAATCAACAACATAGAACACTTGAGAACTTTCTGAATGACCTTTGTATACCTGTGAAGTTTGAATAAGCCAAATAACACCACCATGGGATTAAACTAAATTTTAAGGCCACTTGAAGTGTCATGGAGATCACAAAATGCTTACACGTTTAACTCTTGGTTTGGTGAATGAAAAGATGATGTCTGTGACAATTAGAACTTTTTGTCATGAGTGCTAAATTAAAAAAAAGGGAGAAAAATAGGGGCAGTGTGAGGGCTGACTGCCTAAAGGACTGAAGCTGCTGAGCAATTTATGAGGAACTGATTTATGAGAGTTCCAAGCTCAAAATACATTCTATAGGTGCTTCAGAAACACAGCTATTTTTGTCTTCCTAATAAGTATGATATGGCAATGAAGACTTTCTATTCCCTCCTTCCATCTGTGTTCTACGCCCATCTGTCATACTTTATCCCTGTTTAGATTGAAAATGTTCCTGATTTATGCAGTGTTTGTATTTACCAACTAAACAACCAATAGGCTGCATGTGACAGAAGCTGCGGACCCATGGATGTCGTCCCTTGGCAGGAGGGCCCCTGTTACAAGAGGCCATTTTTATTCTTGGAGTTGCTAAATTCTAATGCTTATCACGAAATAACTAAGAAGAAGCACAGTTGCACTCTACTGTCCTTAGGACACACCACTTCTGAATAACAACAGATCGTCCAAAGGATGTCTGGAATCAACTGAGTGACCAGAATGGTAATACTTCCTAAAATATAACTCAGGCTTATCAATAAATAGATTTTTTTTTTCTTCCGATGACAAAGGCAAATGGCTGTTATTGTATCTAACATATAGATGCTCTGTAGTCTTTGATGAGTCTTTAATTTGACACAAACTGACTTTTTAACTAAAATTATACAAACATTTATTTTAGATTTAAAAATGCTATTTTATCTACTGTAAATTTATCCAGTTAACTGTATGTCAGCACTTTAAAAATAAGAATTGTTCCCTTTTTCCTAGAGAGATATGTGCTTAATATGAACAATAATTTAGATATATGCTTACTCAAATTATGGCTAACAAACAAGTTGAAACTGCAAATAAATAACTTGGGAAATATAAAAATAGCTCTGAAGTATTCTTACTGTGTTCCTATAAAATATGATTGTATCAGGAGAGCAGCAGAGGGAGCAGCATATAAAAATGAATATAATGTTTCAGACAATTTAAATTTTTTTGCAAAGCTTCCCTTCAAAATCAGACCATGAAAAGACCATGTCTTATGAAAAGGGGGGATAAAATGTATAGAGATTCAGTATTTCAAATGAATGAAACTTCAGTTTATGTTTCTGCAACAAAAAATAGCACTGATAGTGCTAGAATAGTCCTAGAATAGTTCTACTATAAGAAGAAAATAGCAGTCTCAGGGATAATGCTGTATCCTAAATTCCATCAAAACCTGACTACCAGAGGTAATTGGTATAGGCATCATCATCCCTCTACTTGAAGTGCTGACCATTGCTGGACCTGAGCTAATATAAAGTACTTCACCAGTAACTGGGCAGCTTTCACTTGTTCTTCTAGTACCTAGTCCATAACCACAGTCCATAACCACTCCATTGTAACATGGAGTTTTTTTCTTCTACAAATAAAAATTCTAATGATTGCAGTACTTTCTGCTGATCTTTCCCCCACCTCTCTTATTCATGTCTTCCTAAGTTTATTTTCCTCTACTTGGATGTATCTTAGTCATTTCTACACTTCTGAAAGCGTTCTACATTCCAAGCTGATCTGCCAAAAGCATCTCTAAGATCCACATTGATTATATGGGTAGGTTTGGTGACCAATTTCAAATGGCAATATGCAGATCTTGAATATTTTCTGTTCTATATCAGAACTGCATGATTTTGGAACACCTCAGTTTGAGCTTCAGTAGCATACAGAATTTGTCTTTTAATAACTTAGTGTAGGAGAACTGCAGTACCCCAACCGTCTGCTTTATGCTGAACTCTCTGAGGCAGCCAATTTTGTCTTCCAGAACGTGGCTGCAGCACATGCTGGGTGCTGATTGCAAGTATTATCTTAAGAGAATCACGTCTCAATATCTAAGAACGTGACTCTTTCAAAGGCATGCTTTTGGGCTTTTATACCCCTGCTGGCTGCATCTCACCAGGAGCTACCTGTCAAATACCATCCTTCAGTTCCACAGCTGCCTTTGCTGCTGTATTGTGTTTATCAAACCAATTGGGAGGAAGAAGAGGACTATAAAAAATCAACAACCTGCAGCTTCTTAAGAAGCAGAGAAAGTAGTCTGGCAAGAAAAAGAAAACCTGTGTTATAGTGCAGTCAGTGTCTGAGAAGGGCCTGAAACCAAGATTCCGAGCCTTTGGGCACCCTAGTCTGCTTTCCAGAGAGCTCATGAAAACTGAATGCAGGTAGGAGCCCTGCAAGAAAGAGTGTAACCAGAATATTTCTGCCAGGCATTTTTCCTTGCCTACCAACCTTTGTGTTAGCAGGTATGACAGGAAAGTTCAGTAATGGGTGTGCTTGACAGGCAGTATTAGAGGTCTTGGAGATCTGGGGGCTTTATGCGCTCACAACCTGAACTCACCTTACGCTGCTGAGAACCTGCTGCTATACCAAACTAAATCCTTCGTAAGCCTGATCTTCTTTCTTCACTTGTGTTCCTTATAATACATGTGAATCACCATAATCTCTGCTCTGTAACGATACCACAGAAGTAACAGTGCTATTTCACTCAATTAATATAATTGTAAATTATTACAAATTAAATAACTGTCAACTTCCAAAATACTTTTTTTCTCTAGTTTTTCTCCTATGTTGCAATCTTTTCTTCTCATTAAAAACCACAAAGTAGTTTTGCTTAGATTACCTTTTATTTCTGAGTTAACCCTTCTGTCTGTCAAGCACAGGCCGTGGAAACATTTAGGATCCTAAAATTGCAACTGAACCTTAACACCAAAACCATGAATTCAATTAGCTGCATGAAAGAAGCAGACATGATATTTCCAGTGAGATAAGGTTTGTGCAGAGAGGTAATATGTTTTCTTGGACCAATTGCTGTAGCTGCAAAATATTTCTACTAATTTTCAAATGTACTTCTCTTCATGGCTGCCTGGTCAAGCTATTAAAAAAAATTAATGCAGGAAATAAAAATATATACTTGAAAATTGAAAGTACATTTAAATTAGGAGCAGAGAAATTTAAGTAAGTGTAAATAAGATGCAGAAAAAAGTTATTTAAAATACTGCTGCTGTTACTTCTGCCTCCTGTTTTATCCCAAGGTCTCTCTGGTTCTTAATTCATATTAAAGATGGTCAGTCACATACAGCTCTCATACAGCAGTAGCAGCACAGGCTGCTCAGGGATCAAGAAAGCATGCTCTGTATTGTAGTTTGATCTTTCATGGTTTATAAAAATCTTTTAAACTGAGCCATACTCAAGTGATTAATGCATTTATCCTCCCCTTCAAAGTGGCTGCTGCTGTAACATATGGTTTGCCTGTCTCTCTTGTGCTATACATATTTGCTTTCTGATTGCCCTGAAGATTTCAGAATAAATTCAGTACTGTATGGCAAAATAATGCTTTATCCAACATGAAAAATCTTTTTGTTTAGAGTCGATAGTTCACTTGTATATCGGTGTCTGACATCCTGAAAGAGCGAAAAATGGAAATAAGCTATATTTGTGAGGTTTTCCATTGCTTTTCTCTTACCTTGCCTGTGGCTGGTAAATGTAGGGAAAATTTGCATTGCTATTTCTTCATCTAGCTTATAATTTAACAAAATAATTTTACCAACACTTCTATTTTTTTCTATTGCCTGGCTTTTTCTGGGAGTTCTAAATCTGCTTCTCATCATTTCTGTATTGCTTCAGCATAGATGATGGTTTTCTTCTGCTTTTTTTTTTCACATCTGCCAAAAGAATACTTGATCCCAGTGCACTGACAGGAGCATACATATTTCTTCACCCTTAAAGGTGAATGAAGGATAGAGTAACAATTATTTATAGGCTTTATTTTCCTTCCTGTGTTTTCAGGTGTGTAATTTTTCAGCTAATTAAAATTTTTTCTTCCCAAGATTATGTCTAAATGGGCAGAAAAATTATGGGGAAATCAAAGTTGCTATGGTATATTTAATCCATAACCAGAACTGGTTGGAAAGAACGCCCCCAAATTATTATTTATTTCTACCAAGCTTAAAGTTTGACTCTTTCCTGTTGTCTTTTTGTTTGTTTGTCATTTTTTTAATTTGACTCTCCCAATAAAGTCAATTAAACAGTGAGAAAGTTCACAAAAATGGACAAAGGAAATTAGTAATAATCACACGTGGATTTTTTTTCCCTATAAATAAAACTTTGTCAAGTGATAACAGAAAAAAAAAATCCTTGAATTTGCAAGAACTTTATTACGAGAGCCACCTTCTCCCTCATGGCACAGTCACACCTCAGGTACAGTCATGCTCACGAATTGCACATGCTGAGTCTTGCAGACCACTAGAAATAGAAGTGCCAGACTGGCAGGGAGGAATTCCTGTGCTTTAGCAGCCATTTTGTACTCAGTTGTAGGGAAATGTTATATAATGTCAAGCTAACAATTAAAAATATTTCTCCCTTTCTATTTTAACTTGTGAGCCTTCTCTCTTTTTTTTTTTTTTTAATTTCCTATATAGCCTGTTAAAGAAATTAAAAGTCATCTGTTGAATTTAATGTCGACCTCCATTAGTGGTATATATGTAAGTTCTTTAGTTACAATGTGTGGTTGTGTTTCTATCACTGAAGTCACAGATTGCTTTAGTCAGAAAGATAGCAAACTTTATGAGTGGAATAGGATGTAAAAGTGGGATTGGAGCAATGAAGAAAGCAGAAACTCTCAAGGGAGGAATGCAGAAAAGGCACTACCAAGTTGATTCCTGAATCTAAATGCCCCTAAGGAAAGCGCTTCATCTGCAATCAGCAATACTGAAGTAGGCTTTCTTTAAAGGCACATTTCAGGTTCTGAGGGGAACTTATTCATTAGATGCTTTTGTAGTCAGACAATCAACCACAGAGAAGGAGTTTCACCTAGAGTTACATTTTTGCTAGTAAATTAAACAGGTTCAGGAAACACTTCTTGGCACGGAAACTGAACTGCTGAATTGTTAGAACAATCATGTTTTGGACTGGACAAACTCCCTCTATCCCAGTTCTCAAGCATGTTTTGGAAGCTGGTATAAGTTTGTGCATATTCCCAACAGGAATTCTACATGGGAATATGTTATTTTGGGAGCTGAGAGAATCCAGAGGCACAAATCAAGATAATGCTAAGCCATTTCTTCTTTATACCAGAGAGTTGTATAAAAATTTAATTACATGTACTAACATTCATACAGTTTACAGAGGTGGTTCTAAGTGATAAAAATAAATGAGAAAAAGACCATGATCTCTTTTTAGTTCTAGAATTGGTAAGATAAGGGGACATAACCTCCTGAAGTCAGATCGTCAAGTAGTGGCCAAGGTTTCAAATGTGGGAGAAGTCCTGATCTTTCACAAAGTCAGGGTAGTAGATGATTGTCATAGAAACACTGATAAAAGGATACTTTAAAGCCTATATTTAACCTTTCTTCAATTTTAAAGGCCGGAACTTTGAAGTGTTCAGAATTACTTGTGCTATTTATCATTCTGTGTCACAGCACTGACAATCTTGATGACAAAATGGAAATCCGAGGGTTATGAGATCCTGTTGTGAGTAAAATGGGACAACGAAGTTAAGATTACTTCAGTGAAGATTATGGAGTATGTGACAACTGTCTGGTTACTGAAATGTAGGATGCCTTATCTAACCTTAGGTTGTACACAAAGCAAAAACTACATTAGTAAAGATAGAAAGCTAACATTCTTGTGTTCTCTGGACTGGTTTTTCTGCATAGTACCACAAACGTTTTGGATAAATCACAAAAGCAGGAAAAATGTTTTTTTCTTAAAGACTCTGGGACTTTGTAGTGAAGAAGATTTCAAGATTGAGGCAATGTGAACCTTTGTATCATAGATTTTTTACTGGGATACTTGTGGAGGTTTTTTCATGTTTTCATGCAGAGGGGTACTAATATATGTGTAAAAGCACCTATAAAACCACATTGTAAATTGTTTAAATTAATATATAAAATAAATCCACTTAATTCCCCATAAATGTGTACTTTGTCTAATCCTGTGAAGTATTATGAAGTGGATATAATGTGTTACCCTCTAAAAACGTCTAGAAATTGTCTTCAGTGTGTCTATATAGAATAACAGATGAAAGACTATCGAGTCACCTTATTATAAACATAACAGTAGTGTGACACTCACACCTGCTATGGAATGTCAGTTATTAGCTAATAACTAACATTTGTGGGAGCTGGAGTTGCCATCCAAGGTCAGGTGTTTTGTATTTCTTGTTATTCTGTTGGACAGCAGCTCCTCAACAGAATCCACAATGAGCACAAAAGCAGGGACGCAGCTGTAGGTTCATTGTCAGTTTTGAAGTAGCCATACAAGGCTACTGTTTTTAATTATTTTCACATTGTTGCTTAATTTGGTTGATCTCATAGGGCCCTACTCACTGCAGAAATTTGGTTCCATTTGGGGACTGCTCTGGTGGATGGAGTTTAGCTCCCCCAGCTCAGGTTTGGTTCCTGCCCAAGTCCTCCCACCATGTAAATGTGATTAAGGCAATACCTCAGGCTTCAGTACTCAGCTGTTTAAAATTGGAGGAAATTGGGCTGCCAATAAAAGGTTCCCTCACTGACTAACTACCCTGCAGCTCTGCTGGAAAAAGGTGATGGGCTGGGGGTAAATAGTCCTGTAATCCTAATGTTTGTACCTACCAACTTTGCTGTAGAGGCTGAGATTGTAAGTAGGGAAGGAGATTTCTGTTTTCTGCAACTGGAGAATTAAGAAGAGAACCCCAGCTGCCTTCAGATGAAGTGCCTCATGTTGACACTTGTAAGTAAAATTTTAGTATCTAGGCTCACTTTTTAGGAGTAAGGTTGGTGTTTGAAAGCTTAATCCTTACTGAAAAGTCAGTTGGACTTTAGTTCTGATGCATCTAAACTGATTTTAAATAAACCTAAACCAGCATCCAAGAGTTTACTAGCCAGTACTTATTTAGCAGCATTTCTTTTTAGCAGTCACTGTGTACATTTATATGTACAATAGCAGTAATGCTGTGTTTCCAACCAGGAAAATAAAGGACCATTGATAAAATTTGTAATGTTAAACTGAATCAAGATGTTTAAGCTACATTTACTAGTGTTAGAAGTCCCTGGAGTTTGAATTTTCCTAAGAAATATTTTTAACTCTCAGAAGTACATTGTAGAGTTGATGCAAAAGCCTATTAATAGCTCTATTCAGAGAAGTAGAAGCTGGAGCACTTCTGTGAGATGGGTATTTTTGCTATTAAATTATTTTAGTATGTTTTCTCTGTTTGAAACTATGATATTAACAGCATGTGCCATGCTTTATTTCTACCCTGAATAGATTGGCTGTGTAGCACAAAATAAACTGCTAAATTATGCAATTACAAAAGAGTATATTTTCCTTGTTTGTTTTTTTGCATTATAAGACATTATAATGAATTCCTTAATAGCCTCTTGTGTGTTCAGGTATATCCAAGTAACACTTTTCCATCCTGTGTAAAGCATGTGATTGTGTAAATTAAAAACAAATAAATTATAGTGATGATTTTTAAAACCAAGACTTGGGTGATCTGTTATGAGGAGAGTAAAAACAGAAGCTTAACATGTAGTGGAAACTATTTTGTAACTCAATTTGATAGGTATTTGTAGGTGAATATATAAACTGATAAAGGAAGAGCAGTCTGTAATTTAATGACTGTTAAGGGCACAACCTCTGTGGACTAGACTGGTAGGACCTCATTCTGAAATCAACAGAAAATTGAAGTTTATTTCAATTATTTTGTTTGTTTGGAGCTTTTTGTTTCTTTTGTGTCAAGTGCTTACCCACAATCTGATCACCAGGTCATGGTAAATGCAATATTTTTTGGTTTTCTTAGTTGTGCAGCCTTCAGTGTAAATCAAGTAGCACTAGGGAAGCACAGAGGAATAGAGCAGGGCCAGGTTCAATGACTAAAGCTGAAATGCATTTTCCTGGGTTTTTAAAACACACACCTGTAGTTGCTTGCTAGGAATTATGCAGCAGGGACTAAGATTAATTTCTATTTGTATTTCTGTTTTTAAAAAAAAATTAAGCCCTTAATAACATCCATCTTCACCAAAATATGAAAGGGAGCTGCTAAAGTCTTAGTACCACAGGTGAGAAGAAGAAAGAATTGGGAAGGATGAAGGGATGCACAGGAATTGAAGACAATAAGTAACATTGATACATTATACATTATATGTTATTTTGAATTATTTATACTAAGAATAAGTAAACAGAATGGTTGTAACAAGTATGTTTTATACCCTTCTGTCCAAAATCAGTATAGCATAGACTGAGGAAAACAAGATACTTGAAAAATCTGTATTTCATATGTACTTTACTTGGTTAGGGCCTAATGTGTGGGCTCATTAAAATAAGAAAGAATTTTGCCATTAATTTCAGTGGGGTTTCCACAGCTCCTGATGTGAAAGCAGAAAGAACTGTGAAAATACTGCATTTTTAAGGTAGCAAACAAATAAACTGAAGTGTGCTAGCCAAAAATCTATTTGAAGACAGAAACGATTGACAAGTGCAAACATTAGACAGTGTCACATGGCACCTTATAATATAAACAGTGGTTTAAGTTTTACAACAGACTGCTTTCCTTAACAGTTGGCTGAAAGATATGTCTAGTAGTTAATGGGAACCTCTTACAATTAAAAAAGTGGTAGTTTACTCATATGATCTGACTCTTTTTGTGCTTAATGGCACCCACCTGCATCATGGCACCAAGGACAACACAGATGGTCCTGTGATTAGACTGAAATGAGAACTTTCATCAGCTGCAAAGAAGTCAGCCTTAACTAAACACTGTTGTTATTATCCTCCCCTTTGCATCTGGATTCCAGCCTTGTCTAGAATGTAAGGAATGAATATTATTGAAGGGTTTGGATTATGTGACCCTGAGGGTCTTTGCATGGATGTTGTTTCTACTAATACAATAAGTAGATTAGCTGTAAAATTCTGATTACTTTTCCCCCCTTCTCTTAAACTGCACGTTCCTCTAACAAGTCTTTTTGAGTACAATTTGGCAAAATGTTTTTTCCCACAAAGCTATACAATGGTTTTATCCATAGTGGGTACATTCCGTTCTTTGACACTGGTAACACTGACAGTCCCCTGCAGAGGGTCTGCTGCTCTGGGATGGGCTGTGATGAATTCTGCTACAAAGTTTATTGAATGATAGCAAGCTTAATTCATTGCAATATTGTTGTAGCCTTATGGCAGCTCTCTGTCTTCCCACAGTGATTATTCCTTGGAAAGAAGATTCTTAGGCTACTGGTCTTCTGTCAGAATGCTTCTGGCTTTTGCTGGCTATCACAAGGCCCTCAGTCTTTGCCAGTGAATGAGTCACAAAAAAGATAAGGCAGAACATGATGTTCTTTGTCTTTTCATATAGACAGGAATGGTGTGACATGGTGTTTAAAAAACTGTCAGCAGCTGACACCACTTAGAACAAAAGTCCTGTCATCATTAACAGTACTGAGACAGAACTGGATTTAGCAATATTGAGACAGGTCTGTAAGAGATTCTTATTTCACACAGAATCCAAATTAAGGGCTAAGCTGAAAATGGACACTTTGTGCTTTTAAGCATTCAGTATAGTGACCCACATTTTGTAGTGCTTATCTGTTTTCTTACAGATGCAGATTTGCTAACTCTTGAGGAATACTTTGTTTGCTTTTCAGATTGAGTGAAATTGTTTGTATACAAAACCATGTCCCTTCTTGTCAATTTCTCCAGGAACAGATTTTCTCTGTCCGTATTTTTCATGGTTTTGTAACTATTTTAACAGAAATGTATTCAAATAAGTAATAAGGTTTAAAAGCAATTGAAGTTTGCATTTTAATCATGGTTATTCCATTACTTTGAACTCAGAAAAAATATTTGTCCTCTATTGCAGTTATAGCTAAGGTAGGTGGGTACAGTGAGTGTGTCCCTATACTCCTGCTGGGAATGGCATTCTAGCATCTCCAAATAAATGTTTGTGACAGCCAATTATTTCAACTGGCTGTGGATAATTCAAATACAGCAGTGAAGGGATTATGCTAATTTTAAGCCTGATTGGTTGAAATGAATTTGATTTGACATAGTTTTTAACAGTAATTTCATAAAAGTTGTTCTTCTCAATAATGTTTAGCAGTGGTATTTATAGGTGTATATGTGGGCAAGAGAGAAATAAAATAGAGATTATAATAAAGCAACTACAGATCTGAAGTGGTTCTTAAAATCATTGTTATTGCAATGAGATCAAGAGGAGGCAGATAAAATAAGTTTGTGAGATTTTGTGTAGGGTAAGGTATGAGGGTGCATTGAAGTTAAAGACCAAGGGTGATCACTTATAATTGTATACAGAGCAATTAAACTAAAAAAAAGTTGAGAAGAGGGAAAAATAGAAGAGGAACAAAATCTCCTTTCTTAGGATGAGAAGCCAGTGATGTTTATAGAAGTTTCTCTCGCTCCCCTTAATATCAAACAATAAAATCTCTGAAATAATTTTTAATGCAGTTTTCTTATGAAAAAAAGCTTTCAGGCTTTGCACAGCAGCTAATCTGTGGGGTTTTTTCCTGCATACTGCTTTTGAAAAAAATACGGATACATATGGATGTCATCTTAATTTCTTTTACATTTAAACCAGAACACAGATTCAGATTTCTGGGTTTTTTTTCCGTTTATGTAAATGTACCCATATACTAAAGGTTTTTTAGACATCATGTTCTGAAGCACCTGCCTTTGAGCATTTCTGGCCTTCGGTGAACAGGGGCGAGAAAGCAATTTAGCCTCTGCAGCTTTACGCAGACATAGGTGTATTTTTAGGCTGTTTCCCAATGAGTAACACACTCGCAGCCGCTCGCTGGGTGGGGACTGGAACTCGCGGGCTGGCGATGAATGGACGGAGCCAAAGGCTCGCAGGAATCACGGGCTGCGGTGCGTGTGCTGCTGCTGCTGCTGCCGCCCCCGGCGGCTCCGAGCCGCGCCGCTGGAGCCCCGGCTCCTCGGGAATGCTGGGAATGTTGAGTCAGGGACTGGCAACCCAGACAGCCGGGCTCGCAGCTGACTGAGGGAGACTCGCTGAGGGACAGAAAGACGAGGGACAGGGGCACACGAGCCTCCCCCGACTGCAGCAGGTTCCTTCTCGTCACCCCCTCGCAGGTATTCCGCGGCTCCGGCTCTGCCTGCTGCCTCCTTCCTCCGCGCAAATGGGATGTCAGCTAAACGTGATGTTGTAAAATCCATGTGAGGACGAAAGGCAGATGCAATGATTTGAAAGGTGAGAAGCTTAAGCAAGAATATGGCTGGGATACATGACTGTAAATTTACTGTGATTAAGGAAATTGCTGTATATTGCTCTTTACAACTATCTGGTAGCTGAATCTGGAGATGAATTTGCAGAATAGGCTTTTTATATTGCTTTGGAAATACGTTGTAATAAATGGGACCAAGTGCACATCTTATTCTGGTAACAGAGTGCCTCTCCCTTACAGCATCGTCAACCAGAAGCCTCTCTTGCAATTTCTATTAAAAGCAGCCATAAGACTCTCATTTTTTTTCTTTTTGTGCCTAGTGTTTAAAAATATTATTGTTGTTGTTAAAGTTTTCTAGAATAGAATTGATGAGCTTTGGAAATTCCTGGATTTATACCTAAATAATGGATAATGTTTGGTGTTTTAAAAACCATGTCAGGAAAAAGGTGAGAGATTTGTTCCCTTCTAGTGGCTGGCAAATGGAAACAGAAGGTAACAGGATATTATTTTTCAGTTATATAATTACTGGATACTTAGTGGGGTCCCTCATTTATGATGCTATGGTTTATTTTTTTTTTTTAAGATAATTACATTTTAGGCTGGACAAATGATGGATGTGATGCATGTGATAAAATCCACGCCTGTGTTCACCAAGGATACATACTTATTTTTCTGGCAGCACTATAGTAGTAATTTGATGGAGAAGGATTTTTTTTTTTATTAGTGTATGATTGATTTCTAGGCGGCTACCTGCTAAGCCTTGTGATGGATGGAAGGGAATCTACTCCCTTAGCGGCGAATTGCTCTTTCCCCGGTGATGGACACGCCGGCCGACCACTGGCATTGGCAGATAGAAGCTCGTTGCACACGAGCGCGGCCAATAAGTGCAGCCAAGGGGAGGGCAAACCCTACTTGTCAGGGTTAGTTTTCTGGTCGGCTTTCTAAATCAGAGGTTTTCACTTAGCTGTTTGTCCGTTCGGGGTTTGTTTTCATTTCCGTTCCGTGCCCCAGCCGCACGTGCGTGTCCAGGGCGGCCGCCGCGAACGCGGCCCCTTCCCGGCGGCCGCGCCGGGCGCAGGCCCCGCTCCGGCTCCCCCTCCTCGGGGGGCGGGGAAGGGAGGGAGGTTCCCCTCCATCAAGTCGCTTCTCCCCTGGAACTTGGTTTCCCCGTGGCCAAGCCGAGGATGGAGCAGATCCCCTGTGTCTGCCCCGCCGCCCTGCCCTGAGGAGAGATGCTGGAGATGCGCTGCCGCCCTCCTCGCTCCCTTCCTTCCCTGGGAATCGCAGAGCTCCGCATCCTGGATCGGGGGCGCGGGGGGAGCCGTCCTGCGGCCCTTTCCCAGCCCCGGGGGCATCGGGGACTGTCCTCCCAGCCTCCCTGCTCGGCAGCGAGGGCTCAGGAAGCCCGGCCGCCTTCTCGGCCCGGCTCCCCGCAGGCGGCTGTGTCAGCGCTGCATGTCCCCGCGGGGACCCCAAAGCAATCCCTCTGTCGGGAGGATTTCCTTGCACTCTCCCCATGGAAGGGCGGGGGATGGCGAGCGCTCCCACAGCGCAGGTGAAGGAAACACCAGCCATAAAACCCCACCAGCAGCAAAGCAAGCGAAGCTCCCTCAGCCGCAATCCCCGCAGGTCGCGTCTGCTGGAGCAGTGCGTTCCCCGGTTGTTCCTTTCCCCGAATATGCGGTGGAAAAAGGCCCTTAGCGTGTGCAGAAACAGACCCTGAAAGAAGAGCGTGTAATGGTAAATCCAGTTCCCTTAAGGAATATGTTTCTGTGGGAAAAGCTTTGTTAGTTTCTTGATGGAGGAAACTTGCAGTCCAAGCCTTGGCTTCGTGGGTGACCGTGTTAAGGGGCTGTGTGTGAAAGTAACTCCACATCTCCTCAGTGCCTTGAAAGATGCCTTTTCACTAATGCTATTTTTGTTTGAAAGCTCTGTGTAAAATGGCTTTCAAAGGCATCAAGGTGAGTTAGCATTTTCACTTTTCCTAGAGCAATCTGGGAAGGAGAGGCTTTCTGTCCAGTGACTGAGGGGAACGTAATTTCTTCTTCCAAAGGTTTATTGAGATAAGGGCAGTCCCTGGGGCTTGATTGTCCAGGTCAGGTTGAAACTACATGTTTGAACTTATACTCATTATCCTCTTTTCTGTGGTTTGGCAGCATTTGGAGGAGACCCATCTTGCCACCTCTTATCCTGTGGGTGGTTCTTCAACTCCTCTTATCTAGTCGTAGTCAAATTCTGGTGATGGTAGTGTGAGATCCATGGTCCATGCTGGTCCCTCCTGCTGTTCCTTGCCTGCTCTGAAGGCTGTAGAAAGGTGTGGGCCATATTCTTAGCAGCCAAATACCAAAAGAACACGTTCAACCATTTTACAATGTCAAATATATGTGATACTTAGGGAATTATCTATTTAGCATGTGTGTTTTTGTATAAGCATGCTCAAGGTGATATTTTTCTTTTGCTTTAGAAAGATGATTCTTACTGACCTTTGAAGGATGACTAAGAAAAAAGAGTGGGTTGTTCACCCCTCAAAGAGGGTGAGGCAACCAGCCTGTGTATCACTTCTAAAGACAACGTATGTTCTCCCACCTGTATCTCTTAGACTGTTTTTATATTTTTATGCACTATGATATACTTGTTATCATCTGTTCAATTTAGTTTTTAATGCCTGGGATATATATATATATATATAGATGGAGAATCTTAGATCCACCTAGGAAATATTACTGTGATACTGATTTTTTTTTTTTTTAATAAAATTTTTGTAATGTGACCCCTCTGATCTGTGATATTATATTTTTTTGGTTTAGGATTGTATTAAAATATTTTTGTGATTTAAGTCTTAGGTTTTTGAATGATCTCATGTACTTAGCAATGATGAGCTTGCCTCAATTTATTTATACTTTGCAACACTAACACTAGATTACATTTTCTACTAAGTCCTGGCAAAAGGATAAGAGCTATTTGAAAGTAAAATGACTTTATGATTTCTTTTTGAGGGTCATAGTTGGTCAAAGGAGAGCTCAGAAACTAAATTCTGAAAATTAACTGTGTAGTGCTGCTTCTTCTGAGTGATACTTTCACATTAAGAAAATACAAAGGCATATCAGTAGAAACATCAGTTAAATCTTTTTCTGGAGCATTTTGTTCTTAATTAGTCACTTATTAAAGTTGTAAAGTATTTTATAAAAAGAAACAATCTTTTACAATCTTTTTGAAATTGAGTGAGATGGATTTATGTTGGTTTGTTATTGCTTGTATGCAAGATTTTAAAAAAAAAGCCAACCTGTTTCCTTGGAAAACAGCAGTTGATTATTTGTGGAGGTCCAAGGAAACTTATAAGTGTGGATATCCAATGTTTGTATAAGAAAATGTAGATGTCTGATGAATTAGCGTTGTGGAATTTAAATTTTGTTGTTGCTTTCTTGGCTGTTGCTCTCAGGGCGTTTTATGATTTATTTAGTGATAGTGGCTTTTGGATTGCCAGCTTTGGAATATTTTAAGTAGCCAGGTTTTGTTTTGGAATGATGGCAACAATTAGGAACAGCAGCCACATCTCCTTTCAGAGACAGTCTGTCAGGTGCTGAGCTCTGCCAAAGGAGAGAGGAGGAGCAAAGATGTTTTAGCACTTCTCTGGATAAGGCTCCGTTACTGTTACCCCATTTCTATTCACAGAAACCTGCAATTCCTTCATGGTATTAGAAAAGTGAAGTTTGCAATGAACAGGTTACATGTTGGCAGAGTTGTATGTCACTATAATCCCTTTACTTTAAAATGAGAATAATGAGGGAGATGTGTAGAGTTGAATTTCTGTGCTTTTAAGAAAGCAGAAGGAACGTGTTTAAGAATTTGAGGTGTATGTCAGAGTTTCAAGTTGTGATTGGATGTGTGGGAGTCTTTGACATTTTGGATGCTTAGCAAAGCTGGAGCTTTTTTGTGAAGTTTTAAGATCAGGTTTTTGAAAGGTGATACTTGCTTTCTAGATTATCTTATTCTAAGACAGTCTTGCAGACTGGCATTCACTGGAAATTTTTTAGACTAGTTACCATGTGGCTTCCTTAATAACCAATGTACTTTTTATTTAATTAAAATACCCCCTTTTCAGCAAATACTGTTTGATTTTTTTTTTTTAATGTTTCCCACTGTTTGTCCTGCTTGTTGTCCTATTCCTCTTAACTGAAGTCACAGTGCAGATGTAGAATCTAGCAGCTAAATTCTACAAAATTTGAGAACTGAGAGATTTTTCAAAGTGATTTAACTCTAGAATCTATCTCATTGTGTGAGAAATGTCATGGGACACTGAATGGAGTAAAAGGATTGATGAAAATCATATATATAAATACATATTGTGTAGGTATGTGTGAAAATGATGTGCTGTAGTTTCTGAGAGTATGGTGGAGTTGGGGTGGGAAGTCACTGGAGAAAAAGCACTGTCTGTAATGATTGCTCAGTTGGATATAATGTGCAATTTATTTTGAAGGAAGTGAAAGAAACGTAACAAAAGTCTCTGCCATTTCTGAATTTAGTCCAAAAGTGCATTTTGCACAGAGCATTGGTAACGTGTGGAGCAGTTTCCCATCAAGTGGATAGTTCAGATCACTTAGAATGCTGACTAATGGGACATAATCTTCTTCATACTTTGAGAGGTTTACAGAACACATCTTGGTCATTTCATTCCAATTCCTTTTGGAGGTTTAATATATCTGTATTTGTGGTTACACTATTTGGTATGTGTTTGGATTCTTTCATTGCAAGACTTGGAGGCCATAGTACCTGAATTCTCAGGAACTCATTTTTCTTTGTCAAATATGAATTGGGTCCTGTTGGAAATTTTGTTGATGCTCCTTCAGTTTTCAGTGTTATCTAAACACTTTTCATAGTCAGTAAAATTAATTTACTGGTAATCTGCTAATGTATATATTTAATTATCTCTTGGCACATGCAGTGTCTGAATTATTTAATTGCTTTATAAAACAGCTCAGGCCTGTGATTTCTGTGATGGTGAGGATTTTGACTTAAGCAGTTTTCTGTAGTGTGTTCTTTTCCTTAAAATATATTGCTGAAATACAGTTTTTACCACTTATGTTCTTTGAACAATTCAGATAAGTGGACAAATATGACCTGGTAAATAAAGCACAGTTCTTTTTTTTTGACCTATGTCCAATAATAGTGGTAGAAATGGGTACTCTCAGGGGCTTCTCTGGAAGACAGTTTGCTGTGTAAAGCAAGTTTATTTTTGATGGCAGAGTATTGGCAGTCATGATGTACCTCGGCTTTCATTTATAGACCTCATTTGAAATCTGCTCAAACCATTTGTTTTTCCTTAAGGAAGCAGTTACAATAACATCTGTCATCAACATCAAATGTTAAGTCAGATGCCTGTGAGGACTTAGAAATTGCACTTGTGAACTGGTGTGGTTGTGCTTAGCTGAGTGTGAGCCCAAAGGGGGCAGATTGGGCTGTGCTGTGAAATTAAGAGCCAGCCACCAAGTGCTTGGGGGAACTCTTCAACTCTTTTGGTGAATAAATAAATAAAAAGGCAATTCCTGAAGTGCAATGTCTTCTAATGGTTCCAGGATGCTGATTCTATGATGAATTGGAAACTCATCTGCTAAATCACTTGCATCACTTACAGAGCTTGTAAGTTCCTTGGACAACTTTGATCTGAAGTGGCTGAAGCACAGCCAGTTTTTCTTTGGCATGGTACTGAAACATGCACATACTCTTGTAGAGCAAAGAGACCAGGAGAGATGTTCTACAGGTTTTTGGATTGTGATGGCTTCAAAGCATGCTGAATGCACAAATACGCTCCTTGGTTTGCAGTTTGAGTAGGCATATTACTATTGAATCAAATAAGTGTAAGACACAGTGGATATTTAGGCTTGCTAAATATCCCAATATTTAAGTATTCTAAGAAACTGCTGGAGGCTACACAGGTAGTCTTAAGAGCTGATCCTATGACTGTTTTGTTGCTTTTTAAATGAGAATGGAAGCTTTGTAGCAAAAAAGAAAAATGTAACTTTATCTTGCAACTATATAAGCCTGTGTTTAATAACATTAATGAGAGTAGCCTTAGTGAATTCAATTGGAAATACTCTAGTATGTGGGAGTATCTCTGTTGGTTTCTCAAACTTTAAGAGTTATAAATGCATCTTAAAATTGAAAGTTTGAGATTAATGTAAATGACAGAATATTCTTAAGCATACTTAATGTGAAAATAGACAAATTTACAGGTCTAACTACAGACTCAGTAAATTTCCTTTTACAGTATTTTCAGTTCTTAGGTTATCCTACTAAAATGAATGTAATCTTTAATATGTATTTATATATATTACCACCTGAACTGCCTTATGTTTCAAAAAATTGGTATGAATGCTGACAATATAGATGAATGATAGAACAAGTCTGGTCTTCCATTTTTTTCTTGGAAAACTTTCAGATTTTCTTAACTTGTGCTTGTTTTTAAGATCTACCTTCTCAAAGGTTATTCAGTCAATAACTGTGTTTCTTGTGTTTCTGTAAACTATATTTAGTCATTCAAGTTAGGTAAATGTTGACAAAAGCAAAGTATAACTGTGCTAATAATTAGGCATAACTTTCAAGTAATCCTGAAGAATGTTATATTTTTACATTTTAATGTTTTTCCCCAAAGGAGACTATTTTAGTAAAAATTCAAGACATATGATTGTTGTTGTCCTTTAATAGTTATTACATGAAAAGTACTGTTTGCCTGGTTTACCATGTGCCTTAGAATAATCCTCCACAAAGTACTGGAGTTTGTAAATGCAGGCTTGCATTGATAAATGAGAATTGTTATTGAGAAGGAAATAAAAGACATGATTAACAATGGCAGGATGGAAGGCATGATGAATACAGACTAGGATGCAGAATTTAGCACATGAGACACCTGCATGACTGCAACGACCGAAATGTTAGGAAATATTTCTCCAGAAGAGCAAAAGCTTTCCAGGTCTTTAGAAATATCTGTGTATCCTGAGAAGGTCATTATGGTACAGGGAAGTTGACAGCTAAAAAAACTGAAGAGGTACAAGCAGTGTTTTGGAATTTGTGTTTCTATCCCTTGTTGCTTGTGATTCACACCATCCATCCTCCCACCCACCAATAAAAAATAGGATCCCAGTGTTAAGAGTTGCAGAGAGCAGATGGGCAGCAAAACAATGACACAGTGAGCGTGGGACTGGGAACTTCAGGCAGTTAAAGCTGAGGTGTTGTTTTACCCTGCACCTCTGAAACCCTTTGCACCACTGCTGGTGCTTGTGCTTTATACTTTAACCAAAGGGTGACACCAAACATCCCTGGAGTGGCTGTTAAATCAGAAGGGACTGGAGAGTGAGAAATGCTCAGCACTGGAAGGTAACTTGTACAGACTGTACGTGGTTGTGTTTGCCCAGATTTGGTAGATAGGCTGCCCTATGGCTTTTTATAAAGATACAGTGTGTTCTCTGGCATAACAATTAAAATTAGATGTGATGATTCTGCCTTTGCTTGGCTATAGAAGTCTTTTTTTTTTTTAGTGTTCCATTTTCAGGTCTTTAATATTTTACACAACATCAGAAAAATAAAATGAAACAAATTTGAAATTTCTCACCTCCCTTAAGCATCTTAGAAACCCCAGGAAGACTTGTCACATTCAGGACTGCAGGAAAGAATTATTTTCATGGAAGTGTTAGAGATAAAGCATGAAGAATTGGAGTTTGAGCAACAAAGAGACCTAACTTAAAAGTTAGAAAATAATGGAGGTGTCAGTTGGTGGAGTTTAACTACTATTTACATTTTTTAAAGCCTATTTCTAACTATTATGTTTTAAAACAGTTATGTCTTGAACATTGTAATAACGAGTAAAATGCATTGAAAGAAATGTACCTCTCTTGAACACTAGCCTTGTTCTAAACCCATGAAACCTGGATAAAAGAGTTAGAAAGGTATTGTTGACTCTTCACTTAGTACATTTGAGAGTAATATAATTGGCTCTCCTGATAATGGTGTCAGAACTGCTTGCTTTTCAAAATTTTTAGTACGGCATTTTGAGCAAATATTTCAATTGGTGGAGTACTCTGATTACATGACAAGTATTAATTGCTGTCACTGCACCTGACAGCATTAGAATGCCTGACAACTTTATTTTCCATTTATGTCATTAGATGCATATTGAGCAGCCACTCCTACTTTTGCCTTCATATTTTCTTCTGTGTGAAAGAGAAATGAAAGGCAGGCAGGCCTGGTGAACTGTTGAACTATGAAGTGATAAATGCCAGTTCTTCCATTTAGCATTGATGGGAGTTCAGGGACATGACCAGCTTGCAAGATTAAAGGAGGCTTTGGAACTAACTTTATTTACAACTACATATGTGCAAATTTTACACCAAGCTACAAGAGAGGGGATAAACTAATGTCTGTTAACTAGGAAAAACAAATGTATTGTGCAGACCGTAGTAAAACTTAAATTTACATAAGAAACGCAGTTTCAGGACACTGTAAGGAACCTAAATGAAAATGTTGCTTTTGTAGTCATGTGCACTTTGTTTTTTGGACTTGTAAGGAATAGCGGAGTAGCAGGAAGAAATGGATTGTTTTCTTTTTAGGATTAAAAAAAGGTGGGGAAGAAGTAATTTGGCCAGCCTGGTAAGCAGGAAAAGGGAGTACATTGTCCTTTTAATAAAAACAATGCTGGCCTTGTACTAATCCCGTATGAAGAGCATTGTGCTTGTTATTTTATTTTACTTTATGAAAAGAAGATGTGCCAGGCTGCTCAGATTAATGAAGAAAGGAAGGATACTCTACAACAGATTTGGGTTCTCTGTATCTAGTTTGTATCAGCTTGCTGCCTTTTTTTTTTCTTTTACATCAGCATAGATAATAAAAAACATGTGAAGAAAAGAATATTGTCTGCTATGAGGATGTATTGTGCCACTATGAAAGTAGTAGAAAACCTAGGTAAACCAAAAGAAAGGGCTAGAAATATTTCTGGCTCTTGGTCACTACTTTTAATATGCATATATTCCTGCTCTTCTATGTACAGAGATGTTTTTGTTGTAAGAGTATTTAAAAGATGTTATCAAAATAAAGAAATCATTATTGTTTTCCAGGACATGTTTGTCTTATTTCTGTGAATCTCCTTCCTTTTGCGGTGTCTCAAAATGCAGTCCTGGTGAAGAAAATAGGAGTATTGTGTTCTACATCACCTCTTTTTTTCTATTTTGCTTCTTTTGGTTTATATGTAGGGAGCTGTACAGTACTAGACAGTTTTAGGTAGTTTGGATTTAGATTGATCATTTCTGCACTTACCTGTCACCATATATTGCTTGGGGAGGTGAACTCTAAGGAAGGGGTTTCCTTAAAGCCTTCGGTACTTTTACAAATGTTTGAGCTCTTGGCTCAATGTTAATATTGGCAAGTAGTTGTGCAAAGCTATTAAGTATCTGGCTAATACCCAAACTTCCTGCTGACTAGGTGATTCAGGCCACAGGAGGGGACACTAAAAGCCTAAATCATCCCTCAGCATGTAAGAGTGTGTAACCAGTGAAAATCAGAACTTAAGGGGTGTTGTGTACACAGTATTTCAAGGAAACTCTATGTAAAAGGTAGAAGTAAGGATTTGGAAACTAAATTGAGTGAGAGCTTCTATTAGCATCATGTTAGAATCCTATGCTCCCAAGTTTCTATAAAAATAGAAGGCTAAAACACAAATAAAATGCATTGTCAGATTTCAGTGATGGTGGGTAATGCAAACCCATGATGTTGCTGTCTGCAGAGTGCAGGTGATCAGATGGGGCAGGAATGTGGAAAATAAGGCAAGTTGAAGGTTGGAACAGGCATGAGGAGGAACTTTGGCATGAAAAGGACTGCATCAGGCTTGCTGGGGTTTTTAAGGCTGATGAGAGCATGAGGGAAAGTGTCCAGTGCCTGCCCTCCTGCCTCCAGCTGAGGAATGCCTGTTTAATTTTCTGGATCCTAAAAGGATCTTTATAAAATACAGCTTTGTTTGCAATACAGACTATTAAACTCATTATTATAATGGTTAATTTTATATTATGGGCATTACATGGTATTTCTTTAAAATAAGAAAATATTGAGCCAAGCAGGTGATCTGGGTTTTTTTTCCTAGTACTAAGCTGAATTTGGGTTTTAAAACTCAGCTCTTGTAGGAAAATGTGTGGATCTGCAGTCTGTCCCTACCAGACTGAAGGAATGTGGGTGACTTTTTTTCTCAGAGAAGGTTTTAGGGGGATATGACCTTTGTGAGCTCCTTTGTCCTGGCTATTGCAACACTTATAGCTTGGGTTAAAAAGTTATTACTTGAGAGTATTAATATTCATTCCCTCCTGTCCAATTAAAATAAAAAAATAAATTTCTTTCAAACTAGAGTCATTTATATCTTACCTGTCCACTCTTAAGTTCAACAAGAATTGCTCTGTCGGCTGGTTCTGTGGGAAGATGGGATTTCTCCTTTCTTTTTCTCCAGGCAGTAGATGATGATCTGTGTGGCAGTTGTTGAGGTCCTGAGGCTGATATTGCTTCTTCATGTCTCCAATTCCTGATTTGTGGAGACACACAGTAAGTCTTCCTGAAGCTAGGAAGGCTCCATGTATAAGCAGTAAAGAGCAAAATGATGTAGGTGCTTTTCTCCCTTCCTTCATAGAGCAATGGTGGCTGGCTTCTACTGTGTCTGAGACATTTCACAGCCATAAAAGAAGCCTCCAGTTTTATCCTTAAGAAGTACATGCATTGAGAAAACATATTTTCATGTGCTTGCCTTTTTCTGGGGTGTTTGCAGGAAAGCCAGTCTGTATAATTCAGGATGTAGAAGGTAACAAACTGCAAATGAAGATGGAGAAACCCTACGAATTTTTTAAGTCAGGGTTTTCAGCTTTTGGTCTGTGAGCTGTCCTTAACAGCCCACTAAAGTAAGAAAATTGAGCATACCATCAGTGTGTTTGCATTTGCTACATAGAGGTCTCTGTTTTGCTTGGAATATTTCTAGGGGGAAAGTAAAAGAAAAAAAAATTGAAAATGCTGTGGAGATAATAATGCTTCTTTGGTTGGTGGTGTTTTGCTTCTCTTTTCTTGTTGGTTTCAGAATTTTTACAAGCTTATGGAAGTTAAAATGTTAAATCAGCATTTGAACATTAGTAAAGAAGTTCAGTGAGAAGTTAGCCTGCCTTCGGATAAGGAATGAGGATCCCTTTTTCAGTAGAGCTCAATGGTGAGCACTGGAGTGCTAAGCAAGATAAAAGCGTTCTCTGATTTGAGATAAGAACTTCCAAAACTTCCCACAAGTTGAGAAAAGAAAGACCACAATGAATAAGCTCTAAAAGGCAAAACAAGTACCTAAAAATACATAGCAGAGACATAAACAGAAGACTAAGTAGGTTATTAAGTAACTCTAAGCAAGAAACATAAATTACTTATTTATCAGACTGTGGCAATGAGAAGGAACAACAATATGGATGTGATATAAGATACAATATTCTGTGCCTCTAGTTCTGAGGATCAACAAATTTATACCAAACTCCACCACCTGTGTATCATGTCTGCTGTATCTAAAAATATTTTATTGTGTGCAGCTTAAATTGATACTGGCAGTTTCTGCTAGCAGTATTGTTTTTTCACTAGGCCAGAGTGTTGTGTTTTTTGTGGGGCTTTGGTTTGTTTTGTTTTGTGTTTTTTTTTTTATTGAGTGAGCAGGAGGGTGGGGGTGAATTCTGTCAGTTTAAAAGATTAGTTGTTGCCTTTGCTCAGGGTCTGCCAGGAGCCAGTGGAAGGAAAATGATCTTCAGCTCTGGTTTCATGGGAGATTTGTCTTTGAAGGGAGCTATGGAACTATTTCAGGCAACTGGAAAGATGCAAGGATGGATTTCTCACAGGGGGCTTGATGAGTAATTTGGCCAGAGGATGGCTGGCGCTTGAGACTTAGGATAAGAAGTCACATTGTCCCAGTTACCATGATGAGAAGTTTTCTGTTTAGTTGGTCAATGTGTTGAAGTTGAGATGCCAGAAAAGCTGCACAAGTTCTTGGTGGAACAAGCTGTGGGTCATCTCTTGAATGCTGCATGACAGCTGAAAAGAGGGGCAGATTTGGACAGAGATGTCAAAATGCCAAAACTTGAAAATGTACATCAACAAGATCTGGTTCCTTTATATCTGTGTGCCTTGGGGATGAATTCTGGAGGCTTTAAGAGGGTAGTTCTTAAAGTCAACAATAAATATTTTTCTTTATATAAATTTCATGTTGTCAGTCATTTAAGTCCATTAATATACCAGCTAAGGTATGTTTTTGGGCCTCTGTTGTTCATTGCAACTTAGTTTAGCAAGATTTAACTCCAAGTTTTTTAGCAAGGAAGAAATTAGTAGTTTTATTTTGATTGCAATTAGTTTGAAAATGCATTTTTAACTCATCTTCCTAAATATAAAATGTGTAGTAGATTTTATTTTTGAAGTTACTGCTCTGGGAAATTGTTTTTTTCTGATATATGGTGGTTACTTGTAAGTTTATTTTCCAAGATGAAAATTTAATTTTATATTTTTTTTCTCAGGTCTGTCTTTGGAGGAATACCAGATTTTGCCTACTGGAAGAATGCAGTGAAACTGCCAATATTTCTAGCCGGAATTATAAATTTAATATTCAACTTTAGTGTTACTAGTTTCTTACTAAATAGTACCTCAAAGTAGAAGAAAAATGTATGGAAGTGCAAGAACAATCAGCAACTTGGAAGGAAGTCCCTCCAGGTCTCCCCGCCTGCCGAGGTCCCCTCGCCTGGGTCACAGGCGAACCAGCAGCGGGGGAGGAGGGACGGGGAAGACGTTATCCATGGAGAACATCCAGTCCCTTAACGCAGCCTATGCAACATCTGGACCAATGTACCTGAGTGACCACGAGGGTGTAGCTTCTACTACTTTCCCAAAGGGCACAATGACTCTTGGAAGGGCTACAAATCGAGCTGTGTATGGTGGCCGAGTCACAGCCATGGGGAGCAGCCCCAATATTGCTTCTGCTGGACTGTCACACACTGATGTCCTTTCTTACACTGACCAGCACGGAGGGCTGACCACATCCTCACACCACCACCACCACCAGGTTCCTTCCATGCTGAGACAGGTTAGAGATAGCACCATGTTAGACCTGCAGGCTCAGCTTAAGGATCTACAGAGGGAGAATGACCTTCTCAGAAAAGAACTAGACATTAAGGACAGCAAGCTGGGGTCCTCTATGAACAGCATCAAAACTTTCTGGAGTCCTGAGCTAAAGAAAGAGAGAGTATTGAGGAAAGAAGAAGCAGCCAGAATGTCAGTTCTTAAAGAACAAATGAGAGTTTCCCATGAAGAAAATCAGGTAAGTAATTATGAGAGTTTCTTTGTGTTGTTTTACAAACAAGCACGTGATGTTTTGCTTTTAATACTGTATCCAATGCTGGCACAAGTTTGACATTTGCCACAAGAATTGTCTGTCTTGACATATCTGCTTCTGGCTGCTAAACTGTAGGAAAGCACACTAATAAGAATCCAAATGCAGGTTATAATTTCCTTTGTGCAGCATCCCTTTACATTTTAGATAGAGAAAATAATTGTTGTTACCCTTTCTCTTATTTTTGAAACTTTCTCTGAGGCTTTTTTTGCAACAACTGTCTAAGTGTATGTGGCCACATTTTCTGAAGAGGTAAAGGAGCCACCTTTGAAAAAGTATAAATAAGCACCCAGAGGCATATTTTGTTTAAGCTGTACAGGGATTTAACAGTTTTAAAGATAAAAAGATAAATTCTCATATTCAACTTTCTGTACTTCTGCATTACAGAACAGAGTGAAAGTTTTCAGTAACATTTCGTAGACCTATGTTGTAGAAAACGAGTATCTTGTAAATACATATTTCAAATACTTCTATTCAAGATGTAACATTATTTTTCTGAAGTTTTAAAAAGATTCAAATATTTTAATCTGTAAAGTCAAACTTCGAGACTTTGCTATATAAAATATATACAGCTATATATAAAAAGCTATATGAAACAGCAGCACAGAGTAGATAAAAAAAATTCTCCTTTTTCCCCACACTTTTTGGCTTCTCATCTTATTTTAAAGCTGCTCCTTTTTAGACCATCTGTTAACTTTCCCTAGACAAAAACACAGTCCTGTGTTTCTCTCACTTCCAGATTCCAAATCTAAACTTCTTTGCTGGCAGGCAGCAACAACCGAGATTTTTAATTTACTTCCAAGTTTGTGATCAATTAGTGCTTCTCAGCAAACTTTCCACCTTTTAGGCATGTCATGAACCTAAATATCTAGAGTTAGCAAGTCTGTTACCAGCTACTTCAGTGGGAAACTGACTGGGTTGTCATCAAAAATTCAGTACAATTAATTAATAAATTACTTCCTTTTATGACTTTTGTATCCAGACTGACAGTAGTAGTTGCTGATTATCTACTTATAGCAGGGGCACTAGGATGCTGCTAGAACCAATGTTATCAGAAAGATGCATGGTGGAGGTTGTGTTTTTCAAAAGCTTTGTTGGTTAGATATTTTAATGGTGCATTTAGTGTCACCTTAGTAGGAGGAATATTCTAATGTACTCATGTATTTATTATGGAAATGTCACATTAATATCTTATACTGACATTTGGAATCTGAATCTGGTATTTAGAGACTTTGTCTCATATCAATGAGGTTATGTTTTGGTTTTTTTCCCCCTAAAAGCTAGTTTTCCTTATCTTGAGGGGAAAGTAAACTAGTAACTCAGTTTTGAGTCCATTTTTTTGACAAATGGTCTTATTTTCTTATAACAGCAAACCTGATAACAAGAATATATTTTACCTTATGTGTATATTGAACATGAATCCTGACTCTATAATACAATAACACAAAGATTGAGTAGCTCAGTATTCCATTGCTAACAGTGTCCAAACATTCACAGAATAGGCCAAGAATACAGTGATACCTCCACAGAGTGTTCCTTATGATCCAGCTGCTGTTTTTGTGCTTAATAACTCAGTGGACCTCAAATTCAGCCAGTTACTTTTGGACCTATTTAAAATGCCAGGGTCCACAGGCTCTTACAGCCTGACACCTGCAAAGAACCACTGCTTTTCATTTGGTTTTGCACTGGACTTTGGCTGCTTTTGCCAGGATTTCCTGTTTCTTGTACTGAAAGAAGCAATAAGTAATTGATATCTGGTGCCAGTGTCAGTGCCACTTAGAACTCTACAGTGCCATCATCACATCCCTTCCTCAGCTCTTTTCCAGTCAGAAGAATCTTATCATGTGTGATAATTCCTTGTGAGAGAGTGGCATGATGCTTTTCAGACCTATTACATGTTTGGGGTTGTTTTTTCTTTGAGGTGAGGAGACCAAAACAACTTATGTTTTTGAAAAGATGTAAAATGAGTTGTGTTGGTGTTGTAGTGTTTGCCCTTTTATTCTGTATGTCTCTCACAGGAATTCCCAACAATCAGTTTGTTCTTTCCAGTGTTGGATGCCTTTATTTTTGCTTCTACTGAGTGCTAAGTTAATATCTTAATGGAAATATTTTTTATAGCTGAAAATCTCACCCCTGAGTCTAACCAGTTTTGATCCCAGCTTGCTATGCTTAAAGTTGGGATTGTTTTCACTTGCATACCACTTTTATCTCCCTGAATTTCATCTGCCAGCCTTTGATAATTGGCTAAGTCTTATAAAGTTCTTCTTTGCATTTGGTTTTTGTCTTTACCGCCCTGAATAACCAAATATCATGAGGAAAATTAGTCATCTTACTGATCACCCTGTTCTCTGGGTTACTCAGGAAGTGTCAGTCAGCACAAAGCTCAGCCACAGGTTCCAGCAAAACTCCACAGGGACTTTCTGTTGGTTTTAGGAGTCAACCATGTGTTTCTGCTATTTCCTCTCTTGTAATCAAATATTTGTGTATAAAAGTACCCATCCTCTTATCTAATTGCTGCTTACTTTTCTTGTAAGCATTTGGAGAGGAGCCTTTCGGAAGGAACGGCTTTGGAAGCCCAAGCTGGCTGTGTCAGCTTGTTTGTCACTCTTATCCAGAGGGCTGTTGATTCTTTCAAACAACTAATTTAAATTGGAATTATCAAAAAGCTGTAATTTTAAAGAACAAAAAAAGTGATGTTCTCTATCACATCTATGCTAAAAGTGGTCAATCTATCATTGTGTGTCTGAGCTTTACTTTTCTTGAAAACAGAGTTGTTTCACACTGAAACACTAAGAAGTGTTTTCACGTTGGCTGTCCATGATGAAAGTGATCCTGACTGGATTCCTGAGTCTCCTAGCAAACTCCAGGAGGCTGGAAAAGGGCAAATCTATGTGCCTACCAGGAAAAAAAAGTGACATGAGAGAACGAGTGAAATATGTTTGATATTTTTGTTGTGGTTTCTGAAAAAATATTGCAAGAACCAAAGAAAATTATTTGTAAGTGGTGTTTTTTTCAGTCATTAGCTATTTCTAAATATAGGGGGAAAAATAAAAAATACACTAGAAGGCTTAAAAACATCCAGGAAAATAGGATAATGAAAATAAATATGCCAAATAGGTGAAATAATAGGATCTGTTTTGACAGGAAAATTAATAAAATTAAAACTTTTGGAAGTGCAAGAGACCCATGAGGATGTTTATGGACAGTAACTTGGACATTCCCAATTTTCTTTTGAAAGTTATTTTATTTCTGAAAGTGTATGCTTCCAGCACCTGTTCTTTGATATCACAGCCCACATTTAGTTGTCTTGTCTTTCTGTTCTTCATATTCTTTGTGATATTTTCTTACAGCATAACTGGAATTATTTTATATATGGGTTGAGAGATATATAGATATATATATATATATATATAGGGGCAGGAAGTACTCTACATATCTTTAACTGTTTAAAGTGGTTCTTCATCTTGGAATCATCCATTGGCAGTGTCTCAGAGTTTCTGCCTTTTCCCCCACTTAGGTAGGTATTTATTCCCTCTAATCTGTCTTGAATAGAAGATTCTAATAACGTGTAATGTACAGTAGAGTTAGTGTAGAAGGTTTTGGTGGAGAGCAGAAGGCCATGAGGTGGGAAGTGCTGGGAAGACACAAGACATTATTCAGCAATATTCATTTCCAGGATGGTTGCCTGTCTGTCAGAAGAAGAGGGAGAAATAATTTGTTGGTTTGGATTAGCTGCTTCTAATACAATTTAATGTTTATCAGTTGATATGCTGCTTTTATGACATTGCAAAAACTGAATCACTGTGACTTTTTTAACGTGCATGCTAAGCACTGTTGCACAAAATAAAGCCCCTTTTAAAACCTACTTAAAAATGTCATCATTTAATGCTACATAATTAATACAAAATTGACACTGTGTGCAATGAACAGTGGCTCTTTTTCAGATGACATGGTTTTATGTTGTTGGAAATAAATGGGTGAGCCATGATCCTTTTTTTCCCCTTACAGAAAACCAGGTAATTTTAATTCACTTAATGTGTTCTTTGAAAACATGTTACAAATTTCGATCTTTTGAAGTTTAGTTCCTGTCCTGATACTGCAGGAATTTACTTCTGATTAATGAGATGAGGAGAGGATAAAAAGGATAGTGAACAGTTCCTCTGAGGCCTATAGTTTTGAATACAAAATTTTCTTGAAATAGTTTCCCAGAATAACTTTTGTCTATCTGTAGCAATATGATTAACTCAGATGCTGCAATTCCAGAATAGAGCTGATAAAATAATCAGTAGAGAAGGGAATGTGTATTCATGAATTCAGAACTGAGAGTAGCTACTCGCTGTTATTTCGCGTGCTCTTAATTTCCACTTTGATTCATGACAAGTATCTAAATAGAACCATAAAAGAAAATATACTAACAACTATTCTGAAATAGTGTTTCCCTTCTTGTTACTAATTAAATTATATTCCTAATAAAACTTTGATTAGGCTAAGGTATACATGATTAGTATGTATTTAGTGTGAGTTCATAGATTGGTACTGTCTTCCTTAATGTGTGAAAGTATGCACTTGATTACTGGTTGGAAAGGAGACCTCCCATTGTTCCTAAATACCAGATGGGGTCAGAGGAGGATTCTTTTTGGGGTATAAATACTTTTCAGCCCATCTTATTGTGTAAATGTGTGAAACAGCAGGGATTTTGAAGCTTATTGTGAATATTAATGAAGTACACGGTTGCACGAATCAAAGCTAGGAAGCTGAGCTTGTGGTTTACTATGCTATCTGAGGTATGTTTTCACATGAATAATCTTAAAAAAAAAAATTAAATTGGATATATTTTTATTAAATGAGTCTCTTCAAGAAAAAACTACTGTTAATGTCAAATTTTAATACAGTATTTACAACAAGTGCAAGTTTCTTAAGGTATTTTAGAATGATTCTGTAAAGCCAGTGGGTTCATCACATTCATTCACCTTATTTTCTGTTTTTCACTGTACTGTTGTTTCCTGCTTTCTTCAGCTTTTTTCAGCTGCATGCATACATGTTGATTTTAACTTTATTTTGCATGTTTCCACTGTTTTCTTCATTTAAACTCATGTACATTGATGGCAATTTAGGTAAGTGCAAAATATTTCTTCTTTACTTTGTTTATTAAATGCGACAAAGCGCTTAAGCTTTTAACCACACAAAATAGATCAAACATTCATTATCTGAATAGGAAAGTAGAATGAAATCAGTGGATTTTTTAGAATTATATTGATAGTAATAATGTCTGTGAAATGGGAAGAGGCCAAAACAGCAGGACTGTCCTGCTGAGGAGGGGTGGTGTGTAGTTGGTGAGAAACAGTGAATAAACTGTGGCAGAAGGGTGTGTGCTGCCTTTAGTTGTTGTTACTGATGAGGAGGAAAGGCTCCTGGCTCTGGTACAGAGTAGAATTTGGTATGGAAGGGGGGTCATGATACTACAGATAACCAGGGAAATTTTGAGGGAGTAATAACCCAAAAGTGCTCGAGGGTGAATGAGGGAATGTAGCTGCTTTTAACCTTTATTTTTCCTCTGTCTCAAAAAGCTTGGTAAGTACTGAGCCTAGAAAAAGGAATAATAGGGATATGACCCTGTAAGTGTGCAAGTACTTGTTTTGTCTTGGCTGAAGCTTTTTGGTGGTGCTCTGGTTTAGACAGCAGTCTTCATATATACGTTAAACAGTAGAAACTAATAGTTTAAGCTGTATGAAAACTGTATCACGTTAGTGGTAAAGGGGAAAGGATAATAATAAGTTATACCCTTTTGCACATTTTTGAGGTATGAGAGATCTGAGGAAAGTAAAATTTGATTTTTTTTTGTTGCCCCCAGTATTTAAAAAAGATAAGGACCATGAATTGTAGTCTTTAGGATGCACTGTGTGTAATAGATGAAAGAGTACTATTTTTATAGTTAGAAAAAAAAGTACTTTATTCATCATGTTGGAAACTGAAAGTTACTGAACATTGCAAAATACCCACTTTATTTTAAATGCAGGATATGTCATTATCAGTTACCCAGTGCCAAAGTGCTAGCATGAAATTTAATTTGCATATTGAAGTCTAAGAATGAGTGTCAAATGAGTGTCAGTGAGTGTTCTTCATAAAGAAGAATAAACAAGGCCAGTAATATTTTGAGAAGGTAGATTGACTCTATAGCAGAAACAGCATTGCAATGAAAAGTGTTTGGAGCTGTGTGAGGCTCTATGACTTGAAACTGAGCTCATCAGCTTTGAACAGTCACATCCTTAGCTGATGTTTGATGGTTCATCCCAAAATACTACAAAAGCTGCTGCTGTTCCTGTTGTGCATTTTTTATTTTTTGTCCTGTAATGGTGGTAATCATCTTAAAATAGAAGTATCACATGAGGAGTTTTTTGAAAGGCTGTAGGTTTATTATTTATTTTTTGAGCTGATACTTCAGCTGAATTTAGTAATTTCATCCTGTTAAAATTCCCGTGCCACTTCAGATGGATACTGCATTCTCTGATCCCCAATCTGATGGACTTTGTTCTGTTGTTCAGCAGTGATTGTTGTGTTGCTGTGTGGGTAAAACCCTTTAACAGAAGCCAGGATTCTGACAGGGTCTCAGAGAAGACCACTTCAAAAAAATGTAGATCTAGCACGCTATTAGTTGGGATAAAACCACCTTTAAGTTCCCCTTGCGTTGTGCTTGTAGCCCTGCTTGAAGGTGATCCTTCAGTACCTACTGCTAAGCCACACCTGCTGCTTTTTGCCCCTTCCTGGCTTAAATTAGGGAAGTCCAGATTCAGTTCTATCCTTGTAGGTACTTTATGCTGTCAGAACGACTTAAGGAAATTAGGAGAGAGATAATTGTATATAAACAATTTGGAATTTTGTTACGATTGGGTGGTATAGGATACATTACATTAATAGTAAACTGTTTCATAATACAGGAGTTTGTTTTGAAATCAAGTTTTAGAGAAAATAAATGAAGTCTTCTGGAGATGTTAATGAAACCTTTAATCTCATCAATAAGACAGTTTCTCACGGGTATCGTAGATGATATATTGAAGGTTATCCTCAGTGAATTTCTTTGCACTGATTGTGATGGAGCTAGTAGTTTATGGAGTGGTTTTTTTTAAGAATATTTTTATTTCTCTGTTAGGCTCTCTGAAGGTTTCCTTCCTTGAGGTCTTAGACTTAATCTGAAAAAAATGCTGGAAATGACTTTTCAGAATTTTCCATCATCCAAAGTGGAAGAGAGAAAAGGAAGGAAGTACTGAAGAAAAATGAGTCACTTCTTTCTCATGTTACATTTTTAGTCCTTATTAGTAAGATTTCAGACTTTTTCCTGTTCTTTTGGTCCTTTCATCTTGTATTTTCTGACAGTTGTCCCCAATCATGTAACAGGCAGTTGATAATGCCATATTCTATTAACCTGCAGTACAGAACTCCATCCTCTGGGCTGTTTCTGAGAAACACAACCCTTTTGGCTGTGCTGCAAAGCATTATATTTATTTATTTTATATATGTATATAATTTAAAGATAAACTTGCAGGGAACTTCCTAACCTTTCTCTTTTCTGTTATGTGGCTGAATTCATAAGATACATTTCAGATTGTTGTCAGGCTAAGGGCAATGTTGTGATGGTGACTTAACCTGTTGGTCATTGATTGAATTTTCTTCTGAGTTTTTGCATGTCTGGGGGTTATGCTTGGTTGATGTCGTGCAGGGTCATATTTGGACTGCTTGTCATTTGCTCTGTTGAAGGTGTTTGGCATTCCTGACTATGGAACTGTGTATTCCCTGGTGCCAGTGTGTCACTTGTTAAAGCTATCAGCTGCAAGATAATACTTGTTGCTTGAATTTATTGCTGGAATATCTGTCATCTGAGTTGATAAAGAAACTAGGATTCAGGAGCCTTTGGTGTATTTTATAGAGGATAACTTTGGTTCAAGTTGGATTGCTTGTGACAGGAGCAAATAAGTCTTTTGAATCTAGTAATTTTAGACTATTTGGCCTCTTGGATGGGGAAAATCATATTTACTTTTTGAATTTCCTTAAACATCTGCCACAGTATAGTTATTGCTCTTACTCTTGGTGTTGGAAGATGATATAAAAAGCTAAAAAAGTACACGTGAAAAGAAGGCAGTAGACTTCACCTGAAGTACTCTTTGTACCCTGAAGGAAAAGGAATAAATGATGGTTCTGCCAAAAGGAAAATCCCGAGGCAAATCAATGTAAATATTTCAGTGTTAGAGACTCAGAGAATGCTAAGGTCTTGTAAGGTCTGTATTCCAGTCTCATCTATAATTGAGTGAGAGGGTGGGGTCTCATCACATGACATTTCTGTAGCAGAAAAGCAAAGGCCAGCAGAACCTACAGGAAAGGCATAACATGTTGGGATGCAGCTTCAGAGGAGCAGCAAACCCTAAAACAAGGCCTGCTTTTTGAACTCACTCAAGTTTTAGTTGACTTGCAGCTTTTTAATTGTATGCAGTACAAGTCTCACTGCAAAGCCTGTGTTTGAATTGAAAGAATCACAGAAAGAGGCAGGGAGTTGTGCTTTGAAAATTAGATCTTTCCTATGTATTTTGATTTTAACTGTGTAAACTGACGTATAGCTTTTGCCATTTGTAGATAGAAAGCCTAAAAGAAGAGTCCTGTTAGTGTGAACTTTGTCTTGTATGGACATTACCCTTGACTATGTACCTGGAGTTAAAGCATTGTGGTCTTAACTAATTCAGTGAAGAAATGAACATTGTGGTATAATATTCCTTCTGGATACTCTAGAAGGTGGAGGTGAACTAGTGGGTTATATTTAAATCTTGATATAATAAAGCATTAATAAAATGTTTCACTCCAAACTTGGGATGCCACTGTTTGCAATCAACATGTCTGTAATAAAAGCCAGCTGTTCTATTGATGTGTACATGTAATTATGCACATGTGTACATTGAAAAATTATACATAGGTTGGGATATTCAGAATGTTTTGCATTCAGTGATCACCAAGTTTCTAATCTGAGTGACAGAAACCAAGCTGTATCTTGAGGGGAAATAAAAATTCCCAGTCACCCTTTATTTGGAAGCCAAAAGTCTTTCCACATCATTCTGAAAATATACTTACTTGTCAGCCCAGCTCTCTGGGCTATGGAGTATGTATTACCTGTGGAAAAACTATTAAGGTTTATACTGAGTTTGATGTTAACATGAATACATTTAGGTGTACATTATATTGTCTTTTTTATAGCTATTGTAAAAAATCCAAAATGAACCCACAATCCTTTAGTAGTTCTGATAATTAATACTGTAATAAAATTACAATGTATCACTGGAACAATACTATAATATTCTGGAAACCTGAAGTTCTTCCTAAAAAATTGTGCTCAGACATTGGGTTGTATGGTAGTGTAAGTTTTGCTAGCAAGAGAGATTTGACATGATTTTTCATCATTGGTTAACAATCACGGCTTACTGCATCACCCTCTGGTGGATAAAATTTATTTTAGTCTTACATTATTGTTATTTTAGTATATTTATTTTTCTATTTATAACATATAACTTGTGTATTCTTAGTTTTTTGAAATATGGGAATGAATGAGCTGCATAATTGTGTATGAATGATCTGGTACTTTCCATACACGTGAGAGATATTTTTGTCTTCAGATTCCCTAGTGCAGTAAAAGAAGGGAGAAGAGAACTAAAGAGTAGAAAACACAGAAGTTGCTTAAGAAAGCAAAACCAGGCATTCTTCATCCTGTTCAGGCAGCTCATCCCCTGAAGAGGGAGAACTGTCAGGCTGAGAATTGGAGCAATTAGACAAGAACACTCATGATAGGCTTTTCCACCTGAATACACTGTGCTGTCCTGGCTTCAGGACTGCAGAATTAACAAGCACTGCCAGTCAGGCAAAGTCCAAGAAAAAAATATTTGTAAGTAATGTTTTAGAGAAGAGATTTTTATCTTAAAGAAGTATACAGGTGTAACAATAAAACATGAATTGAAGGTACCTGTAATTCTGTGTTAAGTAGGTAGGGTGATGTCCTTTTCAGGTCTTGCATTGCCTCGCTGTGTAGAGAAGTGGTGCCTTGATGGCTAAACAGAATCAAATATTGGAGGAAAGATTGTGAATTTACAAGAAAACAAAATTATCTTTAGGAGTCTATTTTTCATACTGTTTTCACCTAAAAGGTCTCCTGTTTTTCATGTCACAGTGGTCTCATAAGAAAGTGGTAACTTGATACAGTTGGAAACTGTATTTGAAAACCAAATTTTGTTCCAAAATTTTTTTAGGTGTTCATTTCCCAACTGTGTCCAGTTAGGTTGTTTCTGAATATGTGAGGCAGAATCTATGCTTTATTTGATATTCCAAAATCTTAATTCAGTGGTAACTTGGGGATAAAATACCCTAAAAAAATTAGTGTCATATTTATTAGCTTTAATATTTATGGCAAATTGTTACACAGTGTTGTATTAATATTTCAGCTATTTTAACAAATCTTATTTAAAACCCACTCCAAAAAGTAGAGAAGTAGTTTGGATATAGGAAGACACCTTTGCTTCACACAAAATTGGTCCCAACTTCCTTTAATATTTTCTGCAGATGCCTTTCCCCTCACCTTTCTCCCCACCAGTCTTCTTTCTCTGCATTTGCTGTACATATCTGCCAGTTCTGGACACTGGCATGCTTGTCCAGCTGGCTCGATTATTCTGGGGTTACTTTTTCAGTCCTCTTGTAGGTGTTAGATAAGTGAAAATTTTTGAAACTGGGAATTGTATTACATGTGTTTTTAAAACAAGTCCCATTGTGTGTGAAATTTCTATCTTTATATTCTGATGAAGGTTTACCCTTAATAGCTCTCAGGGCATTCTTTTACCATTTGCATATCCATTAGGAGGAATGGGTTTTTCAGCTTGTGGAATTATTTTTAAGAGAGTATTTCAATTATATTTAATTTATCTCAAGTTCTACTCCTTGTGAGCTGTGACTGTTTTAATATCCCAACCTGAAAGTTTGTGCTTTGACAAGTGTGTGTGGTTTAATGCCTTCTGACCCTTGCCAGCTCATTCTTTTTCTGCAGGACTTTGGATTTTAGCAGTAAGGGGCACTGAACACTTGCAAAATCACTTTATTTCTGTGCCAACCAGCAATTCCTCCTGTTCTGCTGTTTTTCCTAAGTTGTCAGTGTCACGTATGGGGTACTTTAGGTGTTTCACACTTGCATAGCTGCTTCTTGAGAATGTTGGATACTGATGACATTGTGACTGCAGTGAACAACACAATTTGCTATTGAATTACATGCTCTTTGGCAGGTCAGTAGTGCATTTTAGCTCTAATATAGTCTTTGGTGCCCTGGATGCTTTTTTTTCGAATGTCCATAAATATATATTTTTAACTCTATGTAATCTGAAGGGTTGGGGTTTTTTTTTGTCTTAATTAAGATCAAACTTTCCCTAATACTGTGGGAATATGTGGTGGTATGTTTTTTTTTTCTAATCCTGGCTTAATAGTGTCTACAACAAATTTAATTCTTTCAGCCTTTAAGACTTATTTTCCTCATACATTTTTTTCTA